>NW_021604671.1:1640741-1647886 GCF_004785775.1 Grammomys surdaster | reverse complement strand
CCAGAAGCTGTGGTTCCTCCACTCAGAAAAGTTTTGCTTCTAGATGCTTGGTACTTACTGAATAATTATGAAATTTGTCACTAAATAAGTAACATTTTGAACAAGAACTGCCTTCAAATTAATATTACTGAAGATGACTTCTCTGGTGTCCTGAGATCCTAACTTTTGTTAAGCTCAGAGAATTTATTCCTCTTAAAAAGTGTGCACAGTGCTCTGTAGGACCTGATGGAACCCTATACCTTGTTTTCTCCTGGTTTACTATTCCCTGAATTCTATCTCTGATCAGGACTTTGCTTTATGATCTATATAACAAAAGAAAAAGGAAGCATTACTAAGTTGAAACTCAATGTAACCCATGTCTTTGTATAATGTCACTTTCCAGACATGTGCTAATAATTATAAATACCATTTCTGATCCCATCTACTGGTCACTTCTTCATTGTGAGATGTAACATTACTGATTACTACTCTTAAGTCATTTAGCCTATATCTCCTCTGTAGATGCCAGAAATTTTATTGGAGACATTAGTAATCAGCGTTAATATGAGCATTTACTAAGTTAAAATATTGTTCAGTCTTTGCATACAAGGTAGTAGTGATAATTAGTTTAAGAATGTCCACAAAATTTACCATGGCTGTAACAAGTACCAGTTGTTCTCGGCTTGGTAGAAAGACTGGTCATATGATGTGAGATAGCTTTCCTCAGCAGAGTGCACAGTGTACACCACTGTCTTTGCTGGGATTCTTATACCAACAAAAGGCTGAATGGGAGGTCTGTCACCCATGGGCTGCCTGAGAATCCTCTTTGAGTTCTTCCCAGACTATCCTAAGTGATTCAAGGTCAGGGCAGAAATGTATCATGAAGAGACTGAAAAGAAGGGATTGGAAAGATGGCACAGCAGTGACAAGCACTGGTAGCTCTTCCAGAGGACCCAGACTCAATTGTCAGCACTCAAAGGCAGATCATAACTGTCTGTTACTCTAGTTCCAGAGAAACTCTCTCACAAGTACACATAAAACTAAATAAATCTTTAAGAGAGAGAAAAAGAAAGATAGGACAACATTGTGACTTGAACCTATGTGTATGCCTTTAAAATGACTTCTCCAATTTAATTCTCAGAAGCCAAATAGCTGAAGTGCTTCAAGCTATGTCCAAAACAACAGCTTTATGTAGAGCAAGCCTAATATGAGGCAAACACGAAAGTTGCTGTTTTGTGCCAAGTCCTAGTCCTGAAGGCCCAATATACAACCAGAAAATCTGAGGCCTTCACTAGCAGAGCAAGGGCATCCTTCATTTTACCAACTGATACTCTCTGTATCTCTTAGTTTTAGTTGGGTGTCTGTGTTACCACAGTAGTGATCTAAAATGAGGAATGGCTTCCAATCATTGACGGAGGGAGGACTTTAACATGCACCGTGATTCAGCTTGCCCTGAGGGCTCCTTAAAAGTCACATTCAAAATTTCATTATGTTTTATTATCTGTTCATTTCTGCTACAAAGGTTAGAACCAACCCCTAATATAAATTGTAGTTAATGCTGGGCACCCACTGACTTCCTTCTTGTCAAATATGTTATTTACCTTTTCTCTCATGTTGACTAGTTCATCTTACCTAAAGTCTCTTTTCTCTGAGTTTCTCCTCCATTCACTTCCTTTCACTATCGTTCTTCTCTGCTAAATCACTCTCAATGCAGAATCTTCAGAGTTATTTTATCAGTTCCATTTCAGGCCATTCCTGCCTCAGATACTCTTATTATTCTCAGACCTGGATTCAAACACCCTCTGTGTTGACTACACTCACCACCCCCCCACACACACACATCACATACTCAATAGAGTACTTTGCTGGTGCCTCAATCACAGCTGACCAGAGCTCAGTATGTTCTAACCAAAGCTCTTTGCTATTTCCTCGAATTTTCTTTCTGATTACCCAGGCATCATCCTAAAGTAATTCTAGGCTATTTATCCTTCCTAACTTTCAAATTCAATCAAACTACAGCTCCTGCCAATTTAATTCCCTAAATGGTTCACAAAATTACTATCTCCTCCTCATCTTTTTTACAATTGCATTGCTTTAATAAGGAGTCATCCCTCTCCTAGGCCGTTAGTCGGGATTTGCCATCTTCCTCTGCCCAAGCAGTACTCTGCCATCTATTTCTCCCACAAGCAGCCTGCTCTCTTCTGTCCTGTGTTGTACTGGTGCTGCTGCGCCCACTGACAATGGCAGCATAAAGCACTTGTGAGTCAGCAAACTCCACACTCCTTCAGGCTTTCACACCTTTGCCATGTGCCGCTGAGCCCTTTTCTGTTGCTAAGTCTTATATTTCAATTCCTGTCTTTGATACATGCTATGCATATCATGGAAAATCCTGCCAATTCTGGGCCAATTCTGCCCATATGTCCTGTTCTAGTTTGCTTTTTGTTGATGTGATGAAGACCATGACCAAAAGTAACAATGGAGAGGAAGGGATTTATTTGACAGTTGATGTGATGAAGACCATGACCAAAAAGTAACATGGAGAGGAAAGGATTTATTTGACATGCCACATCATAGTCTATCACCTAGGGAAGCTAAGGCAGGAACCATAGCAGGGCAGGGACCTAGGGATCGGAATTAAAGCAGAGGTCATGGAGGAGTGGTACTTACTGGCTTGCTCCCTGTGATTGGTTTAACCTGCTTTCTTATGCCACCCAAGATTACTTCCCCAATGTTGTAGCGCCCATTGTAAACTGGGTCCTCCTACATCAATCATTAATCAAAAAATGTCCTACAGACTTGTCTACAGGCAATCCAATGAAGGATTTTTTTTTTTCAGTTTAGATCCCTCTTCCCAAATAACTCTAGCTTATATGAAATTTAAAAAAAAAAAAAACCTAACCAAGATATGTCTGATAAATCATTCTGGCCTTGTGTGGAAAGAGTTTCTTCCACACTCAACACTATTCTCTGATATGTGACTGGCTCTGGGTTTTACATGATTAGATTTGATTCACTGAAGAGACTCAATGTAAAAAGTTTTTATATTTCAGTCTATGAGGATGGGAGAGTTCTTTAACCCTTTATGTAATCTCTATGTATGTCACAGTTCAGCATAGGATACCTCACTCACCCCCTCCAAAGTGAAAAAATGTGGTGTTTCAAAATCCATACTTGGGGCTAGGGAGAAGAAGCCACTGGTACAGTGTTGAGCAAGCACAAGAGCCTGAGGTAAGAGCTCGAGACTCCACATAAAAACCAGGTGGCAAAAGTAGTGTGTTTCTGAAGTTCCAGTGCTAGGGTAGTAGACAGAGGAGAATCCTTGGGAAATTTTCCCAACAGCTGTCAGAATCAGTAACCTCCAGTTTTATTAGGGGTGGAAGTTGATTAAGGAAGACACTTGATATCCCCACATGATCTCCACATACACTAGCAGATATCTATCCACATTCACACACAAACACACACACACACACACACACACACACACACACACAAATACAGAAATAGAGAGAGCGGGAGAGTGAGACAGAAAGGGGGAGGGAGAGGGAGAGGGAGAGGGAGAGGGAGAGAGAATTAATGATCCAAGTTGGACCATTCCCCTTCTTGTCTAAACATCTTCAAAATTTCTTTGTGCCTCTTAGATTAAAGATGGCCAGCTATAGGATCTACCAATTTTCCTTGGGTCTTTTTTCTCATTACATTCAGATGGATTGACCACAATACCAAAATATGTTCCTCTCCTGTCCACCAGTCTTCTTCACATGTACGGTTCACTGACTATTATGGCCTATTTCCCCTTTCACCATCAAGTAGCAACTTCAGTATGACTTCTTCCAGAAGGATGTCCCTTAATTCTCTTACTGCCTATGATTCCTTGCATCCAGTCTTCCCTTTCTTTCACATATGTGAGCAGTTGTAGTGCAGCATCTCAGATGATGCTGTCATTACCAAGACAAAGAATTTTCACATTAATGATGATACTTTACTGAAAGATGTAAGCAAAGTAATACTAAACAAGAAGCCATTTTATAAATTTTAGACAAAGGCTACATTGGCTATCAGTTACCCTATTTTATTCTTTATTTCAACCCTACTAAAGATGGTATAATTGCTATTAATTATTCCTAACCTCTATAATGTAGATTTGGTTTCTCATGCCTGGATGCACATTGTAGTTTAGAGAGGTTGCTTTTGTCTAGCTTCCTGTCACATTCTCAGGGCCTGCCCATTCTTCTGCCACTTGGGGACACTCAGCAGCTCATGCTCAATGAGACAAGCTTGTCCTTGTTGTACCCTGGCATAGAGTAGTGAGCTGTAGTAGATGCAGCTGGGGCTTAACACTTCAGCTCTGCACCGGTGGCAGCTTTATGTGTCCTAAGAATTAGGAGAAATCAAATTATGCACAGCTGGTTAGGGGTTCTCTGGCCTTTTGGCAGGAATGTCAAAGCTGCCCATCACCTAAGGCACTACATAGTGCTAATGTTTTTCTTTGTAAAAGGCCTTTCATTGTAGTTCTTCATGACATTTGCAATGAGTACAGTAGCAAGCAAGTAAAGGCAAAGTATTAGTGAATTATCTATTGACTTATTTTAATATTTTATGTGTATAGGTGCTTTGCCTGAATATATGTCTGTGAACCAAGTGTGTGCCTGGTACCCACAGAGGATCCCCTGGAACTGCAGATCCAGATGGCTGTGAGCCACCATCTGATTCTGAGAACATGCCCTCTAGCAGAGCAGCCAGTACTCTTAAATGATGAACTATCTCTACAGCTTTAGTCTTAGGAGCTTAATCATACGTGCTTCATAGCAGTGTGTAGTAGTGCACAACAAATTGGTAGTTTACTTTATGGTTTACCTAATATTATGATAAAAATCCCATGCACCTGAGAGCTCAAATCCACAGAAACAGTCACACTTAACCTCATTCAGAGCCAGCAGATCTCCTGGCAGTGGGAGACACCTAAAGCATCTCAGTGCCCTTTCTATCTTGGATTCACATTATCTGGGCTACTAATTTGATTTAAATGAGAATGAAAAATATAGTATGGAAATAAAATAAATCGCTTTTATTATCTTTACTGTTCTTCTATATTCCAATGACTATCTCAACTTGGAAAGATTTCCAACTAGTGGTGGCAATTGGCATAACATTTTACATTTGCTTCCTTAGATACTTCAAGTGTATCCCAGGGATGTCCTTTTATCCTCACTCTTTATATCCTGTCATCTCCATTGATGAGTTTTACAATCACAGACCCAACCAATCAGAGCTCAAAAAAAAACTTTATTTTTTTTCTACTGAATGCACACAGACATTTTGTCAACTTTTCCTAAGTAACACAATGTATTACGTTTTGTGATAAACCTAGAGATGGCTTGAAGTAAAAGGGCACTGTGCATTGGCTACATAAAAATACTACTGGATCTATGTAAATAAGTTGGGAATCTAAGGTGCTTGTTATCTATGTGTTCTGTAACCAATCCCCCCAGAGTTTCTGAGGAAAAAAAATATGTATATATGAATGAAAGTCTACAAGTTTGAATTATTTAAATTGCATGAATGTTTAGAAGCATCCATCTCTAAAACTTTATGTGTATCTTGACAAAAGAAGTGTCTTCCTTCTTTTCTGTCTTCACAAAATACTTCTCTTCTAAATTTAGGTTGTGGGATGAGGGTTCTGTATTTGTCTTCTCGAATGAATAAATCTCTTCAATAAGCATGTAACTAAACCCATGGTTACATTGTGTTTGAACCCTAATTCTGCATTAACAGTTGTGTGAATGACCTACATTTAAGTAAAGAAAACAGGCAATAAGAGCAAAAAGAGATGAGGTAATACAACCACACTTCAAAAGTGTGTAGCAAAAAGACAGTTACGCATTTAATGCACAAAATGGCAGATAAGTAAATATGAAATAGATAAGGGAGATGGGTGATTCTGTACTGCCTAAAATTTTCCTTGAAAAGTATTTTAACTTCTCAATCTCAATATCGCACAGTTTTTTTGAAATTTCTAGTAAAACATGTTTTGGTGAACTGCTTTGCTGACAGCATGTCATCCCTTTGGTAGGAAGTGATCTCCAAGACATGAAGGAAAGATTCTGCCATATTTCTGATGGAAAGGAATGCCTTAGATTCATTGTGCTTCATTGGAGGCCAATGCTTGCAGAACACTGTGTTGGTCAAGTTTCTATTGCTGTGATGAACACCATGACCAGAAGCAGCTAAAGAAGAAAGGGTTTGTGTCAAATTACAACTCTCAGGTAATACTCCATCCCTGAGAGAAGCCGGAGCAGGAACTCAAGGCAGGAGTCTGAAGGCAGGACCTGAAACAGAGGCCATGGAAGAGTACTCTTTATAGATTGCTCCTCATGGTTTGCTCAGCTTGTTTTCCTATATACCACAGGACTTCCTATCCAGAAGTGACATGGCCCCCTGTCTACAAGACTAGATTAATCATTAATCAAGAAAATGTCCCACAGACTTGCCTACAGGCCACTTTTCCCCTCTCATCCATTACATCCGAATTGCAGATTCTCTCTACTCCTCCCAGTCCCTCCCTGCCACCTTCCTTCGCCTCCAGATCCTTTCTTCCTGTTTCCCTTCAGAAAAGGATAAGCCTTCCAGGAATATCAACCAAACATGGCATATAAAGTAACAATAAGACTAGGCACACCACCTAATATCAAGGCAGCCCAGTAGGAAAAAGCCCCAAAAGCAGACAAAAGAGTCAAAGACAGCCACTCTTAGGAGTCCCTTGAAAACACCAACCTACATAACCATAACATATGTGCAGATGTCCTAGCTAAGACCCGTACAGGCTCCGTAATTATTGCTTCAGTCTCTGTGATCCCCTATGAAGCTGGTTAGTTGATCTGGTGGGCCTTATTCTTATTGTATCCTTGACCCCTCTGGCTCCTACTGTCCTTCCTCTCATTCCCACAGGTTCCCCAAGCTCTGTCTAACATTTGACTGTGGGTCTCTGCATATGCTGCTATCAGTTGCTGGATGAAGCCTCTCTGATGATGATTATGTTAGGCTCCTATCTACCAGTATAGCAGAATATTATTAGGAATGTTTCATATTCTCTCTCTCTCTCTCTGTCTCTCTCTCTGTCTCTCTCTCTCTCTCTCTCTCTCTCTCTCTCTCTCTCTCTCTCTCTC
>NW_021604671.1:1617705-1640731 GCF_004785775.1 Grammomys surdaster | reverse complement strand
CTCTCTCTCTCTCTCTCTCTCTCTCTCTCTCTCTCTCTCTCTCTCTCCAGTTATGTTTTGTTCTATCCTGGGTCTCTGGCCTATCCAGCCTCTGGTTACTGGTCCTCCAGGCAGTGTCAGGTGTTGACTTCCTCTTGTGGCATGGATCACAAGATGGACTAGTCATTGGGTGGCTACTTCTACAATTTCTGTGCGGCCTTCACCATAACCCATCTTGTGGTCAGGACAAAGTGTACGTTTTGGCTGAGGTGGTGTCAGTCCCTCCATTGGAAGTCTGGTTACAGAAGATGAGCGGTTCAGGTGTTGTATTCCCCAATACTTATAGTCCTCACTAGGGTTGCCCTAGTAGATTTCAGGGAGTTTCCATTGTAGTAAGTTTACACATTGCCCTAAAATGCCTCCCAATTCCAGTCATCTTTCCAGAACTTTCTCCTTCCCTCCTTCCCTCCCTTCTTCCTTCCCCCCTCCCTCCCACCCTCCCTCCCTCCCTCCCTCCTTCCCTCCCTCCTGCCCTCCCTCCTTCCCTCCCTCCCTCCCTGCCTCCCTCCTCCCACCATACCTGACCCCTTCTGTTCCCATCCCATCTTCACCCAGACCACCCTCAAAATCTATTTTTTTCTCTTCCCAGTGAGGTCCATGCATCCCTCCTTAAGCCCTCCATGTTATTTAGCCTCCTTGGATTTGTGGATTGTAGCATGATTACCCTTTATGGCTAATAAACATACATTGATGTTCCTTCTGGATCTCTATAGGCCAGTTACAAGAAGACATTTTCTGAGTTGAGATTGTCTCTTTCAAGATATGTCTGGGTTTGTATCACATTGATAAAAACCAACCTGTACACTTTGCAATGAAAGTTTGCAAGGATTGATAATGATCCTCAGGGCTTGGGATTCAAAACACTGTTGGCAAAGGAGGATGTTTGCCTTGCTTTATATGCAGCAGAGTAAAGAAAATTGTACATCTGTAACCTGTGCAGGCAGATGGCCAAATCTCCTTCAGTTAGTATGCAAGGGAAGTGCAAGAAGCCCCCTCCTACTATCATCTGATGACTTGAGTCTGCCACTAAAATGCTCACTTGTGTAAATGATGTACGTTATGGGAAACAATGGGGCCTGGTTTATCTAAGTCCTTGGAAACTATGGGAAAATTCAAATGTGGAGGGCTCCAGTTCTACAGCACTTCCTTTTCTTCTGGAACATTTCTTAGGAACCCAGCTCTGGATCCCCAAGAGCATCTTTTCTCTTAGGGCCTCTTTTACCCAACAGACTCTGACTGTCAGAGTTTTACATATAGTGGAGACTGAGGTTCTCCACAAAGGTTTGAATTCTCTGCATTTGGCAGAGAAGGCAAGAACTTCATGGCTGAGGATTAACAGAAGAAACAGTTATTCTGTGCTGCAGCAGTGGAGCTGAGGGAAGGAAAGTGTGTGCAGTATTAGCAGGCAATGATATTAGCACCTGTAGGTACAGTTTTCTTGCAGCCTGCCATTCTAGTCAGAGCAGGAAGGGTGACAAGATGCACAGAAACTTTGTATTAATAGATCTTAAACCACTATTTCTATATGACCTGCTAGATTCTGACAAGATTGTCTTGCCGTTTTATTTGTATCCTTCAGTAAGTGAAATTCAGTACTACCGCAATTTGCTTCCTTGCTTAAAAAGA
Source organism: Grammomys surdaster (assembly GCF_004785775.1). Lineage (NCBI taxonomy): Eukaryota > Metazoa > Chordata > Mammalia > Rodentia > Muridae > Grammomys > Grammomys surdaster. The sequence continues at coordinate 1,639,066 of NW_021604671.1, read as the reverse complement.
TTGGTCCTGTGAACTCTGAAGATATTAAATTCCAAAGCCACTGAATGACTCCATGCTCTCTTGTCACTGCACAAGGCGCTCTTTTCTGTTACTGGACCATAGCTAAGCACCGGACCACCCACCAAGAAGCTTCAGGGAGAGAAGTGGAAAGCAGCTTGGACTTTTGGAGTTATTGAGCCTTAACCAAGCTGCAGACTGGCCTGGGTCAGCTCTGAGGGGGCGGGGCGGGGAAAGGAGAGGATGGGCGGGAATAGGCGCGGATGGGGAACTGGGCGGGGGCAACCAACCCCGCCGCTCTCAGTCTGCCTGTCCCCTGCGCATCTTGGCTGAATCCCAATAAGCAGATCTTCTTCCAGTCTTGGAAGGCACAAATTGAGCATCAGGGACGTGGACCCATCAAGGCTGAACAGCTACGTAGGAGCCAAAGAGGTGACCTGCAAAGCTAACGGTGACTTGGGAAGGGAAGTCGCCAATCCACGATCCGGAGGTGAGCTTGGGGGTTTCGAGACACAGTGGGGCAATTGTGCTTAGTGCAGCATCAGGGTGGAGGGTGCTTCTTGTGGTTGCACGCACAGACGAGCAGGGTAAGAGCAGCCACAGGAGTGGACAGAACGATGTATGAGGGCGATGCAACCTCAGGGCTCCAAAAAGGTGCAAATACTCTCAGTTTAATAGCATCGGTGGAGCTAGGAGTGGAAAGGGGATTTCAGTAAGAGTCCTGCCTGCCCCTTCCTTGGGATGCGTGGCCAGACTGAGTCCAAGGATTGTGGGCTCCTGCGCCTCCAGCCCTGCCTGCACAGGCAAACTTTGTCTCTCTGGGTGCAATCTGTCCTCTACTCCTGCAACCCCGCAAGTGCCACTGCTCCTTGCTTTCCAGCTGCAGCGCTCACCATGGAGTCCCCCATCCAGATCTTCCGCGGAGAGCCAGGCCCTACCTGTGCTCCCAGTGCTTGCCTACTCCCCAACAGCAGCTCTTGGTTCCCCAACTGGGCCGAATTGGACAGCAATGGCAGTGTGGGCTCCGAGGACCAGCAGCTGGAGCCCGCGCACATCTCTCCGGCCATCCCTGTTATCATCACCGCTGTCTACTCTGTGGTGTTTGTGGTGGGCTTAGTGGGCAATTCCCTGGTCATGTTTATCATCATCCGGTGAGTTCGGGGCTGGGGGGCGGGGGAAGGTCGCAGTGGAGGGAGTGGGGGTGGGGATGGTGCTGGGTTGGGGGTAGGCAATTTGTGCTCCTGTGTGTGTGTGTGTGTGTGTGTGTGTGTGTGTGTAGGAAGGAGTGAGCCAGCCAGCCAAGAGCAGGGTCTCTTCTGTGTAGGGTTCCCGAGAGATTCTCCAAGGTGACATCTTAAATGAATTTCCTGGGAGAGTGTTTTGCCAGGAATTGTGGATTTTACACAGGGCTAATCCAAGGTACCTTTAAGATTTAAGAGCTACCTGCCCGTGTCAAAAGGGAGGCTCCAAACCTCTGCTGAGAGAACACCTCAAGAAAATACTAGGGGTCTAATCACAAGGTTATCTTCTTGTAAAGAAATGAGACTATCTCTATGAGCCTTTCCTTGCTTACCTGCTCTGGATTGAAAAACGTTAGTGCCCTGTCTAAATATTTCTGTAAATAAATTCCAGTTCCACCAAATGCATGGGAGGTAATTCAGAATTTCTTTTGTGACTCATCAGACTGGTGTTGTAACTTATGAAATGAAAACCAATAGGATATTTAGTGTTGTGAATATCCACTAGCATGATTTTTGAAGTACCCAAGATTAAGTCCAATGAGTATACTAGGCAAGCATTCAAGCTAGACTGTGTGGCTGTCTCAAAACTGGATAAGTGCAGGATGGCCCAATGGGAGATTTTGCAATAACATTGCTCCTTCCATGTCAAATCTTTCATCCTTTCCTCAAAGTCCCCATAGTCCCTGCACCAGATGCCCTGTCCTTGTCATTCAAAGTCTCATAGGTATCAATTTGACATCCGTTTATATATTGCAAATCATTGCTGAAGAGCATACAGAAGGCTGGTGTGCAGTGTGGCCACCCCACATCATTCACCAGTGCTCGCTCCTGCAACTTTATGCTGGGCATTGAATAAAACTGTATGGTCTTACCTCTCTGGGTCCTGTCTTGGAATGAATATTAACATTTCCTTTTACTCAAGAATAACTAAAACAATCTCAGAAATTAAGAGCCTGTCGTTCTCTCTCCAGGTATTTTGTACATGTTTGAGAATGTCTTAAAAGAGAGTTAGTTTCATGGCAGCTGCTTATGTAGATTAGCTAAGATTATTTTCTTTCAGTGGAGTATGTGATCCCAATGAAGTCTGGACTCTGTCCAGCCATTTCAAGACATAAACTAAAACTGATGGGGAAATAAAGAGGTTGGGGAAAGGAGGGAGGTGGATAGGATATCAGCCAGCTGGGTGGTGGCACAGGCTTGTAATCTCAGCTAATTGGGAGATGGAAACAGGAGAAATGTGAGCTTAAGGCCTGTTTGGACAATTTACTGAAAGCAAAATAAATTTTGAAATAAAAACTAAAAGCACAGAGCTGGAGGAAATGCCTCAGTGTTTGAACACTTTCTGAGTGCACATGGGGCTCCAGCATTATAGAACAGAAAAACAAAAATGTACTCTTTTGTCTGAACAGATCACAGACAAAGCCTACTCAGTAGTTCTTGTGCTCTCCTTGGCTTCATGTACTTTCCTGGCGTCTATCTCATAGCTAGTTTCAGGAGTTTGTTTCTTACTGGGAGGGAAAAATTCCTCTCCATTAGCTATTACCCTGTATCCTGGGTGGCAATATCTTCCTGAGAACTGTGCAGATGGCACCTCCTTTATCCCAGCTTGACTTCTGGATGCAGATAGTCAAGGGTTGCCCCTGGAGGCTCTGTGCTCAGTTACAAATCTAAAATTCTGTGGCTGTAAGATTGTTGTCATTCTAAGATGGATTGAATTTTAGTGGGACAATTGATACAGGCTTAGAACTATATCAAGACCTTTGAAAATAACGGTTACTTGTACCTCACTTCTATTTAGAGGCTGTGCCAGTTTATGTTTTAGATAAGGAAAACTTAGAGAAATAGATGATGGTGGTCATTGTTGAGACAGTGTTACTAAATTCCCCAAGCTGGCCTCAAACTCACAATTCTCTCACTTCAGCCTATCATGTAGTAGAATTACAGACCTATGCTACCACATCTCACTGAAGAAAGGATTTTAGGAACGAGGTTGATGCTTCAAAACACATGTGGGTTATTGTTTGTTCATTTCTTTGATACTCATTATCCAAACTGGCCAATCGAGTCAGAATTTACATGAAAGATTTAAATCTTTGCTTATATCCACTCGTCAGATTTCTATACGAAGTCAGAGAATTTTTTTAAAAAATATATGTATGCCTTTTGGTCCTCAGATGGTGATGTCAGGCTGAATGTATTGGAATTTGTTCTTAGGGCTCATTGCCATATGGCAATATCAAGAGAACAGGACGAGATGTTCTAAGGTGTTAATTACTCTAGTGAAGTTGTTTCTTGGGCATTCCTCATCTTCCTCGGCCACAGTCCTACAGGGATAGCCTTCCCAGGGATAATATTTGCCTTGGGTTATTGATGAACTTGCCTACCTGTGTGGCAACTGAAGGGTATAGCTTGTGCTCCTGTTCCATCCTCTTATGGTGCTGGCTCTTTGCATAGGCCAGGGAACTGGAAACATCCTGGCTCCAATGGGAATTAGGTTGCACAGAACACTGCAGACTGACAGAATGTGAAAGATGACTCAGAAGCTAGGACCACACATCCTTCACTTTTTAGAAATGAAGAAACTACTACCACCTTTTAGTAAGCCACCATAATTTCAATATTAAGTAATCTAGAAGAATGTTTAGCAATTTAATTTAATTAATATAAGTTCGTTTATATGAACTGAAGGTACCTGGAGAATTTAATGAAACAAACTCGTTACATTTTCAAATCATTCAACTGAGAAGCCATATCAGGGAAATCTTTATTCCTGATCGTTTTATTTTTTTTTATTTAATATCTTTAAAAGAAAAATTTCTAAAATAATGATTGAGTTCATAGAAAAATTGAATAAAAGGCATAGATAGGATCCTCCACATCCTGCCATTCACACATAGTATTTCTCTGCAAGTCTCCTGCCCCAGCCAGAATCAGGCAACTGATAAACCTGGACTGACGCAGGGCTGTCATCCACACTCCACAGTTACCACTGGAGTTGTTCCACCCTATCAGGTACCACTGAAGCCTAACTGACAAATGAAAATGTCTTATGCTGAAGGTGTGTGTGGGTCATTTGTGCTATGAGTTCATTATAAAATGTCTTCTGAAAAGATGTGTTAAAGACTTTGTCACCAGTCTGAAGTGCTGTTCAAAAGTGGTGAAATGCAAACAATTGTGGCCAATGGGTGCATGCCCTTAAAGGGGATATCAGGAGGTGCGCATCCATGAGCTAGCTCTCCGTTCTGTCTCTCTGTCTCTGTCTCTGTCTCTGTCCCTTCCTCCCTCCCTCCCTCTCTCTCTCCCACCCTCCCCCTTTCTCCCCCTCCATCCCTCTCTCTCTTTGTCTCTGTCATCTTCTCTGTCTCTGTCTCTGTCTCTGTCTCTGTCTCTCTCTCTCTCTCTCTCTCTCTCTCTCTCTCTGTCTTTGCCCATTGCAGCCTGAGCTAAACAGATCTTCTTTACCATGATATATTGGGCCATCACTGTATACTCCCAACAAATGTGCTAACAGTGGACTAATACTCCCCAACTGGGAACCAAGACAAACTTTTCCTCATTATAAGTTGACTACCTTTGAAATTTTGTTGCTGTGACAGAAAACTAGCACAGTTTAATACATGTATGCATTGTCAAATGCTTAACTTAGTCAAATGAACACACACTCAATCCATTACCACACAGAGTTACTTCACTGTGAGTGCCAGTTATGTGGGAAGTACACTAAAGATCTGCTGTCGGCAACTTTCAGACCCACATTACAGTATTCCTATACATAGTCATCATTTATATATGCACCACCACTACCACCCCCATGTATTTCTAATCAATGAGTATAAGCACTATTTACATTGTATTTGTAGTGCTTTGGGTTTTTTGTTTTGTTTTGTTTTTTCGAGACAGTGTTTCTCTGTGTAGTCCTGGCTGTCCTGGAATTCACTCTGTAGACCAGGCTGGCCTCGAACTCAGAAATCCACCTGCCTCTGCCTCCCAAGTGCTGGGATTAAAAGCATGCACCACCACTGCCCAGCTACATTGTATTTGTATTACACTGGGTATTAGAAACTGGAAGTACACAGGAGATGCACAAGCTATGTGTGAACACTATATCAACTCATACAGAGGCTCAAGTAAGCAATCATGGATTAGAATATCTGAAGAGGTACCTTCTGTAGATACCAAGGGACAACTCTAGGACCTATGGAAAACCTCAAATGCAATAAATATGTGGCAGTGCTTTAACTCTGCAGGGACAGCAATTCAGTGCTTTATTAGCAGTATTGCTCTCTGAATTATGCCATCTTTCCTTGTGTTAAGTCGTTTCTACACTCATAATGTAGACTTAGCCACACTGGTCAGAATGCTTTCCAACTTTTATTTTCAAAATGTGGCAGGATTCAGTGTCTCACTATTTTTCTGATGGAATACTTGGCTCCTTGGTCATCTTAGGAAAAAGACGACCCTGAGTTCCTTTACCAAATTGGCATGGATTCCAAGAGCCCACAAGAAACACAGAGAATATTTCTAAGTATTTTATAATATTATCCTTTTCAGAAAAATTAAAAGAAGTAGTATCTTACAAGATTGTACTATGATTTGTTAGAGCAGGGCTATGGGAGGTTATTACACTAACAAGGAGAGTAGCAGCTGCCTTGATGGTGACAATGGAGGTCAGCATCACCTGAGCACTTATAGGCCAGGTCCCTGCTGTGACTTTGTGTGTGTGTGTGTGTGTGTGTGTGTGTGAATGATATCTAATCATCATCGTAGCTTTGTCAGGTTATATGAAGCTCCTGAAGCAGTATTTTCTGCTTTGTAAGCCACTACTTAAATGGTTATAATAGTTTTGTTCTTGTTGGGTCCTAGGTCTTCTCTGGAACAAAACTACCCATCCAGTCTTTTTTCAAACCACAGAAAATCCATCTTTGCACTGCCTCCTGCAAGGGATACTGAGTATCAAAGCTCTCTCTGTATCCCTGTCATCTGGTAGGCTCAAGCTCCCATGAGCTGTTCTCTGTCAGATCAACTGTGCAGATTTCTCTGGTTTCAAGCTTCTTTTTGTCTGTGTTCTCTAAGTTTATAATATAATTTAGACTCAATTTTCAGTCATCAGATTTTAGTATGTTGCAGATTTAGGGATGGACTTTTGAAAATTCAGAGAAAGGAGACAAGCATGAGTAGTAAGAGAAAATAGCTTTGGAGCTCAACATGAAGCAAAACTGCAGGTAAAGGCTAACAGAGCAGAAGATAACAGATACCAACACATCTCAAAGTGTGTAGTGTCAATGTACTAGGTCTTCAGATTTATTGTGCTTTTGTCATGCATGTTGAATGAAGTACTGATTGAAGAAACATCACTGTCATTAAAATAGCAAGAACAAACAAGACGATATCCCTACTTAGCAAAGGATGCCAACAATGCAAGCATTGTCTCTTCCATATCTGTGTTGTCTGTACAGAGCAGGCACAGAAAAATGATCAAAAGTCCCAAGACCCAGCCAGGCCACAAAGCCAGTGTTCTCCCTTCTGGCACTGCACTTTACACTTCTAGCACTGTGAATGCCACATTTTCACAGAAACTCTGCCCCATGACATTTGTTCTTGATATCTAGAAGCACAACTCTGATCTGTTCATGTCACACAAGTACCCATAAATTACATTCACTTGCAAAGGTGATCCCTATAACAGGCCCGATTAAGGAGTCCATAGGGAGCAATTCTAGCTCTCTGGAATATTGTCCATTAAGGATCACATTCCCAACTCTGTAATTGACCCTTCTTCCTGGTCTGCCTTTCCCCTTCTGTCTAATGTACAGTTCTATGATTCAAGTTTGTAGCTCTGTGGAGATTAGTTTTTGTTTTACTCTTCTTTACCATATATTCCTGAGATGTGTATGCCAAAAGGGCAACCATTTGCAGCTAGCCCACCTTAAACTTTTACACACAAATCAAACTTTTCATCTAGATTTTACATGCTGCCATTTTACTTGAAATGTTTGCAAAATTTGTAAAGCATTTTGGATGAAGTGGGAAAAAAACCATACTCTCAGACGGAAAATAAAGCTTAGTTGTTTTCTCAATGAACATACAATGAATGAAAGACTGGCTAACAGTTTGTTCTAGTTAACTAGAAGTAACTTTCTGAGGGCTCTTGATAGAATCTCTGGCAATAGAGGTTTCCACTTATATGTTTATGGGGTCTGGTAGACTGTTGACAACGTCTATTGAACTTTGGTTTATTCTCTTCTTCTGTTCTGATTATGAACTCCTCTCTCTGTGTGGCAGGTTTCTAAGCACCTGTCTGTAGGATGGAGCCCTGACTTGTTTCTCAAAGCAAGGTCTATCTCTTCGACACTGCACAGATCATTGGATTTACTCAAGCCCAAACTTCTTCAGTTAGAGGAGTGAATAGACATAAATCTCAAAGACTACTTGATGGACACATGTGAGACTCAAGTAATTGAGGTCAAAATACTAGACTTTGAAAGTTACAAGAAGCTGAAATGACAGATGTAGGAATACATAACTTAAGATCTATCTTCTATATTACTATTTCTGCACTGTCATTTGTAATTATATTTCTTTAAAAATTTTTAAAGAGAACTCCATAATTGTTAGCTGCCTCATTTATAGAAAAGAAGATCTACCTCATGGAGTTATTGAGAGACCTAAGTGAGGTAATATCTATATAATGGACAGAAAGCTTTTTGAAGTGAGTTGTCACTGTGATTACTGTCAGTGCTCAATTATTTTATTATGAGATATGATAACAAGAATTGGATTCTTTATAAATTCACATCTTTTGCAGTTCTGTTCACCTATTGGTTATTGATATTTTTGAAAAGCTAAAAGCCAGGTATCCCCCAACTTTTATGATATATTTAGATCTATATTTTATTTTATGAAGTTTTAATAGTATTGAACTTATGTTTGTCTATGCCAGGACCCAAGTTTCATTTTACACCCATATATATTTTCAAGCTAAATTGAGTAAAAATAGCCATGACTATTATCTGGAAGCTACATTTCACTTTCTGAGCTAACTGTTAAATTCTCCCCACATATGAAGGGGAGAAAGAGTTGGGGAACATGAAATCAATTAAACATGATATTGGGAGAGTAAGGAAACATATTTTAGCCCACACCTCCTAAGTTATTTTTTGAATGCTTTGCAACAATCATGCATGTTTCATTTTGTACACAAGAAACTGAGGTTTGAGGTAATAAGTCCTTGTTATTATCTGATTCTTGAGGATTGCTAAGGCCTATGTGTTGGATATGTGGCCTCAGACCTTTATTGGATGCAAGTTATTTGAAGGTGTTTGGATAATTTTAGGTATGCCCTTAAATGTGGTCTTGGGACCTCATACCCCCTTCCTATTCTTCATTACTGGCAGCAAGATGAATGGCTTTGCTCTTCCACGCTTTCTTATCTTGAGGTGCTACCTTACCACAGGCCTGAAGCAACAGAGACAGCAAGGCATGGCCTGCAACCTTCGAGAAAGGGAAAAGAAATAATTCTTTATATATACAAGTTGACTGGCTCAGGTATTTGTTATCATGAGGCAAAACTAGTACAACCTAATGAAGTTTATGTGTTGGATGGATGAAAAAAATGAAAGACCATGTCCCAGGTATCTCTAATTTTATAAAGTAAAAATGCCACTATAAGGTCATGAAGACACAGGAGCCATAGAGACTCAAAACACAAGAGTAGATGCCAAAGCTATCAGCTACTGGAATCTACTAGAGATTTTGTTAGAGAAAGTTGAGGCAGTGGAAACTTTGTTTATAACCTAAACTTTTTAAACATGAAATTGTATTTTAAAATAGGCAATATTCATATATATTGCATTCTATATTTTCTCATTAGGAATATCACATGGTTGTGCTTGCTTAGTTATCTGTATATTTAGAAAGATATTGTGAATCTTTAGTTATAGAGTTTTAATCACTTTTTAAAATATATAAGCCACTTAATATTTGCATAATATGTCTAAGGGCAGAAAGTGTTTCCCTACTCCCCAGAATAAATCACTCTTTCAGAAATGAATCATAAAAGTGCAAATAAGAACATGCTGGCTTTAGTACTAATGCTTGCAGTGCCCTCTTACCTACCCAATAACATACCTCATATCTTACAGAACAAGAAGGGCAGATAGGAAAGACAAAGCCAGTGGATGCTGAGGGTAAAATGCATCCCTGTCTGACAGATGTATCAAGCTCGAGCCTAGACTGGCCTCTCTTCTAGGCTCCCAGCTTATTATCCTTATGTATCAGGAACTGATTCAGGCAGTTTAGACTCAGGACTGTGACTTCACATTAGACAGCAGTCTCATCACTCTGATGTAACTGACAGCTAAATTTTAAAGAGAAAATGTATATGTCTAGTGGGACAGGAATAAATTCATTGTGGTAAGGTTTATAATTCTGAGGTACAGAGAAAGGAATTAACACACAGCTTTTTCTTCTTGGCTTCAGAGAGGTGAGACACTACGAGTATCTGCTGGTCAATAGATTCTGCAGGAATCAGTTCCTTTAAAGAACAATTCTATTGATTCAGATTTGAGTGACTCTGTTGCCACACTAACCTCCTGTTGTAGTGTAGAGAAGGATATCAGTTCTCAGACAGTCTTGTTGAGCCATCTTGATCATTACTGTCCCCTTGCCTGAAAACTAAGAAATTGTGTAGTTTAAAAAACTTCTCAGACATGGGATGGAGAAAAACAGTGTTATTTTTGTGTACCTTGGTATTCTTGAATCAAATATAATTCATCTTGGTCTGTTTTATTTATATAATGTACTTATAAAGACAAGTTAGTAGCATATTGACACGCAGAAATCATTGAGTCTAATTGTGCTTTGGCCACTACAAATGGATATATTTTAAAATTGAACATCATTTTGTACTTTCAAAAGCTTAAATAATTACAATGATTGATTTCTTAAAATAACCATGAAGGTATTTGCTTTATATAAACAAAAGAAAAATACTTCAAAAATACGTAAGACCTTTGTGAAGGATTAAAATGAATCATTACCTCTGACATGAAGGACTCCCCAGTATTCCAGCCTGTCTGTATATTCATATAGTGAATGATCTATGCTGTCTCCATTCTCATTTTTATTTATCTTATTTGATCAAAGCACAAAGATAGAACCTTAATGAAGCCTGAGGACTTTACTTATCTTTCTCAATGCCCTGGCACGTAGAAAGTCCTTTTACAATTTACACACACAGTGAGTGCGTAAGAAATAAGTACATGCAAAGCAACATTCAAGTGGCTGTCACTCTCATTCACCCTCTGTGTTTAAGTTGCAGAGATGGAAGGAGTTGTTATTATTTCTTATCTTTCAGATACACAAAGATGAAGACTGCAACCAACATTTACATATTTAACTTGGCTTTGGCAGATGCTTTGGTTACTACCACTATGCCCTTCCAGAGTGCTGTCTACTTGATGAATTCTTGGCCTTTTGGAGATGTTCTGTGCAAGATTGTCATTTCCATTGACTACTACAACATGTTTACCAGCATATTCACCTTGACCATGATGAGTGTGGACCGCTACATTGCCGTTTGCCACCCTGTGAAAGCTTTGGACTTCCGAACACCTCTAAAAGCAAAGATCATCAACATCTGCATTTGGCTCCTGGCATCATCTGTTGGTATATCAGCAATAGTCCTTGGAGGCACCAAAGTCAGAGAAGGTAAGAGCCACTTTTTTATACCATTCATAAAAGTAGAATTCTTTATGAGGTAAACTTTTACCTTGGAAATGAGTGGAACACGTATCTATTAGGAAACAAGCAACAGAACAGTAAAGTATAATTCCTAAATCCATGAAAGATTAAAAATGAAGCAATTGTGTATTTTTCCACCTCTAAAGATGGAGTCAGGGGATGACAGTGCCAGCGCATAGATACTCAGAACTCTCTGATTCTTGAAGTACTCTGTGGACTTGGAAGGACTGTAAAATTCAGAGAGAGAAGACTATATACCCTGGATTCCTTTTAATTTCTCTTCTTCCCATATTTTTCATAGAAGATTTTGATACAGTAAGGTTGAGGTTACCATCCTCCAAACTCACTTTGGATGCTAGTAGCCTAGACATTTATATCTTAACCAATGATGTGGCAAACCAACTAGAAAGCATGTGTGAATAATCTTGACAGTATTTCCATGTGTCATAAGAAGACATGTGTGTGCGCATAAAGCCTTTAACTGTTACTGGATCACATCGTACTCATTATTCTTATGTCTGTGTAAAATGGAATCTGAAAGGATGGGTAAGAAACCAAAGGCAAGAAAGTTTTGAAAATACAACCTAGCAATCCTATGGCTTACCTTCTTTTTTAAAAAAATGTTTTATTTATTTATTTTATGTATATGAGTACACCATTGCTCTCTTCAGACACACCGGAAGAGAGCATCAGACCCGATTACAGATGGTTGTGAGTCACCATGTGGTTGTTGGGAATTGAAATCAGGACCTCGGAAAGAGCAGTCACTGCTTTTAACCGCTGAGCCATCTCTCTAGCTCATGGCTTACCTTCTTTTTCACTCTAAATTATTAGAGGCACATGTAGGTTCTGTTTGCCTTCTTGCTTTAAGGTTATCCCTCATATATCTTTTCTTTGTTGGCTTAGGTAAGCTCATGATCAGGTTCATAGGTGGTTATAGTTCTTGCCTTATGCAAACAGAGTAACTACATGTTCCCTGTGTTTATATCACATTGGAATGAGGGATGAGATTGCCTGGGTACTTTAGAATATACCATTGCCTAGGTTGTATCCTTGAAAAGGTTGGTTTAATTAAGCTGTAGTGCGATCTAGATTAGCATGACCTGCAACCAAGGTGAGAACAGCTTCTCAAGAGTTTTGCTTTTTAGCAAAAAAAAAATGTAGCTATGTAAAATATGTTTGATCTTAATAGAGCTTCCCTACAGGGAAGCTGATGAATGAATTTTGAAGTATATAAATGCTATCTAACACTCTTAAAGATTATCTAGATGTATCTTTATATAAGAGAGTTTTTGTAGTACCTGGGAGTACAGATAACTGAATATATATAGCAAGGGTTTCTCAGGACATAGTAAAAGGGCAGATGCTAAAAATCACAGCTTATCTTACACAATACATGCATATGTTATTTTTGTTCATTCTAGATGATTTCTTTTAGAGAAATTTTAGGGTCACAGCAAAATTGAAATTAAAACTAGAGTTTTAAGTTGTCTCTTACTAACACACATGCATAGCCTGTATTATCAACACCTCCATTAGAGTTGCACATTTGTCACAGTCCAGCCTGAATTAATACACTGTCACCTAAAGTTGGTAGCTTATGTTAGGGACTATTCTTAGTGTTGTATTTTCTATGACTTATTTTCCTCCAAACTGTGATGTGAGTTCCTAGCACAACTAAAGCAGGTGATGGACTAAGACACTTGTCAACTTTATTAAACAAGCAATTACATATATGATTAGTCATATAGAGGAATATGTTTTGATGCCTAGATTAGAGGGAAAATAAATTGCAAGAAACTCTTCTGAAGGTCAGGTGTCTGTGCATCACAAATCCCATCCAGGAGCAATACTTTGCATGCACTAGGAGGAGAAGGTGGTGAGTAAGAAAAGGTGATAGATGACTTCCTAGGGTAAAGAAAGACCTGGTTTTATATTTCATGTTCTACTTTTAGATTTAACCACTATATTACTGCAAACATTTGTCGGAGAGTGATAGCCTAAAAACCCATTGGTTTCAGTTAGGCTTTTTAAGGAAGAAATGAAGAGAGACAGTTTTTTTTTTCAAGTAGATATTGCTGGTGATGAGTGCATAGATGTAACAGAAGAAACTATGCACCAATGTCAGCTAAGATTAATTTGTGTAGCAAAAGAAAAAATTAAAGTGGTCTCATAGGATACCTGTTCTTTCCTTTTGCTTTTATCAAGTAAGGATTTTGTTTATACTATGAAAGATGATTTTTGTGGACTGCATTCTTTTGTACTGCTGCACCATGCTTCCTGTTAAGACTATTGCATAGCTAGGTATTTTAGGTCATCTTTCTATCTGATCAGGGTGGCTGGTATTGTTCTTCAGCATGCTAGCATCATTAGTCATCAGCATGAGCTTTAGAGGTTGTGGGTTTTGATATGTTTACTAATGTCTACTGATGCCCATACAATACTGAACTGAGAACTCCTGTATACAGCAGTATAATTTTACTTTATGGATATATTTTATATTAGTATTACGTTTCTACATTATTTATTTTATTAACTCGTAATCTGCCTATCACCTATGTAGACAATCACCTATAGTAGACAACTCTAGACAAAGAACTATAATCAGCTAAGTGATGTCAAGAGTGGGAGAAATAGCCTTCCCTAGGGAATAGTCTTCAGTTATATAATACCAAATGGTTGTTCCTGAAAATATACAGAAAAATAACGTTATACAGACTTAGCAGGTTATATTTATATTTTTAAGAATATAATACATATGTAGGCAACAACAGTTAAAGATAAAGAGTTTCTCTCTCCATTCCTTTCTCTCCCTGTCTAACTCTCTCTCTCTCTCTCTCTCTCTATATATATATATATATATATACATATATATATATATATATATATGTATATATATACTCAGTTTGCTATATCAGTTTATATATAGTATTCTATCTATCTATCTATCTATCTATCATCTATCATCTATCTATCTATTCAGTTTCATGACATATCACCCACTGAGGTTGTTTAATATTTTGTTTTCTATGACAAAGGCAATGATTTTTAAGTGATACTTTAAATCTTTTCACATAAACAGTAACACAAAGATTGAAGTAGATGCTTATTGATATCTCTTGGTTTGTCTTCATTTACCTTTAAAATTTTTGTTCATATTTCAATGATGCTGTTAAATACAGCGAGTCAAATGATACAGTTTAATCACAGCACCTGATTCATATTTAGACATATTTCATTATCAACCCTTATGGACCCACATAAACAGTTGATGTTTGTAAGACAAGTTGGTATTTGCTAAATTCAGTAGAGCAATTCAAAATGTTTAGTCATTTATTATGAATAGATGTTTACTTTTTAAAAATGTTAACTCTTGTCAGAGCTGTGTGTGTGGGAACATTGTTAATACACAAAAATACAAATAAGTACCACACTAAAAGTAAACAGTTTAGTTCCTCTGAAAGCCACAAATACCAAGCTAGCCTTCACAGCTGGATGAATATTGCTAGCCAGCTTTGCTTGTTTATTTTATGCAACACTGTGTTTGACAACAAACAACTCTGTAGATACATTTTTTATTGAATGCTCAATATTGTGGACCATCAATTTATGATTTGCTGTTCTGCTTCCGATACTAGCTTGCTATATCTGGACCTTTGAAAACAAAGGTGTTGGTTAATGTATAACTCTGCATTCACAGTACTGAGAATAACAAGATTCTCTTGTCATTTTCTTGACTTTGGTCACATCTGGCAGATGTGGATGTCATTGAATGCTCCTTGCAGTTTCCCGATGATGATTATTCCTGGTGGGACCTCTTCATGAAGATCTGTGTCTTTGTCTTTGCCTTTGTGATCCCAGTCCTTATCATTATTGTCTGCTACACCCTGATGATCCTGCGCCTGAAGAGTGTCCGGCTCCTCTCTGGCTCCCGAGAGAAGGATCGAAATCTCCGTCGGATCACCAAGCTGGTACTGGTAGTGGTTGCAGTCTTCATCATCTGTTGGACCCCCATCCACATCTTTATCCTGGTAGAGGCTCTGGGCAGCACCTCCCACAGCACAGCCGCCCTCTCCAGCTATTACTTCTGCATTGCCTTGGGTTATACCAACAGCAGCTTGAACCCTGTTCTCTATGCCTTTCTGGATGAAAACTTCAAGAGGTGTTTTAGAGACTTCTGCTTCCCTATTAAGATGCGAATGGAGCTCCAGAGCACCAACAGAGTTAGAAACACAGTTCAGGATCCTGCTTCCATGAGGGATGTGGGTGGGATGAATAAGCCAGTATGACTAGTCGTGGAAATGTCTTCTTATTGTTCTCCAGGTAGAGAAGTGTTCAATGATCTTGGTTTAACACAGATTACCACTGCAGTCTGAAGTGGAAAGATGAGCTATTCAATAATGTAGACATGCCATGCTCTGAAATCTTAAGGTGCAGGGCACATTAGTGATCTAGCTGAATAGGGGCAGCAAATCTAAAGAACAGAGCACAGCAGGCCCTGGCAACAATACAACTCTTTTCTAGGACAGAGAAGAAACTAATCTAATCTCAATCCTTTGATAAACAAATACAGCATTTTTTTTCTGGTTCCCTTGATTTAGTATACCTCTATCTGTATGACCTTTCTATGCAACATAGTTTGAAATCTCTAGAGAAGAAAATAAAAGGAAAAAAATCCATTGGATCCAAAACTTACCAGACAGGCAACCTGCTTGTTAATACTGACAAAAACAACTTCAGTTAAAATGAGACCATACCAATGGTCTTACCCAGCTCACTTTTTGCTGGTGATCATGTCTCATGTGTGATGATAAGAGGGTATCTTAGGAAGAACTTGGATTCAGGCCTTGACACTGGTGGAGAGCACCATACTGACATTTGTGAACCTATTTAAAGTTGTGGGTGATCTCTTCTCACGGTGTCTAATGCCTTGAAAACTACAGTTGCTCCTTAAGAGTTCTGGTTTTTAGCATGCTATTCAGGTAGATAATCTTCTGAGAAAACATAAACTGATATTAAAAGTATGAGGCTTAAATACCAGCAAAGTGTGTATAATTTCATCTGTAAATAGTAGTCTGTATGTAAATAAGGACCAGGCTTTCCTTCCAGCCTGGACATTTCTCAAGGATGCAGTATACACATCTCTTGAGGCATGGAGAGTTGATTCAGAGATATTTTACTACAATATAAGCTACTCTCTGGGATCTGGTCTTGGTGTGGTTTCCAGTGGATTCCTCAAACAAAACTTGGTCTTAAAAAATCCCCAAACTTTAAATTCACTCTAAATTGTTAGCTTTGATCAAATATACTTTGTGGTAGTATCTGTTTGTAAACACACACCTATTGCCAGATTCTATACTCAAATAGAGGAAGTTTTGATCATGTACATCTTCAAATATTATGTTCTGGCTTTCCACAGAAAGTAGAATTGTTTGAAAATGCATGCTGAAAAAGGAAATGAGGCTTGAGATGGCTGAGCACAATTTTCATGGTATTGGGCAAAGGGGTACCTGTGAAAGTTACTATCTGAGAAGGCCATTTAGGATAAATTTGCTAAATCTTCCAAATGACATGTAAATTCCACATTCTTTCCCTTAAAAGTTATAGTTCAGAGATAATGAGGATTCTTTTTGTAATTTTCCTTAAAAAAAGAAGAAAGGGATAATTTTAAAATAACACCTATTTCTAAGCTTGTACATGGTTAGGTCAGCACCCCTTGGACTCTAATAGAGCATCTGATGTGTGGACATGGATACTGGAGGCACAGTTCCATCTGTAAGTTCCCATCCCCAGCTGTCTCCCGGGTGTTGCTCCCTCACTTTTTGGAGAAGGAGGCTTGCATAAAGGTATGACACACTCTGCAAAGTCACTGCCATTGTGTTTAACTCCATATGAGACTTTTATGCTAATGAATTCACTGGTGAACAGTGACATTGCAGAGATATTTCCTAATGAAAATTATGTACCCTTCTGATCATTTCTTAAATTTCACTGAATACCTTGATGCTCTGGAATTCTTTTGTTAATGACACACTGCTAGAATTTATTAAGAGAAAGGTATTAATGTAGATTTAAGCATGAAGTCTAACAGAGGAAGAGACACATGTAAAAGAGGGACAGGCACATGCTCTAGAGTAGACACAGATTTCTTTTAAAACTTACTATTATTATTGTGCATGTGAAGGCATGCATTATGGCATGCATATAGATGTTAGAGGACAGCTTTGCACAGTCAGTTCTCTTCTTTTTCTTTCACATGTGTTCTGGGGATGGTACTCACATTGTCAGTTTTGTATTGTCGAGTAGCATGTGCCTATACTCACTGAGCTATCTTACCAGCCCATGGTACAGCTTTCTTATTAAGAGTCACCACCCTTATATTCTTAAAACTAAACATATATATAGAGAGATAAGAATGACTTAAACATTGGGAGACATTAACCCAATAGTTTAAAACTTCGCTATTATACTTAAGAGATATTTATGTGGACAAACCAATTCCAGAACAAATCCTACTGAAAACCTTCTACAGCACAGTAAGATGCAGGAGATGTTTGTAGATTCTTCCTCAGGAAAAAATCACAATGTAGTTATCCCATCACCTCAAGGTAGTCACTTATTTAACATTCCATATGCTCTTTTAATATCTCTGTCTCCTGTGTTTCTTTATCTATAAGTTTGAATCCCATGGAGGGGAAAAAAGTAGCTTTATTGCCCCTGAGATCTATTCTGAACTTCTCCATGATCCTCAGATTGTAAGTGAAGAATAGATGACAGCCCTTTGGGGACACTAGTTTAAAGAATAATAAACAGACTTATTATACACTGGAAAGAAAGTATCATTTGCATATATGTGTTTTATTGTTGAACTATATACATGTGCATGTATATGTGAAAGAGAGCAAGTGCATACATGTGTGTACATGTACATGATACTAAAAAGCAGTGGTCATCCTATTATTTTTGCTCAATGCAACCAGTGCTTTTGTCTAACTTTGCACCCTCAAGTGGCTCCACATTCTTGAGGTTCCCAGAAGCTTTTCTTATTGCCTGCTATGTTTGAGACTTGAGATCAACTCTACCTGGACTCTATGTTTCCACTCTAGTGGTGACTTTTGAAAAATAAAACTTGTCTGGAGATAAAAGAAGAATTTTTGAGAAAAGTGATTAATTTTGTGATTGATATGTTAGATGGTTGCTAAACTTGTGTCTAACAATTTATACATATTCCATCTAATACTGGTACATAAGATGAATACAATGAAAGAATATAGGTTTTAAGTGAAAGATATTTAAGGAAAACCTATGACAAAGTTGTGTATCCATTGTACAAATTTTATTTTTCAAGAAAGATTTGTTTCGGTAGGTTGGTATTAATATGAAAGTCCCATAAGGCTAAAAATTAGCTCAGGCCATAACAATTTTCCTATATGAAAGAAAAGTGTGTTCTTTACCATATCAATATTATTTATATCTTACACTGTTAGAGAATAATTATACATTGTATATATGATTGTGTGCCTTTAAATAAAACCAAAATTGTACCTGCTAAAAATTACAAGCATCTGCTGGTAATTCATTTGTTCAGTGGCTTCAGTGCTGCCTCTCTCAGCCTCAAGACCAAGGTTAACTGTTTCTCGAAACTGTGTGTGTCACTATCCACAAATCACAATGTGGCCAATGATTAACAGTACAGATCAAAACCTATAGATAACTTAGAAAAAAATTACCCATTTGCAGTGTAATGCTATCAAGATCCTAAAACCAATGTTAAACACCGCCTTTCCAACAAAAGCTCTTTTTAAAAAATATGCCAACATGAAAATTTTTTAAATTAAACATTCTGACATTCTGACAAAAATACTTTAAATCAAATTCGATCTACAAATGTGTTCAATTTTCTGCCTTTCTATCAACATTGTAACACATCACTATTGCAGACTGCTTCTTGACCTCATGATATTTGTTCGCCTAAGCAAAGGAAATTTTAGAATCACCACTAGTTTTTGAGACAGTTTTATGTTAGTTTTAAGTGAGTTTTAAGGCTCAGGTTGGCCTTGACCTCACCTTACAATTGAGAATAATCTGGAACTTCTGATCCTCCTATCTCTATCTCCCAAGTGTTCCAATATGCCTAAATTTTATGTAATTCTGAGGACTGAACATTGGGTTTCTTGCATGGTGTGATCTGCAGACCACAGCAAGTAAACTGTTTTAAACTTCTAGGACCTTAAAGCCCTCCTGCATAGTGACACACTTCTTTCAGTACAACAATACAAACTCCAACAAGGCTACACTTCTTAATAGTGCTATTCCCTCTGGGCTAAACCTTCAAACACATGAGTCTACGGAAACCATTCCTATTCAAATCACTACAAGGTTTCTGCATCTGTTTCCATTAATTGCTGGATAAAGCTCCTTTGATAGCAATTAGGTTAGGGCTCTAGTCTAATAGTATAGCAGTAGAGTATCATTAGAAATCACTTCTTTATCATCCTTCCTTCCTTTTATCCTCCCTCTCTTCCTCCCTTCCTCCATTCTCCTTCCTTCCTTTCTCTGTTATTTTTATGTTAGTTTTTTTTTTCTGGCTGTATTTGGTTCTATCCTAGATCTCTGGGCTATCCAGATCCTGGTTCCTGACCCTCCAGCTAGCCAGTGTCATGAGTGGGCTACCTCTCAGGGTATGGGTCTCAAGCTGGACCAATCATTGGTTGGCTACTCCCAGTTTCTTTGCCACATTTATCATAGTGCATCTTTGAATCAGGGCAGATGATATGTCAAAGGTTTTGTTGGTGTCCCAATCCCTCTGTTGTGAATCTTTACTGTTTACAGACAATAGCCGACTGAGGCTCCATGTCCTCCATTATTAGGAGTCTCAGCTATTGTTATCCTAATAGATTCCACAGATTTCCATTTCATTTCCTCTACTTTGCCTTCAAAATACCTCCTAATTTCCGTTGCTTCCTCAGTACTCTCTTCCTCCACTTTCCTTCCAAATGATCCTCCTGTTCCTGTGCCCACCACTTCTAGTCCACCTACAATACTAATTAATTTTCTCATTAATTAATTTTCCATCTTAGTTCCTGTGCTATTGGTGTTCTGTTTAGGAAGCTGTGGCCTGTGCCAATATTTTCAAGGTTATTCTCTATTTTCTATTTCCCCTTCTATCCTATTCAGCCCTCCTTGTTACCTAAGCTTTCTTGTTCTTTGATTGTAGAATGAATATCCTTTACTAATATCCACTTTTAAGTGAGTAAATATGTTTGCCTCTCTGAATCTGGGTTACCTCACTCAGGATGATTTTTTTTCTAGTCCCATACCTGCAAATTTCAGGTTGTCATTGTTTTCACAGCTGAGTAATGCTCCACTGTGTAAATGTACCATCTTTCTTAAAACCATTCTTCAGTTGGACATATAGGTTGTTTCAAGTTTAGGCTGCTGTGAATAAAGCTGATATGAAAATAGTTGAGCAAGGGTTCTTGTGGTAGGACGGAACATCCTTTAGATATGTGCTCAGAAGTGCTGTAGCTGGGTCTTGAGGCAGATCGACTCCCAGTTTTCTGAGATACTACCATATTGATTTTCAAAGTCATTCTACAAATTTGTACTCCCATCAGCAATGGAGAAGTGTTCCTCTTACTCAACATTTTTGCCAGAATGAACTGTCACTTGTGTTATTGATCTTAGCCATTCTGACAAGTGGAAGATGGGATCTCAGAGATGTTTTGACGTTCATTTCCCTGATGGCTAAGGATGCTGAACAAATGTTCAAGTGTTTCTTGGTTATTTGAAATCCCTCCATTGAGAAATCTCTGTTTAGATCTGTACTAGAGATTTTCATTAGATTATTTGTTTTGTTATCTAGTTTCTTGAGTTCTTAATATATTTTGAAAATTAGCCCCATGTCAAAAGTGGAGTCAGTGAAAATCTATTCCCATTCTGTAGGCTGCAATTTTGTCTGGTTGACAGTGTCCTTTGCCTTTCAGAAGCTTCTCAGTTTCTGAATGACTGCTGAATTTTCTTTTTTCTATTGTATGATTCTGGATACTTCATCAAAAAGCAGATGTCCATAGGTGTGTGGGTTTATATCTGGGTCCTCAATTCAATTCTATCAATCAAACAGTCTACAATTTCTTTATGAAGGCACTTAGTGCTATCAAGTTTTCTATTAGCACCATTTTCACTGTGTTCCATTAGTTTTCATGTGTTGTATTTTCATTTTCTTTCAATTCTAGAAAGTCTCTCCTTCCTTCCTTCCTTCCTCCCTTCCTTCCTTTTTTCCTCACTCCCTCCCTCTCTCAGTAGCTCCCTTCCTCCCTTCCTCTCCCCATCTCCCTCCCTCCCTCCCTCCCTCCCTCCCTCCCTCCCTCCCTCCCTCCCTC
>NW_021604671.1:1537660-1617305 GCF_004785775.1 Grammomys surdaster | reverse complement strand
CTTTCTTTCTTTCTTTCTTTCTTCTTTAACCCAGCAGTCATTCAGTAGAGAGTTGTTCTGTTTCCATGAGCTTATTGACATTCTTTTGATTCTGTAGCTATTGAAATCTAGTTTTAATCTGTGGTGATCTGATAGGGGACAGGGGATTATTACAATTTTCTTGTATCTGTAAGACTTGCTTTGTGATTAAATATGTATTCAATTTTTCAAGAAAGTTTCAAGACATGCTGAGAAGGTATATTCTTTTCTTTTGGGGTGTAATATTCTGTAGATATCTGTTGGGTACATATGCTTTATAATGTCTGTTAGCTTCAGTAATTCTCTGCTTAGATTTGTCTTGATGTCCTGTTTATTGGTAAGAGTAGGGTATAGAAGTCTTCCGCTATAAATGTCTGGGGTTCAATGTGTGGTTTTAGCTTTAGTGGTGATTCCTTTAAAAATGTTGGTGCCCTTGCAGTTGGGACATACATGTTACGAATTGAACCATCTTCTTGGTGGAATTTCCAAAGTATGAAGTGTCCTTCTACAACTCTTTTGTTTAAATTTGGTTAAAATCTATTTTGTTTGATATTAGAATAGATGAACCAGCTTGATTCCTGTGACCACATGCTTGGAAATCCCATTTTAAAATGTTTTCTCTGTGGTAATGGCTATCTTTGATACTGATCTTTGTTTCTTGCATGAAGCAGAAGGATGGATACTGTTTTTTGCTTCTATTCTGTTACCCTGTGTCTTTCTATTAGAGAAATGGGTCCATTGGTATTGAGAAATGTTAATGAAAAATAAATATTTTTCTTTCATTTTTTATTTTTATTTGTTTTTATTGAATATTTTATATACACTTCAGATGTTATCCCCTTTCCCCATTCCCCCACCCAGAAACCCCCATCCCATCTCCCCTCCTCCTGCTTCTATGATGATGTGCTCCCAACCACCTACCTACTCCCACTACCCTGCCCTCAAATTCCTCTACACTGGGGCATCCAGCTTTCACAGGACCAAGGACCTTCTCTCCCACTTATGCCTGACAAGGCCTTCCTCCCCTACATATAAAGCTGGAGCCATGGGTCCCTCCCTTTTGTCCTCCCAGGCTGGTGGTTTAGACCATCGAAGCTCTCATTGGTTGGTATTGTTGCTCTTCTCATGGGCTGCTAGCCCCTTCAGCTCCTTCAGTCTTCTCTCCAATTCTTCCATTGGGAAATCAGTGGTCAGTTCAATGGTTGGCTGTAAGCATCCATCTTTGTATATGTCAGGCTCTGGAAGACCTCTAAGGAGACAGTTATATTAAGTTCCTGTCGGCATTCACTTCCTGGAATTCACATAAGCATCTGTCTTTGGTGACTGAACATGGGATAGATACCCAGGTGGAACAGTCTCCAGATGGCCACTTATTCAGTTTCTGGCCCACACTTTATCTCCATCTTTGCTCCCATGAGTATTTTGTTACTCCTTCTAAGAAGGACCGAAGCACCCACACTATGGTTTTCCTTCTTCATGAGCTTCATGTGGTCTGTGAGTTGAATCTTCGGTATTGCAAGCTTTTGGACTAATATCCACTTATAAGTAAGTGCATATCATGAGTGTGCTTTTTGGGATTGGGCTGCCTCACTCAGGATATTTTCTAGTTCCATCCATTTGCCTAAGAATTTCATGAATTAATTGTTTTTAATAGCTGAGTAATACTGTATTGTGTAAATGTACAACATTTTCTGTATCCATTTCTCTGTTGAAGAACATCTGGGTTCTTTACAGCTTCTGGCTCTTATAAATAAGGCTGCTATGAACATAGTAGAGCATATGTCCTTGTTATATGTTCAAGCATCTTCTAGGCATATGCTGAGGAGTGGTATAGCTGGGTCCTCAGGTAATGCTATGTCCAATTTTCTGAGCAACCACCAGACTGATTTCCAAAGTGGTTGTATCAGCTTGCAATCCCACCAACAATGGAGGAGTGTTCCTATTTCTCCACATCCTTGCCAGCATCTGCTATCACCTCACCTAAATTTTTGATCTTAGCCATTCTGACTAGTGTGAGTTAGAATTTCAGGGTTGTTTGGATTTGCATTTCCCCGATTACTAAGGATGTTGAACATTTCTTTATGTGCTTCTTGGCCATTCGATATTCCTCAGCTGAGAATTCTTTCTTTAGCTTTGTACCCCATTGTTAATAAGGTTATTTGGTTAAACGGAGTCTAATTTCTTGAGTTGTTTGTATATATTGGATATTAGCACTCTATCGGATGTAAGATTGATAAAGATCTTTTCCCAATCTGTTGGTTGCTGGTTTTACTTTTTTTTTTTTTCTGTTTTTTTTTTTGGTTGCTGGT
Source organism: Grammomys surdaster (assembly GCF_004785775.1). NCBI lineage: Eukaryota > Metazoa > Chordata > Mammalia > Rodentia > Muridae > Grammomys > Grammomys surdaster. Next base: position 1,614,978 of record NW_021604671.1, on the reverse strand, counting down.
TTTTCCTATTGACAGTGTCCTTTGCTTTACAGAGGCTTTGCAATTTTATGAGGTCCCATTTGTCAATTCTTGATATTAGAGCATAAATCATTGGTGTCCTGTTCAGGAACTTTTCCCTTGTGCCCAAATATTCGAGGGTCTTCCCCACCTTCTCTTCTATTAGTTTCAGTGTATCTGGTTTTATGTGAAGGTCCTTTACCCACTTGGACTTGAGCTTTGAGCAAGGAGATAAGAATGGATCAATTTTCATTCTTCTACCTGAGGAACTCAAGTTGAACCAGCACCATTTGAAGAAAATGCTGTCCTTTTTCCACTGGACAGTTTTAGCTCCTTTGTCAAAGATCAAGTGACCATAGATGTGTGGGTTCATTTCTGGGTCTTCAATTCTATTCCATTGATCTTCCTGCCTGTCTCTGTACCAATACCATGCAGTTTTTTTTATCACTATTGCTCTGTAGTACAGCTTGAGGTCAGGGATGGTGATTCCTCCAGAAATTCTTTTATTGTTGAGAATAGTTTTCACTATCCTGGGTTTTTTTGCTATTCCAAATGAATTTGCAAATTGCTCTTTCTATCTCTATGAGAAATTGATTTGGAATTTTGATGGGTATTGCACTGAATCTGTAGATTGCTTTTGGCAATATGGCCATTTTTACTATATTAATCCTCCCAATTGTGAGCATGGGAGATCTTTCCATCTTCTGAGATCTTCTTCAAATTCTTTCTTCAGAGGCTTGAAGTTTTTGTTACACAGATCTTTCACTTGCTTGATTAGATTCACACCAAGGTATTTTATATTATTTGTGACTATTGTGAAGGGTATCTTTTCCCTAATTTCTTTCTCAGCCTGTTTATCCTTTGTGTAGAGGAAGGCTACTGATTAGTTTGAATTAGTTTTATATCCAGCCACATTGCTGAAGTTGTTTATCAGGTTTTGGAGTTCTCTTGTGGAAGTTTTGGGGTCACTTAAGTATACTCTCATATCATCTGCAAGTAGTGATATTTTGACTTCTTTCTTTCCTATTTGTTTCCCTTTGACTTCATTTTGTTGTCTAATTGCTCTGGCTAGGACTTCCAGTACAATATTGAATAGGAGGGGAGAGAGTGGGCAGCCTTGCCTAGTCCCTGATTTTAGTGGGATTCATTCAAGTTTCTCCCCATTTAGTTTGATGTTGGCTACTGGCTTGCTGTATATTGCTTTTACTATGTTTAGGTATGGTCTTTGAATTCTGGTCTTTTCAAGATTTTTACTATGAAAGGATGTTGAATTTTGTTAAATGCTTTCTCATCATCTTGTGAGATGATCATGTGTTTTTTTTTTCTTTGAGTTTGTTTATATAGTCAATTACATTGATGGATTTCCGTGTATTGAACCAACCCTGCATTCCTTGGATAAAGCCAACTTGATCTTTATGGATGATTGTTTTGATATGTTCTTTGATTAAGTTTGCAAGAATTTTATTGAGTATTTTTGCATCAATATTCATAAGGGAGATTGGTCTGAAGTTATCTTTCTTTTTGTGTCTTTGTGTAGTTTAAGTATAAGTGTTATTATGTCTTGAATGAATTGAGTAGTTTTCTTTCTGTTTCTATATTGTGGACTAGTTTGAACAGAATTGGTATTAGGTCTTCCTTGAAGGTCTGATAGAATTCTGCACTAAAACCATCTTGTCCTGGGCATTTTTTGGTGGCGAGACTTTTAATGACTGCTGCTATTTCTATAGGGGTTATGGGACTGTTTAGATGGTTTATCGGCTCCTGATTTAACTTTGGTACCTGATAACCACCTAGGAAATTGTCCGTTTCATCCAGATTTTCCTGTTTTGTTGAGTATAGGCTTTTGTAGTAGGATATGACAATTTTTTGAATTTCCTCAATTTCTGTTGTTATGTCTATATTTTCAGTTCTGATTTTGTTAATTTGGATACAGTCTCTGTGCCCTCTGGTTAGTCTGGCTAAGCACTGCTTTCATTGTGTCCCATAAATTTTGATATGAGGGGCCTTCGTTTTCAGGAAATGCTAAAATATCTTTAATTTCTCTCTTTATTTCTTTCTTGACCAATTTATCATTGATTGAGCATGTTCAGTTTCCACATGTATGTGGGCTTTCCATTATTTATTTTATTATTGAAGACCATCCTTGTTCCGTGGTGATCTGATAGGATGCATGGGATTATTTCAGTCTTTCTGTGTCTGTTGAGGCCTGTTCTTTGACCAATTATATGGTCTACTTTGGAGAAAGTACCATAAGGTGCTGAGAAAAATATGTATTCTTTTGTTTTAGGATGACACTTTCTATAGATATCTGCTAAATCCATTTGGTTCATAACTTTTCTTAGTTTCACTGTGTCTCTCTTTAATATCTGTTTGCATGATCTGTCCACTACTCACAGTGGGGTGTTGAAGTCCCCCATTATTATATTGTGAGGTGCAATATTTGCTTTGAGCTTTAATAAAATTTCTTTTATGAATGTGGGTACCCTTGCATTTGAAGCATAGATGTTAAGAATTGAGAGTTCATCTTGGTAGATTTTTCCTTTGATGTGTGTGAAGTTTCCTTCCTTTTCGTTTTTGATAACTTTTTGTTGAAAGTTGATTTTATTCAATATTAGAATGGCTACTCTAGCTTATTTCTTGGGACCATTTGTTTGTAAAACTGTTTTCCTGCCTTTTGCTTTGAGGTATTGTCTTTCTTTGTCACTGACGTGCATTTCCTGTATGCAGCAAAATTCTGGGTCCTGTTTACATATCCAGTCTGTTAGCCTATGTCTTTTTATTGGGGAATTAAGTCCATTGATGTTAAGAGATATTAATGAAAAGTGATTGTTGCTTCCTGTTATTTTTGTTATTAGAGGTGGAATTATGTTTCGGTAGCTATCTTCTTTTGGTTATTTTTTTGAAGCAGATTACTGTCTTGCTTTTTCTAGGTTGTAATTTCCCTCCTTGTGTTGGAGTTTTCCATCTATTATCCTTTGTAGGGCTGGACTTGTGGAAACTTATTGTGTAAAATTGGTTTTGTCATGGAATATCTTGGTTTCTCCATCATTGTTAGTTGAAAGTTTTGCTGGGTATATTAATCTGGACTGGAATTTGTGTTCTCTTATGATCCATATGTTCTTCTGGCTTTTATAGTCTCTGGTGGGAAGTCTGGTGTAATTCTTATAGGTCTGCCTTTATATATTACTTGACCTTTTTCCCTTACAGCTTTTAATATTTTTTCTTTATTTTGTGCATTTGATGTTTTGATTATTATGTGACAGGAGTAATTTCTTTTCTGGTCTATTCTATTTGGAGATCTGTAAGCTTCTTGCATGTTCATGAAAATCTTTTTCTTTAGGTTAGGGAAGTTTTCTTCTATAATTTTGTTGAAAATATGTAATGGCCCTTTAAATTTGCTTTCTTCTATACCTATTATCTTTATGTTTGGTCTTCCCATTCTGGATTTCCTGGATGTTTTGGGTTAGGAACTTTTTGCATTTTGAATTTTCTTTGACAGTTGTGTCAATGTTTTCCATGGTATCTTCTGCACATGAGATTCTGTCTTCTATCTCTTGTATACTTTTGATGATGCTTGCATCTATGACTCCTGATTTCTTTCCTAGGTTTTCTATCTGCAGGTTAGGCTCCCTTTGAGATTTCTTTATTGTTTCTATTTCCATTTTTAGATTCTGAGTGGTTTTGTTTAATTCCTTCACCTGTTTGGTTGTGTTTTCTTCCAATTCTTTATGGATTTTTGTGTTTCTTCTTTAAGGGCTTCTACCTATTCACCTGTGTTCTCCTGTATTTCTTTAAGGGAGTTGTTTACGTCCTTCTTAAAGTCCTCTATCATCCTCATGAGAAGTGATTTTAAATATGAATCCTTTTCTGTGTGATGGGGTGTCCAGGACTTGCTATGCTGGGAGAACTGTGTTCTCATGTTGCCATGTAATCTTGGTTTCTGTTGCTTATGCTCTGGTGCTTGCCTTTTGTCTTCTGGTTATCTCTAGTATTACCTACACTCACTGTCTCTGACTGGAGCCTGTCTGTCCTGTTATCTTGCTTGTGTCAAAACTCCTAAGAGTACAGCTGTCTCTTTGATCCTGTGATCCTGAGGTCCTGAGTGGAAGAACTTCTGGGACTCAGGCTGCCTCTGGGATCCTGAAATCCTGTAATCCTGGGGTTTTTATAGCTCCTGGGAGCCCAGCTTCCTCTGGGTGTTGTAGGATCATGTGTAGAGCTATAATTCTGGGCGTGTTAGACTTCCTGGAGTCCAGCTTAATCAACTGCTCTGAGTGTAGGGGATTCTCTGCTGCTTTGAGTACAGTGGTTCCTCTAGGATTTTCAGGATATGGTGTCTTCACAGGAGCAGACTAGCTATGAGTTGGCCACAGCAACAAGGGCCAAGCAGAGGGGGTGAAAGGGGAATGGTATTTCAGATGGCAGGGTATGGGTGGGTGATGTATCCTGAGTGCCCCAGTCTCCTAGTTGCAGCTCTGGGGCTTAGGGCTGTGGGGGAGGGTTCTTACCTGCTGCTTTGAGTACAGTGGTTCTTCTAGCATGGTTCAGGATACGGTGTCTTCATGGGAGCAAACCTGAATAATAATTTTGTTGTTAGTGGTGGTAATGTGTGTTGTGTGTGCATGTGTGTGTGTGTGTGTGTGTGTGTGTGTGTGAAAGAAAGAGAAAGAAAGAGAGAGAGAGAAAGAGGGAGAGAAAGAGAGAGAGAGTGAGAGAGAGAGAGAGAGAGAGGGCACTAGTTTTCCTTCTTTTGCTTTTTTTTGGTATGTAATTATGTATTTCCTGTGTTTTCATGGGTATAGGTAACCTCCATGAGATAGATTTTTCTCACTTGTACCTTCTGTAGGCCTGGATTTGAGGATAGATATTGTTTAAATTTGTCACTGTCATGGTTTATCTTGTTTTCTCCATCTATGGTGATTGAAAGTGTTTATGGGTATAGAAGTCTGGACTGCTATCTGTGGTCTCTTATGGTCTGCAAGATATCTGTCCAAGGCCCTTGTGGAATTTTGAGCCTTTATCATGTATTCTTCTAGTTCCTTTGTTCATGTGCATGTTACCAGGGAACATACAGGATGGGATACTTTTTTTCAGATCCATATAGCATGAATGTTCATTCTAAAGAGAAATTCTACTCTACTAGAGAAGAGAAAGCAATGGTAGAAAGATCAGAGTCAATATTTATTTTATCCTTCAGTCTTTATCTACTCAAATTTTCATCCTTTCCACAGCAGGTTACCAGGAGGAAAATGGATGAATCTTGTGGGGACACAAAATTATAGTGGCAATCTTTGAAAGTATTTTTCATGTAAAAATGAACTACAGATGTGGACAGAGGTAGAGTGAGCTGAATTATGCATTGAGAATATAGTGAGAAAATTGGTATTCTTGGTTGCTACACATGAAATCACAGGAATTCTGACCCTGAAATCCCTCTTTCCATTCTGTAAACTTGGCTCTAGAATTGTGTATTGCCAAGAAGAAAACCCACCCTAAAAAATTTATTTTCGCATTAATTCTAAATATCAAGAAATATCTAAAATTACAAATTTTGTATTAATGAAAGTGAATAGAAGATTCTTAAAACTAGCAAGCAAAATGTATGTATCATATAACATATGCTACAAGGTAAATAATACTTCTGAAGAGTTTTAACACCTACAATATTTTATAAATGATTCACAATATAATCTTTATAAATAAATACATGTTGGCAGCTGTTGGACATTTTATGAATGGCACAATTAACACAAAACACAGTCTACAATCATTTATCTCCGCTACTAAAATTAAGCTCATCCTATGTCTTTTATAATGATGGGCATTAAGATAAATGAACTGATGTATGAGGATTATACGTTTAATTATCCGGTCTAAATCAGATGCTATTTTGAAAGCCATATGAAGAAGAGATTAGGTTGCAGGAACACTGAGGAGAAAAGATGCTAAATGCCATGCTCTTAGTTCTTACAGAGAAGGTTTTTCCAGCCTTCTTGCAAGCACACAGAACTCTGACCTGTGCCAAACAAGCACACAGCAATTTGATTAGAATGAAGAATTCTTGTCTTTGAAAAACAAAATGAGAACTTTTTTTTTTAAAGATGACCTTCCTTTTAAACTACACAATATTTTTCCTTAGCCTATCTTCATTGTGGAGTTCTGCCTCTATAAACATGGTGATACTAGATGACCTTCCCAAGGGCTGTGTCAATTCCATTTACTTTGTCTATGATAGTCTCCCTACAAACATACCTTCAAATGTAGAAATAGATCAGTCTTTGAGTAATGGTTTAAAATGTATGTGTCTGTGTGGAGTTAGGTGCACTGCAAAAGTATCTTTTATTCTGTTGTAATTGTTATCTCAGAGGCTTATTGCCTTAGTCTGCTAACCTAGGCCTAGTTCTGGAAGCTTCTAGCCTCTGTACAATTTTATCCAGTCCTAGAATGTTCTCAGCTTCCACTGCTGAATAAATTTACACTTTCTTGTTCTTTCAGAGCTCTGGCTGCCTGGTTCAACTCAGTTGTACTGGTTCTAATTCTTCTCCAAGTTGACTGATTTAGGTTGGCTTCTCTCTCTCAATCTCTCTCTCTCTCTCTCTCTCTCTCTCTCTCTCTCTCTGTCTCTGGCTGAATTGCTCTGCTTGTTCTCATACTAACTTTGTCTATATGTTCTAATATTCTGGTTCCTTTTCATTCTCTGGCTTATTCTGTCTTCACGTGTGTCTAACTTGTTCTTTCTCTGAAACTCTCTATAATTGTCCTGGTAAAACTGCCTCCTTTCTCTACACTGCTTCCTCAAGTAACTTTTCTTTCCTCTCTTCTCCCAAGAGTTGGTCATATTGCATTCTGTAAAATCTTTCTCTGATTCATCAATTTGTCTGCCAGTCAATTCAACATCACTTACAAACAACATGGGTGCTTCCTTCTATAAACTACTTTTGCCTTCATTGTTTGGGATTAACAGTGTGTACTAAGGGTTGAGCTACACAACAACCAGAAACCCTTTTTCTTTCCCTCTCTCTCTCTCTCTCTCTCTCTCTCTCTCTCTCTCTCTCTCTCTCCTTCCTTCCTTCCTTCTCTCTCTCTCCTTCTTTCTTTCTTTCTTTCTTTCTTTCTTTCTTTCTTTCTTTCTTTCTTTCTTCCTCTCTCTGTCTCTCTCTCTGTCTCTCTCTCTGTCTCTCTCTCCTCCCCCTCTCTCTCTCTCTTTCTTTCTTTCTTTCTTTCTTTCTTTCTTTCTTTCTTTCTTTCTTTCGTAAAAGTAAATAACACAGTCTTCATGTTCACAGTGTGATTAAATACCCTGCAACAGTGCTTGTGAGTACAATTGCCTATAGAGGACATAAGAAGCAATGCAATGCCCTTGAGCTGAAGTTAAAGGCTACTGTGAGACCTCTGACATAGGGGCAGGAAACTGAACTCTGATCTTTTGCAAGAGCAACATGTATTCTTAACCACTGAGCTGATCTCTCTAGGCTCTTTAAGTCATATTTTGGAATTATTTCTATTCTGGTTTAGATCTTAAATGTTCCCCAAAGGACTAATACTGAAATCTTGGAGCCAGCACTAATGAGAAATAGTAGAAACTTTGAGTATTGGAAATTTGTGAAAGGAATTAAGTCTCCAAGTTAAGTCACTGGAGGATATACCTTTGAAGAGGATCTTGAGAAAACAGTCTTTCTTTCCTTATTGTCTATACGCCACAAGAAAAATAGCTCTCTTCCACCATTTTGCTCTCGATTATGCTGTACCACCTATCACAGGCATAAAGCAATTCCCCAAGTGACTATGAAGAGTCACTTCTATAATTTCAAGCCAGAATTAAGCTTTACTATCTTTCCATCATCTCTATCATCTCAGGTATTTTGTCACAGCAACAGAAAGGTATTGTAGTTGTTCTCTGTATGATGTTTTGACTGATTTATAAAAATGGAGGGTGCTTTCATTTAGAACAAAATGGGATCAGAATTCATCTGACTAGTAAAACATCTTCAGATTATGCTACTGAAATATTAAAATTTATTTATAATAAGTAACTTAAGCAGTTATCCCTGTATTACCTCCCATTACACCTTGTTGAGTTATGTGTGGGGGGAGATGAGAGTGAGACAATCTTATCTTTGCTTTGAGTGGCTTTGGTTATGTTTTCAGGTATTGCAATGTTTTTGTGATATGCAAATCCACTACATGAGTTGAGTTTTCCAGCCACATCTGAAATAGACTTTGCTAGCTTCCATAAACCTAACAATTGGCTGGTATAGAAAAATACTAGCTATCTTTTGTTGACTTTGAAGCAAAATCCCAATAGTTTGATTTTTTCCAAATGAAGCCTCAGGGGCAAGATTCTGGGGTGAAAGCCTACTAGCTCAGAGAGACAGAGAGAGCACCCAGATGACCTTCCTCCTCAACAAATATATCAGAAGGAAAACACCAATTCTCCTCCACACTGTCTTAAAAACTCTTCCATCTGAATGTCCCTCCTTTCTACTTCCTGTACATCTCTTGATCCATTCTTATAACTTCCTTTCATGATCTATGTTTCTTTTTTTTAAAAAAAAAAAACCTATGTTCACACTCTCTCAACTAGTTGCTTGCTCTACTCTTACACTTTGCATGACTTTATTTAAGAAAGATCTTGGATTAAAGTTATAGGGCTGAGTCACACCACAACTAGAGACAGGATTTTCCAGTATCAATTAAGGTTCAATGTGAGCAAATATCCTTCAACAGTCTTTCATCATACATTTTAGAGCATAGAAGCATAGAGGCAATCACAATTCAAGAATACAGAATATATGTACCTTCAACATTAAGTAGCCTTAAGGGAAAGTTATGCTACGAATAACATAAGTGCCAAATCATTCCAAACCATTGATTATTTATGCTTGTTTTTCATTGGGAAAGCAGCTGATAAAATAAAAGTCTATATTTTTAATAATCAGAGTTTTCTACAGAAACAGAACTGATAAAATATATATATGGTATTTATTAGAGTGGCTTACAGATCATGGTCCAATTATTCTAACAATGGCTGTCTCCTGATGGAAAGTCCAACAATCTAATAGTTGTTCATTTCATGTTGCTAGCTATTTTTCAGAATTCAGAATCCCAAAGAAGACTCCTGTGCCAGTGAGGGGATAAACATGTCAAGTAGACTGATGGCAAGAAGACAAATAACAAGAGATTTCTTCTTCCATGTCTTTTATATAGACTGTCACCAGAAAGTATGATCCAGATTTAAATTGGGTCATTCAACCTCAAATGATCCAATCAAGAAAAATCTTCACAGTTCTGACAAGAAGTTTTAGTTAATTTAAGATGTAATCAAGTTGACAAGTCTGGTTAGCCACCACAGTATTTTAGAACCCAAGTTACTGTGGCAGATCACACATTGGGAATAGTATAATTTTGTTTTTATTATAGAATCCTCTTGTCTAGGTTGAGGCTCTCTCTCCTTTAGCCTGGACAGATAACAGTCACTGCCTTCGTCCACAGAATAGAGAGCTTCTGAGGATCTGTCTGGAGACCATTACACCTGGGTATCCATCTCATGTGCAGTCACCAAAGGTAGATGCTGATGTGGATGTCAGGAAATGCATGCTGACAAGAGCGTGATATAGCTGTCTCCTTAGAGGTCTGCCAGAGTCTGACATATTCAGAGGCGGATGCTCACAGCTAACCATTGATCTGATCAAGGGGTTCCCAATGGAAGAGTTAGAGAGAAGATGAAGGAGCTGAAAGGGCTTGTGGCCCATGAGGAGAGCAACAATACCAACCAACCAGAGCTCCCCAGGGTCTAAACCCCCAGCCTTGGAGCACATAGGGAGGGACCCATGACTCCAGTTATATATGTAGGGGAGGATGGCTTTGTCTGGCATAGGTGAGAGAGGAGATCCTTGGTCCCATGAAGGCTGGACACCAAGTGTGGGAGAATCTGAGGGTGGGGAGATAGGATGGGGTGGTAGGTGGGAACACATCCTCATGAAGCAGGGGGAGGGGGGATAGGATAGGGAGCTCCTGGGTGGGGAAGGGAATGGGGTAAGGGTATGACATCTGAAATGTAAATATAATATCCAATAAAAATAGAAAGAAAAACAGTGATGAATAACAACAACAAAAATCTCTCACCTACCTATGTAAAGATTGCTTTTGGAACCACAAAGAAACGGAAAGTACCTTATCAAGGCCTCAGTCAGAGGCAGCATAATCTGCTAAAGGAGTGAAGGCAACTCTCTCTACAACTTCCTCTGTTCCCAGGCCCTGCCTAAAAGTAATAGCTTTTGAGTTATTTCATCTAAAAATCTAGACATGGGAAGTGGATTGAGAGGTTCTTACTATTACCACATCCTTTACTTTTGAAACCAGTCAACTTAACAAAACAGTTACTTTATATCATCATGTTATGAAGTAAAGCACAGAACCACTCCACACAACTGAAGTTCAAATCGAGAGTCTGTATTAAACTGTCTTGCTATTGCCTTCAGAGAAACACTTCTGACAGAGTGGCCCTGAGTGTGTATTACAGGGAGTATTTAAAGACAAAGAACACAAAAAAACTACATCCTGGTTGGCATTTGCAGGGTTAGTTTTAAAGCAAGCAAGCAGTTTAACAAGAGCCAAGAACACGGAGTTAGCTGGACATTTCAACCCCAAGTCTCTAGAACAAGATTAGGTGCTGAAAGGTAGCAAGGCTTCACCACACCCTTCCACTCACACCTCGCTGATTACCTATCCATACTACATGCTCAAAAGCCTCCTCTTTATGATAAAAAACAAAAACAAAAAAACAAAAAACCATCATCCCAAGACTTGCATCAAAATTTCATTAGATCTAATTCACATGCCCTTTAAGGAATATTAGTATGTAATACTGAGGTTTCTAAGAAACTCAAATGAAACCCATCTTTCCACTTAGAGCAGATGGTAACCACAATAGGAAAGATGCTATGTGTGCATAGATAGCTGATGTATACATTTTTTTATTTAACACACACAACACACACATACACACACACAGGGGGAGAGACAGACAGAGACAGAGAGACCTAGAGCTAAATGGATAGTGTGTCCAGTAACCTAAAACCAGTTAATGAAAGTGATCCCAAATCCCAATTTCTCAGGCTCCCTAAACAATCCCTTCTTATTGTTACCATTATCTGATCTTTTTGCATTGCTGTCTACTACACACAGCATTTTCCTATTGTGTTTATCACCTGCTCTGAATGAAAAGATGGGTTCAGCTGAGTAAACCTCAGTTGGTATTAGCCCTAATTCACATTCACTGTAAGAAAGAGTAATATGTAGTATGTATACATGGCAGATGTATATGTTTATGTATGTATGTATGTACGTATGTATGTGTACCTTTCTTAGTATTCTGCTAGAATGTGGTTCCTAAAGGGAGATTATAAAGTATAATAAGTTGAACAAAACATGAAGATGTTCCAATTATCTCTTCTAAGAGCAGTGGCATTAAGACATGTGGAGATTTCAGATGATATGGCCAAACACAAGAGACTCTCATTAAAACTTTCCACAGGAGGAGGCAAGTGGTTTTAAGCCAGACATATGAAAATTAAATTGTTTGGAGTATATTTTCAGCTTACTCTCCTTAAAGAACTTTTTAGGTAAAAATTAAGGTAAAGGAGGAGGCTAGGGAAAGCTTCAATTTGATCACTTGCCACAAAGAGGTTATAACTAATATACAAACACATATGCACACAGAGAGACAAAGAGAGACTGAGAGAGACAGAGAAGAGAGAAAGAACTTCATTTCTTTAGCAAATTAAAAGGAGTACAATATTATTTTTCATGTTGAAAATTGAATTTGCATATTAATTTATATTAATTTAAAATACTTTCCCATAGTCCAGATATAGCAGCATTATCTTTTAATCCCTGTACCAGGGAAGCAAAGGTAGATGGATCTCTATGAGTCTGAGGTCAGCTTAGTCACATTGTTTTGTATAGAAACATGCATTCATACACATATACATACATGTATTGATAAACCCATGAAAACACTAATACACACACAAACACACATGTGTATACACACATACGGGCACACACACACACACAGAGGAAAAGAATAGCACTGATGTGGTATATCCTCATTCATTTCATTACAATTTTCTGATTATTAACCACTGGCATAGAATGGAGTAATGTCTGCTGTGATGGGTTGAGTAAAATTAGCCCCAATAGCCTCAGACATTTGAATGCTTTGTCACCAGAAAGTAGAACTGTTTGAAAAAAAATTACAGAGATTAGGAGATGTGGCCTGGTTGGGGAAGGTGGTCTGGTTGGGGAAGGTGTAGCCTTGTTGAAGGAAGTATGTTCCTGGGGGTGGGCTTTGAGGTTTTCAGAAGCCAATACCAGACCCAGTCTCAGTTTCCACCTGTGGATCAGGATGTAATGCTCAGCTACTGCTCCAGCACCAAGTGTGCCACCATGTTCCATGGCATAACAATAATGGACTAAGCCTCTAAAACTGTAAGTAAGGCCCTTATTAAAGGCTTTCTTTTATAAATTTATCTGGTCATGCTGTCATTTCACAGCAATAGAACAGTGACTGAGATACCTGTCTTCTAGTAGGAACATGAAATATTGGTGTTGAAAATATTTTGAAATAACCCATGTTCTTGCTTGCAAAGGTACACATAGCAATACATACGATGCAGCAACAGTGCTCCTAGGTATTTACCTGACCAAACTGAAAACTTGTATACAAAGAAGTCTATTCATGAATGCTTATGTCAATTCTATTCACAGTTAGTCATAACTAAATTATTCATTATACTTATCAACAAATCAATAAACTGTATTACAATCATGGAATTATAGTCAGTTATAACAAAGTATCTATTGTACTACAAAACACATAAATAAACTTTAAGTGAAAGGGGTCAGCCCTGAAAGACTATGTGCTAGTTGACTATGATGTTTATGGGAAAAGGTAAAACTATAGTGATAATGAAAAGATCACTGTTAATCATAAGATCAGAAAGAGAAGTGAGTCTGTAGCTAAAATACAAGAGTTTCTAAGGCAGTGATCACCAGCATCACTCTGCAAAAATAGATACATGGCATGACACAGGCTTATTAGAACTGAGCAGTGATATAGAGGTCTGATATAGAAGTTATTCTAGAACATCTTAAAGTGCAGAAATAAAGAATTAGACCAACACTAAAAAATTGTAAAAGGTATCAGTGAGGACATGACTCACCTGAATGACATCATAATAGGACAATTTGAGCAACAAAATAAATATAAACCAATACTAGCATAAATCTATCACTGAATAAATAAATACATGGAAAAAAGTAGTTAATTCCAAATATTTCATACAGGTGCCCACTGCTTCATTAAATATTATATAACTTTCAAATCTGTATATATGGGCTTTGCATAGGAATCGTGTTTTCAAGAGTACAATGTAGGAAGAAGAAGAAAGAGGGGCAATTTTTAATTGAGAAGCTAGGTTAAACACTCCAAGACTCATTGCCAAGGATTACAACAAGACTGATAAGTCATACCAATGATATATTCTCTTGGCATGACAGGATAAGAATATGGCTTGTTTTGGTCTTCCTCTCTGTGGTAACTCGAATAGGTTTGGCCCCAATGGATTCATATGTTTGAATGTCTGAAACCATGAATGTTTGATTCATGGGTTTGGTACTGTAAGGAGGTGTGGCCTTATTGGAGAGGGTAGCCTTGTTAGAGGAAGTGTTGTCACTGTGTCAGTGGGCTTTGAGGGCTCTTATGCTCAGTCTCCAGGAGAAAAAGAGTTTCCTCCTGACTGACTTTGTATCAAGATGTAGAACTCTCAGCTCTTTCTCCAGCACCTTGTCTGTCTACATGGTGCCATGCTTCCTTCCATGATGATAAAGGACTAAACATCTGGAAATGTAAGCCAGCCCCAATATGAATTGCCTTTGTCATGGTGTCTCTTCACAGCAATGAAATCCTACCTAAGACACTCTCAAAAATCTGCTATGTAGAAAGCATATTCCAATGAATAAAATTCTACAATGTACTCAAATAATATTTCTTAACAATTTCAAAATCATCTGAAATAAAAAATGACTTTGGTATTATAAGTTTCATCTGATTGTCATAAAGAGGACCCTGAAGACACATGACAGTTTCTTTCTTTTGAATTCTTACTTGATACTCGGTAGTTTTAGCAAATGAGTTGACTGCAAGCACAGAAAGTCTCTCAAGCTGGGTTCTTGATTTTATATATAAACAGATGTATAATCTTCCTTAAAAGTAAAACCAAACTTTCTTTCTGGTTAAAAATATACCATGACATAATATATGAAGTTGGGAAGCCAGAATATGCATAGCAGGTGAAACAGTTATCTGAGTTCTTATTTTATTTTTATTAAAACATGGAGGTGTCCTGACAGCATGTGCCAGTTCAGTTGTCCATAAAACTGAAATCCTCTATGTCACAGGGGAACATTTGGTGCCATCCCTATTAACTGTCACTCAAGATTGGCTCTGAGCTTTGGGTAAAGGTCAAGTGCACTCCATCTCAAACTGTCTGAGAAGTAAAAGCAAAAGGTTTTCTTATAGAACACGGACACGTGATCTTTTGAAAAGTGTTACCAGAAACCTATGGAAACTACTTGTTCCAAGGAACACAGAGTTATTTATCAGAGATGCAGACCTCTGCATATGTCTGTAAGGATGGATTTTATACTGTGGTATTATGTCATAGGCTCATGATATCTGGGGGAACTATGTAAGGTTTAAATTTACCCTGTATGCCAAAGTCATCATTGCAGTCATTATAGCAAGAGCTTCTACTCACCAGTAAACCCTCCCATTTGGATGTCTGAGACCATTATAGGCAATAACAATAACTGCTGTTATTGAAGTACTTTGTGTGTACTATTTTTCTAAGTGGTTTTCTTTTGTTGTTTGTTTACATGCTACCTTATTTAATTCTTAGTGAGGCATTACTATCATTATCAGATTATAAAAAAGAAACAATGGCTTAAGAGATTAGACAGTCTATGCAAATCCATGGGTATAATAAGACTTATGTCCATTTCATACTCTATAACCTTACACTAAATGTTTTTTCAAAGTTTGAAAAACTCCATCTATGAAGACAGGGATTGTCATGGTTGGAAAGCATGCCACAAGTGGAAACATTGTTCTCATGCTACAGTCTGGGGGGATGGGCTCTAATGTGAGGTGATTCAGTTGTGTGACTTCTACTGTCATGAAGGAACTATTGGTGGTTATAGAGGTATAACAGGCTGTGGAACTACTCTCTTTTTTCCTCTCACTTCTGTTCATCCATATCCCATGAGATGATATAGAAGAGGACTCCAGCCAGCTGCAGTTTTGTTCTTTCTAGCCTCTAGAATATTTCTGGAAGATGACATGCAGAAGTAGCTACAAGAGGCAAATGAGCTTCCTGGAGACACCCCATCATTTTGCACAGTTGCAATGGATACACCTTGGACATGCACAGCTCCAGGGACTTTATCCAAGGATTTCTTCTTGCTACTCCAGTGCCTTCTCATGTTTGTCATTACTATATTCTTCATGTATCTGGTATGATATGATTGGGCATGGGGGGACACTCACTGCCTATAGCCTGGTTTGATACCTCCTGGGTGATAGCCCACTCAATTGGGCAATTTTTCTAAATATCAACAAGAAAATGAACTTTGATAAAATAATATTGTTAAGATGAATTAATGAATTTATAGAATATCTGGTTTGATTGAAATAGTTTAAGGAAGTTAGGATAGTTGATAGAAAGTTTCAGGAGATGGTTTAAGTTGTTTTTACAGAAAGATATAATAAAGTTAGAATTAAGAGGAGAATGTGCCCCCTCCCTTATAAAATAGTAAGTGCAGTATAGGTTAGAAAATGAGTTCAGTAAGCTTTCATGTGTTTTGCTATACCCAAATAACTCTACTCCCAGTGGTGGTGTTCCACTCCTCGCTACCTACTACAATGTTTTTGGTTCTCAAGTGAACACACACACACACACACACACACACACACACACACACAGCCTTATATTTTTAATATACTTTAAACAGCTCAATGGCTGGGCCACTTCCAAACCAACATGTGGCTAAAACACTTCTCTTTGATATTCCTGAGTTATTACTTACTAAAACCTATATTCCATCTTGGCTGCCTCAGAACCAGACCTGCAGCCTTGTCAGGATGAATTCTCCAGCACCTACGTGATGACTGTCCTCTGTCTTCTGCACCTATCGGGCCAGGGCTGATGTTCCTTTTCCTTCTTTGACAGTATGGCAGCTCTCTACTTTTCTGCTCCTCATCTGTCACTTGCCTAGGAATCCTAAAATACCACCTCTGTCTCCCTGCCCAACCATTAGCCACCAGCAACTTTATTTACCAACAGGGGGGAGGGTCCCTCAGTGTCTTATAGGGAGTTGTGTGGATCCTTGCACAATTTGGGGGACCAAATCCAGAACACATGTTTTACAAGAATGTAATTGTACTGAAAAGAAAAATAGGCTTGGTACAATTTAATGATCAAAGAAAACATTTTATTCTAGGTTGAGTCAGAGTTCCTGGATCTTGTATCTAGGGATATTCTCACAGGTTTTGGGGTATATTGTGAAAAAACAGGGTTATGAATAAAGAATAAGTAACTCTATTATGAGTATAAGAATAAAGTATAGATGGTTAGCTAGTTTAGCTGAACAAAACTTCTAAAATAAAACATAAGATAGATGACGATTTGTTATTTGGTAAATACAAACTGGCAGCAGTTAGGCATAGGAAAAAAACTTGTTACTATAGACCAGGTTGCTTAAATTTTGTTAGTTAATGGCAAAGAAGCTATTGCTTTGGGGCTTCACTGAACTTGTGGAGAGAAAGATAGATGGGAAATGTTTAGTTAGGAATGAGTTTCAAAGGAAGAATACATAATCAATAAATCTGTTATAATTTCCTTTTGTGTAATGATTTTAATCTATTTCTGATGAATATGGTTTTGTAGGGATTGTTTTTAGAGAACATGCAACTTGTGTAAAAAGGCTAAGCAAAAAAATAAAGTTGTTGGCATACCTTAGGCATTCTGCTAAGTAAGGAAAACAAACCACTAGAAAAGAAGTCCAGAATCTACAATGCTGCTTGCACTCTGTGGTTGTTGCTTACTACTGAGAAGCTTCCTTCTTCCTCATTGGATATAATAATGCAGAGGGGCAAATGAATGACAGGGATAAGTAAGCAGAAAGAAAGGAAATGCTAGAGCCTATCTTGCTTTTCTGTTCTTTTTCCTTACTCTTCAGTCTGAGCATCAACTCAGAAAATACCCTCAAAGCACACTCAGAAGTTTTCCTCACTGATGTTGTGTGTTTGTTAGCACAATCAATTTGATAATTAAAATTAATCAAATTGCATAAATATTATGTGCCAATAAAATGAAAATATTCTGAAACACTGCTGTTAATCTATCACTAACAATTTTATAACTGTAGCTCTACATTTGAAAGTAAAGGATATGAATGAATTTATTTTCACATTCAGTAAATCATGAACATGAATAAACATGTAAATAGAATACCTATGGCTAAATTTCATGTTTCTACATTTGCCTCACAAGCCTATTTGTTACTGTTATTCACATTAACAAGAAAATTGTGCGATAATTTTCTAACTCAAAGCTCTATGGCACCTGACAGTTAGAAGCTTTATGGCTAACATTAGTTCTAGCAACACCATGCTAATACAAAAACAGGTATACATGTCACCATTTCCATTTCTTGCATCTAGATATTATATGATGGGATGTTCTGGCATAGATATATTTCTTTCACAAAACTCATGCTTAGGAAAATATCAATAGTTCTCTACTACTTTCTTCTACTGACATTGGGGTCCTGTAGGCACCTGCTTCATTATCAAGAATACAGTAAGTCAATTCTCAAGTTGTAGTTCAAAGAATAAACTATTTCTGATGCTAATGTTTCTACTGATGAAACAGCCAGCTGGAGGTTAAAGAATAGATAGATAGATAGATAGATAGATAGATAGATAGATAGATAGACAGATAGATAGATGGATAGATAGATATGAATCTTTGAGTCCAAAAGAAGCTCCAGCTTGAAAAATGCCAGTAAATTTAGTGTGATGGAGAGGGACACACCCTCCTCTTTGTCATTATTTATAGACTAACAGCACATAACTGTAAGTAGTGTAGATATTTCTATCTACTCCTCCACTAGCCCTCTTTTTTTTCCCAAATACTACCTGTTTGGAAGCTCACTCATTGGTAGAAATGTTCTGGCTGTGTTAGGACAGTTGGCTGATCTGCATATTTTGAAATTATCAAGAAAATCCTGGGCTCGTATTTTGGAAGATGACCCATTATAACTAGGTTATGACATTTACTTGGAGGAGAAATGAATAATTATTCATCTTATATTGATATCTTCAAGGAACAAAGATTCTGATTAGTGTGATAGTCACAGGCATAGATTCTGAAAACTGCCTGCCTAAGCTGGAGACTGCAGATGGAAGCAGTATGAATAATAGAGAGTTGTGCATACATCAGTGGAATAGATACTGTACTAGGAAAAAGTGAGAAGAAGTCTATTTCTAGTAAGACGTTCATAGCAGATGATAGTGATTGACAAATATTACTTCTTAAGTAAGAAAAGGACATAACATGTACAGCTCCACAGCTTTCACCAAAGCAGCTAATATTTAGTCTTAGTTGTTAAGAATATTATAGGCCATGGCTTGCTCGAAAATAACTGTAAAACCAAGAAGAAGTGAATTCTATGGTAAACTAGAATCTGCATGAACCAAGGCTTATGCAAAATGAGTAAGTTGGAAAGCCAGATAGGAAGTATACACTAACACGGATAAGAGAAGTTGGAATAAACAGAGCACCTTGAACAAAATGTCCTTTTAGTCTTTTTTGACATTTTATTATGTAAGAGTTGAATGAATTTTATACTGAATATCTGTGAAATCTCCTAGACTCTGAATTCATCTTTTATTTTACTGAAATATTGTATTTCCTTCTAACTACTATGTTCCATCAATCTATCCAATTAGTTCAAAATTAGTTTTGGTACACATTTCCACTGAACATCTCCAGTGTACAGTATCATCAATTAGAGTTTAAGATTAACATTAGTTTTCTTCTAAGGTAATTATTACATTAAATCCAAAACATAAACTTCAAGTACAGCACTGGGTGAGTTTTGGTAATAACATTCACCTTTTATGAATGAACATAAGATCACCCCCGTCTTAGACAGTTTCTTCTTGGCTGTTGCCAGTCACCAACACTCTCCTGTCCACTTCTTCCCACTCAAGATAATTCCTTCACCAATTATTTTACACCAGAATTTACCCTTCCTCATTGTAGAACTAAATACCCACAGTATACATTATATGGTTTTTGTTTGAAACTTCTTTAATTTAGTATAATATTTTGAGAAATCTATTCAGACTCTCTTTACCAGTTTTAAAATATTTCTTATTGATACTTGGCATTCCATTGTATGAGTATGAGAGGCCTTTTTATATGGTCTATATTTTGAAAGTGCCAAAAGTAGTCTTTTTAAAGTGGACACCTGTTTGAGTGTATTTTTTGAGTGATTAACTAGAGGTAACATTACTGAACTGAAGGTAAGAGTAAATTTACTTTTGTAGATATATATAAAAAAAACTATATACATATAGAAGTATAGTATTATAGGAAAAAATACATCTAGAGGATGGAGAGACAGCTTAGCAGTTAAAAGCATGTACTACTCTTGCAGAAGACTGAGCATAAGTTCCCAGGCTGACAACTTTCTGTAACTCCAGCTCCAGGGCATTTTGTACCCTCCTCTATCCTACATGGTCACTTGAACTCACAAATACATACTCTCAAAAACACAAAATAAAAAATTTGGAAGAAAAAGAGAGAGAGAGAGAGAGAGAGAGAGAGAGAGAGAGAGAGAGAGAGAGGAGAAAGGAAAGAGAAGAGAAGAAAGGAAAGGAAAGGAAAAGAAAAGAAAAGAAAAGAAAAGAAAAGAAAAGAAAAGAAAGAAAACTATGTCAAATAAGCAAATATTTAGTTAGTCCTAGAAAAATTATGCCACTGTTGTATCAGTGAGCATATCTTGATAAGCTAGTTGTTTAGTTGTTAGTGTAGCTTGCATTGTTCAGAGCTGGATAAAATTGATTGATGATTGCTTCTCTTCTCTGGTATCATGTATAACATCTCCCAGTACCATGAAAGCTAGTCAATAGAAATGAGTCTTCCAAATCAAAACCAGTTTGATAGCTTCCTGTTCTATTTCTCAAGTATGTGATATCTGCAACAATGAGATTTTATTGTGAAGCTCTGGAGAGTAACAATGAGCTTTTTGAAATAGTGTAGATGTTGTTAGAGAGTTTGTAGGTCCTAAGGAAGAACATACTTTTATTATTTTACTATGCATTGAAAAAATGGTTACTAAAGCAACACACATTGTGTCAGTGTGTGCACAGACACACACATACATACAAGACCAAATAATTTTAAAAAAATTGTATCTAGATTATCTTTTGCAAAACAAAATAAGAGTTATAAGCAAAAGAATGTAATGAACCTAATGTTTACACTGTAAAAAGGTAGATATCAGACTCCACCAAAAATAACACTAAAGTATAGATCTTGTATTTCTAAGTCCTCACAGAAAACACTGCATTATAGGTCTTAATGATATTATTATAAAGGAGAGATTTGCCTTGAAAATGAAAGTAATTATTTCCAAGGTTTATTAAGATGAAATGGTAGGATAAATTATACTAAAATGATTTGTAAACAAAGCTTATTCCAAATATTAGTTACTATTAATCCAATAGTGATTACAAGGAGCATTCCTGAACCAAAAATTAAGATGTTGTTTTTTTGTTAATTGTAAAGGGATATATATATGGGGCAAGTTCTCTTTCAGAAGGAGACTGCGTGTAAGCCATGTAGCCTGAGGGAAGAGGCAAATTCAGAAAATGATCTCAAAATACTGAGCTTTGTCTGGCAATGTCAGACTTGATTTGTACAGGAAATGTCTGATGAATGTTCAGTCAAAATTTAGACAGATTAGATGGGCTAGAATTCAAAAGGTTTTCAGTAAGTTCAAGGCTTTCATTCTTTAGCACAAAACGTTTCTTAGTAACATCATCATCCACGGAAAATCAGTTTTCTTTTTTTGAGAAAATCTTTGGGGAAATCCTTGATTCACCATTAAAGGTTCAAGTCCACTAAATGATACATAGGACAGTGTGGTTAGCAATTTTTTCTAAACTATTTTTCTGTCAACATTCATATCTATATTGTAGAGACCTTAGAATAAGATCCATTTTGCCAGAAACAATTTTATAATGAAATAGAACACTGTTACTGTTGTGTCACCTGAATATACCATACTAGTTCTTGGATTTTCCTGCTCAATTAAATGTAATTTTATTATTTTCTTGTATATATGTAAGAAATACTTCATAATGTTCAGATATTGTGATGTATGTAAACATACTAAAGTTATTTCTCTAATGAAGCATATTCATAATTTCTTTGATCATTTCTTTTTTTCTTGCCCCTTCTTTTATTTATCTTAATTTCTCTTCCTTTTCTTTTGGCCAGTATAAAGTGTGGAATTATAAACTAATATTCTACATTACCTCTAGACTGAATCACCTGTCACTTTGACCTTAATCTTCCCCTGCCATCATAAGTTCCATGGAGGTAAAGCCTATAGCACATTTACCTGCAGAAACAATGCTGTGGCATATGACATTCAGTAAGGAAGGTTTGCAGAACAGAGTATTGTGGGAATATCATTTTGTGACTGTGCCAGAGCGCATCATGGACAACTACTGAAAATGCCAAGGTGCTGAAACTGCTATTTCTGTTCTTCCAAATATTTTCTGGATAAAGATTAGTGGCACCTCAATGTCTTGACTCTTCTAGGCAGATTAAATTCTTGAGAAGCAGAGTATTTCAGAGTCCCTGAAGGCCATGTTTTATGGTGTTCTTTAGCAGATTCTATCTTCCCCCCCGAACACAGTATAACATAGTACACTATAGGAAACATATCCCTTTTCCTATACCTTTCAAATATGCAGGACTGTTAAAAAAGACTTTTCATTTTAAACATTCTGAAAAACACAGTTCTCTCACTGACTCTTTTACAGCACCCTGTCTATAATTCCACACAATGTACCCCATTCAGATTCTGTTCAGTGTTTGACAAAAGGAAGCATCAATAGGCCATGTGCTGGTCCACTTTTCACCAAAGATAAACCAAACGTTTGAGTGTTCTGCTTTTTAACCACTGGGGTTGATGTATATGAATTGAAGGGACTTCCTTAGCTTCCTGAAGCCATTGAATGCAGTGCTGTATCCTTTTCTCTGTGCCTTCTGTACTCCAGGTGGCAGGGTCCTGAACTGAACCCCTTTGCTCTTCCTTGAGTATCCCTCAATTTGTACCTCTTACCTTTCTAATTCTGGTGGCATTGCTGCCTTTCAACTCTTAAGACAGAACCTTAGACTCAATCTGGGACTCTCATCTTTTTTCTACATTTCTCTTTGAAATCTTAGTACCTTTAGTGTCTCTCCATGTTTGGCTTCCTTCTTCTATCCTACTTATGAAAATTCAAGTCCTGAATTTTTCCAATCTATAGCAGCTTTATGACAGACTGTAAGTCATCAAACCTTAAAACTTCCTCCTCTACTTTTTTTTAGTTCAGGCTCTGATCTCCTAGATATATCCTAGTAGAATATCTCGGCTCACTCTCTAAAAAGGTTCTATAGCTACTGCTGGTTTCCATCAAGGGGCAACTCTGAATCTATTTTAAAAGCCAAATTCTTTGAGATGAATTGTACATGCCTTCAGTTAAACATGAGTGAATCTTTATGAGATATGAACTCTGCCTACTGGGGGACACTGAAAGCTCTTAGAAGGTAACCATATTGGCCATGTTTATGCATACATGAGAGCTTCTGCTGCATTAGCAGCACAGGCTGTAATCTAAAACCTTGGTGAACTTTCTACAACACCCCATCTGGATCCCTGCGATCTTCCTTATTCTTGCTATTTGTACTCTCTCCCTGACCTGTCTAGGAAACACTCATGCTATTATTAATATAATGATACCCTCTTATCTACCTACAGTTCCTACTCCTAAACTTTATAGAGTGTACTATATAAAGTTGGATGAACTTTGGTTGTATTGCTTTTTTGGTGTGTTTAGTTGTGCTCTTTGTTTGAAATGGTTTCTCTATGTAGTACAGGCTAGCCTCGAGCTCACTTTGAATCCCAAGCTGACATCAGACTTAGAGTTTGTCTACTTCAGTCTCCTGGTTGTTTGGGTTACACATTGTAGGCTGTGCTTAATGCTTGTGAAAATTCTCTTAAGGATCTGGCCCTTTCTAGTGTATGAAGGAAGGACAAATAGACAAATGAACATAAAATCTGGAGTTAGGTGGCCTTTATGCTTTAAGAGAGCTTCCCCTTTCGATAGCACAGAACCCCAGAATATTTATGAGCTACAGCACAGTGGGAGAGTTTAGATAGTCAGGTTGTGAACATCAAGGAACCTACAGTTACTAGTGTTTGTACACACTAGTCAATTGCTCATATTCAGCAGTTCTTGACATCCCTGAGCTCCATCTGAAAAAAGCCTTGCCACTCTCAATTAATTCAGGACTTCAGTCAGGGCTTCTGTTTCTCATAGTCCAACACTTACTACACAAATATGACATCTTCTATTCATGCCTTAATCCTAATCACAATACACACATGCTTCAGACCCTCTTTGCCAACCAAAGCCACTAATCATGTCTCCTTGAGTATCTAAGTCTAAGCAGATCCATGGCTACTTTCATAGTCCTCTTCCATCTTTCAGTCTATGCTTATCCCTGTTCTCAGCTGTGTAAAGCCACAGACCTCCTAGGGCCTTCCCACTGCTGTGATCCTTTGTTATTCTATACACAGTTGGAAGAAATGTGCATTTACAGCAGTTGGAAGTAAATACCCATTCTAAAGGATATGTGTTTGGTCCATGGTTTTAAGTCTGGCCAAAGCAATAGTCACTGGTGAAGCATCAGATGACAGGCTTGTGCTCAAATCCTACTTAATTCAAAGCAAAGACTAACACTTCATTGATTCTTCAAAGCTTATGCATAATAAAAATAGTTATTCATGATGTCTCTGGTTTCTTTTGTTAATTCTTCAATGAATTCATAAATTACCATCTGGCTCAGAACCTGACACATAATAGGTATTCAGTAAATGTTAATTATTTTTCTGTCTTTTTATTTCAGAAGGCATGAATTATATAACTTTAACTTGATTAAATAAATACATTAACTGATTTATCCCACCTATAGTTTTTCTTGTTCTGAATATTTACGGTGTCTTTAGCAAATGTTTCCTAGCTTGCACTTTACCTTCAATTATCCCCTTAATATTCTTTCTTTGACATTTTGATAGTAAATTCAATAGTTAGTCTGCAGGTTTCTCAAACGTCTACACACTTATATTTTCTGCCACCTACTCTTTTTCTACTTTTAGTCCTCATCCTTGCTTCTTCTCTTTTGGTTTAATTTTGCTCAAGCAAGCCATAGACCTTGTACTCCAGCAAGTGAAGTAGACCTTGAAATACCACTGACTTGAGTATTTCATATTATAATTTATTTAAATTACTCTGGTTGAACATTATGGGAAGGCATTAGAATTTCCTATAATTTATTTATTTATTTATTTTGTGATGTTGAAACAGCCTAGAGAGAAAGGATGAGAAGGAACTTCAATCCCTAAACATTTAGGATATGAAGAACTCAACTTGTTGCACTCTGAGTCTGAAAAAGCTGAGACAAAGATGAGAAACTTCTTCCCAACTTATTGCTTATTATTGGCTGAGTCACTTATTTCAAAATTAGGACAAAACAGCTGATGTTAAGTTGAGACAATTTAAAAATCATATAGTGATTTTTTGACCTCTGTCCTCTTTCATATATAGCCTCAAATTGTCAGAAAAATGAAAAACTTTAAGCAATTTTAAGTGTGGTAAGTTTAGTAAGTGTAGTTGCACCTCTTAAGTTCTTAGGCACAGCAGCTAGTATGCTTTGAACCATCCAGCAGACACAGAAGTGGCCATCAGTTGTTTCCACAATCTGAAGTTGAAGAGCTTATAGTTCAGTGAGCACTTCAGGTCATTTGACTCATGCTAGTTTCTTCCCATAGTGGGGGTGAACTTTAAATAAACCAGGGAAAAAAAGCTTTTGTTTTTTCCTTCAAGGAGTAAAAAGTAGTTCACAGAACACAGCAGCTGGGGCTGTGTTACATTTTCCCCCATCAATGCAGTT
Source organism: Grammomys surdaster (assembly GCF_004785775.1). Classification (NCBI taxonomy): domain Eukaryota; kingdom Metazoa; phylum Chordata; class Mammalia; order Rodentia; family Muridae; genus Grammomys; species Grammomys surdaster. The sequence goes on along the minus strand of NW_021604671.1, from coordinate 1,589,620 downwards.
GTCAAGTTTCCTTCTTTATTGCTCTATTATTGTTGTTGTTCCTATTATTATGGTAAAACAAGAGAGACAATGGTGGCTTTAAAGTGAACTGCCAAAAGCAATGAGTTATTCTTAGATCCTAGAATGACAACAAAAGTCTCAGACCCACAAAACCTAACTACAAGTACAACATCTATGCATCCATGGCTGAGAAAGGTACAAAAGGAGGATTGGTGCACTCATTGCACACAGAACAAACAGTATTCAATTGAGCCTATATTCACTGTCAAACAAATGAGAAACAAAACTGTTGCAGGAAAAACATGGTCATGGATTCATTTTTTGTGATAAAATCTACACAACATTTTAAGGAAGACCTCAGTATTTTGGGTGAGACACATAGGATATTGCCTTTCTTGGTGGAGAAGGGAAGCAAGCTGTCACAGCCTTTTAATCCACAGATCTCTTCAAATGGCAGGCAACCTGATAGCCTAAAGGCTTTTATGTGGCCTAAGATAGATATCTGGAAGGTGGAGGGAATATCTTTGCTCAGGGCATACAGAATGGGAGAATCTATAGCTCATGAAGACAACAAAAGAAATGAAACACAACAGGAAAATGAGTCTTTTGTCAAGTTGTTTCATGGTGACAGGAAATAAAGGAGATGATTGGCTTGAGGGCGCCATTGCTAATGTCTAGGCTGGAACCATACTGTGAGGACACTTAATCCAAGAAGGATGCCAATCATTGCCTTCCTATGTTTAGCATCCATGAGAACATTCACAGGCTGTGTTGAACCAAAGATGCTAGAAGTCCCATAAGGAATAAAAAAGCACCTTATATGGAACATGAGCTGACTGGCTACAAATGAACAAGAGGGAAGTTAGATACTCCTTGGATTAGAAAATATACAACAATGGATTTTAAAGCCTGTAGGCAATTCTTTTACTGTCCTCACAAGTAGATGAAACTTCCCCAAATAGTTCAAATGTCAGAACAACTCTATCTTTTAAAAAAAATGGCCTTGGTAGTTTTAATAGACACAGACAGAAGGACCAAAACCAAACAACAAACAAAACCAACAAAGCACGAAAATGACACAAGGAAGCAGTCAAACTAGAAATAGATCTTTCCAGACAGTGATAGATCACCAATAATACATTACCTTTCTGACAAGGCAATGCAATGCAATAAGCATTTGACAACAGAAGATAGTTAACCAGAAGTTTCTAATGTTCCAAGCCCAATGCTGGAGAATGTTAGAATGTTGAGTTACTCAGTTTGTTCTGTAGTCCAGGCACTTTGCTGCACCAGATCTGTATCTATGACAGTATAAATATCATAGAACTTGTGAATTCCCAGGTAAGAGGAGCAAAGTTCTGAGGCATTCAGTCTTCTCTTTACCAACCAGATTTTCAAGTGCATGAAGAAGACAAGAATACCCTATGTGTTCCATTATGAAGAATCTGCCAGTTCCCTTATCCTAAGTGTCAGTAGTTATGATCCCAGTGACCCTAACTGCTAACATAACCCCTGTTCATGATGAATTGACATCTCTCCTTGAATTAGATCTACTCACAGTATAGTTCAGGCCTAGACAGTAGCAGTGGCTGCCTCATGTCAATCCTCTCCTTTGTTTCCTGTGTGTCTTGTGTCTACTATGCACAGCAGGGAGTAGTAGCAATCTAATATATGCTCAAGACTCCTACTATAGCCTCATTCTAGATCACTCTCAAACTCTAGAGAGCATGCATTTAACTCAATACCCCTACTTACCAGTTAATACATATCTCAAAAAATATGTATTTCAAATAATATTTCCCCCAAATCTCTTGTACTTTTGTTTACTGTCATAAGAAATGTTTGGTATAAGAAATGGCTGGTAGATGTTCATTTTTACTTTTTCCTCTCATATACCATATCTTATACCTAGGCAAAATGATTACACATAAAAATAACAAGATTATAATTTTTTAAATTAAATTTTAGTTTTTTACTTATTCACTTTACATTCTACTCACTGCTCCCCCAGTGATCCCCACCCACAATCCTTCTCCTATACCCTTCCCGTTCTTCTCTGAGCAGGTGGGGCCCTCCTGGGTATCCTCCCACCCTGGCACTTCAAGTCTCTGTGAGGCTTGGAGTTTCTTCTCCCACTCATGCCTGGCAAGGCAGACAAGCTACAAGAACATATCCCATGTATAGGCAACAGCTTTGGTACCCATATGAATACCAAGCTGCACATCTGCTACATATGTGTAGGGTGGTCTAAGTCTAGCCATGCAGATTCTTTTCTTGGTGGTTCAGACTCTGAGAGCCTCAAGAATAGAGGTTAGTTGACTCTTTTGCTCTTCCTATGGAGTTCCTAACCCCTTCTGGGCCCACAATTCTTCATCCTATTCTTCCTTAAGAGTCCCCAAGCTCAATCCATTGTTTGGCTTGTGGGTATCTGCATCTGTCTGAGTCAGTTACCAGGTGGAGACTTTCAGAGGACAACATGTAAAATTGGTGAATTTTAGTGTGGGTAAATCTGGTATATATTATTTGAGATTCAACTTGTTGTTGCTGTTGTTGTTTTTATGAACATTAGTACACATGACTCAAGCTTAAAGATGATAACTGACAGAGCTGCTCAGAGAAAATGCAGAATGTTTTCTCAACAACAAAGTAGACAAATATCACCTATACTCAACTAAAATACACTAATGTTAAAAATGCAAATATTCTGGACTTCATAAAATTCTAAACTGATCTTACAACCAACATCAAAATAAATAGTACACAAGCTGCTTACTGTGACAACATACTTACAATATGTATATTTGATAAAGAATTCATGTCCAGAATACAAAAATATCAGCATCTATAGGTTAAGAAAGTCACAACCCAGTAAAATGGTTGTCAAAAGACTAGAGTGGGAACTTCATGAAGTGATAATATCCAAGAACCTGATAATTCATACGTTGTGAATAACAGTGACAACATGGAGTGATTTTGAGAATATTCATAAGAATGGAAAAGAAAACTCACAGGAACGATGCACACATCATGATTCCACACTATCCAGTACAGATAAGGAAGTAACACATCTTTGTTTTGGTTTTCTCAGTTAATTTATTCACTTTACACCCTGATCACAGGCCCCACTCCCTCTTCTCCCAGTCTCCCCATCACAAACCACTCCTCCAATTTCCCTCCCCTTCTTCTCAGAGAAGGGCAAGACACTAACCTGCCCTGGAACAGCAAGTCACAATTAGTCACACATCAAGTCACACATCATTCTCTCCCAATGAGGGCAAGCAGGCAGCTCAGCCAGGGGAAGGGGATCCAAAAGCAAGCAACACCATCCACTCCAGTTGTTAGGAGAGTGGCATGAAGACCTGGTTGCACATCTGCTACCAATATGTAGGAGGCCTAGGTCCAGCTCATGCATGTTTTTTGGTTGGAGGTTCAGTCTCTGTGATTCCCCCATGGTCCCAGGTCAGTTGCCTCTGTCGTCTTCTTGTGGTATCTTTGACCCCTCTAGCTCCCTCAGTCCTTTCTCCCACTCTCCCACAAGATATCCCAAGCTCCACCTAATGTTTGGCTGTAGGTCTCTGAATCTGCTTCTATATGCTCCTGGATGAAGCCTCTCAAAAGACAGTTATGCTAGGTCCCTGCCTGCAAGCATAGCAGAGAACCATTTATTGCATCAGGGGCTGGCTTTTTCCCAGGGCCAGTTGTTGTTTGGTCTTTCCCTCAATAAGTGTTCCATCCTTATCCCTGCGCATCTTGTAGGCAGGAAAAATTTTAGGCAGAATGTTTGTGGGTGAGTTGGTGTTCTGCTCACTCCACTGGGCATCACAATTGGCTACAGGTGATGGCTATTACAGTCTTCATATGCCCAGTTGATAGAAAGCTCACATAGGGTCATATTCATAGCCTCCCAGGAGCCTCCCCTGTCCCAGGTCTTCGCATTGTCCCAGAGATACCTCACATGCTGATTTCTGTTCTTGTTTCCAGCCCTTTCTTACCCCTACCCCACTCTGTCCATACCTGATTTATACCCCTGTTCCATTTCCACCCAGTCTCCCACCCAGTTCCCTCTCTTCATTCACTTCCAATGGCTATTTTATTTTCCTTTCTGAGTGAGATTCAAGTGTCCTCCCTTGGGCCCTCTTTGTTACTTAGCTTCATTGATCTATGGATTGCAATGTGGGTATCCTTTACATATGGGTAATATCCACTTAAGAGTACTTACTATGCATGTCTTTCTGGGTCTGGGGTACCTCACCCAGGATAATATTTTCTAGTTTCAAAATTTTTCTGGCAAAGTACATGATGCCTTTGTTTTTAATAGCTTAGTAGCATTCCATTGTGTAAATGAACCACATTTTCTTTATCCATTCTTTGGTGGAGGAACATCTAGGTTGTTTTGAGTCTCTGCTATGAATATAGATCCACAATTGTCCTTGTGGGATGGTAGAGCATCCTTTGGCTGTATGCCCAGGAGTATAGCTGGGTCTTGAGCTATAACAAGTACCGCTTTCTGAGAAACCACCAAATTAGTTTCCAAATTAGTTGTACAAGTTTGCACTCCCATCTACAGTGGAGGAGTGTTCACCTTGCTCCACATCCTCACCAGCATGTGCTATCTCTTGCATTTTTGATCTTAGCCATTCTGATGAGTGTAAGATGGAATCTAAGGGTCATTTGACTTGCATTTCCCTGATGACTAAGGATGTTCAACATTTCTTTAAGTGTTTCTCAGTCATTATAGATTTCTTTGTTGAGAATTCTCAGTTTACCTTGGTACCTTATTTCAAGTTCAAGGTTATTCACCATGAGTTACCTGTCATGGTTAGAATATGCTTGGCCCAGGGAGTAGCACTATTTGGAGGTGTGGCCTTGTTGGATAGAATAGGTGTGTCACTGTGGGCATGAGTTTTAAGACCCTCATCCCAGCTGCCTGGAAGTCAGTATTCTGCTAGCATCCTTCAGATTAAGACATAGAACTCTCAGTTCTTCCTACACCATATTGCCTGGATATTGCCATGTTCTCCACCTTGATGATAATGGATGGAACCTCTGAACCTGTAAGCAGCCCCAATTAAATGTTGTTATTATAAGAGTTGCCTTTATCATGGTGTCTGTTCACAAAAGTAAAACCCTAATTAAGATACTATTCTATTAGATTTACTGTATCTGATTTTATGTTGAGGTCTTTGATCCACTTGGACTTGAGTTTTGTGCAAGGTGATAAATATGGGTTGATTTGTATTCTTCTACATGCAGACATCCAGTTAGACTAGCACCATTTGTTGAAAATGCTTACTTTTTCCACTGTATGATTTTTGCCTTCTTTGTCAAAAATCAAGTGTCCATAGATATTTGGTTTATTTCAGGGGCTTTGATTCAATTGCATTGATCAACCTGTCTGTTCCTATACCAATACCATACAGTTTTTATTACTATTGCTCTATAGTATAGCTTGAGGTCAGGGATGGTGATACTTCCAGAAGTTCTTTTATTGTTTAGGATTATATTAGCTATCCTGTTTTTGTTGTTGTTGTTTTGTTTTTCCATATAAAGTTGAGAATTGTTCTTTCAAAGTCTATACAGAATTGTATTGGAATTTTGATGGGGATTACATTGAATTTGAAGATTGCTTTTGGTAAGATGGTCATTTTTACCATGTTAATCTTACCAAGCATGAGCATAGGCGATCTTTCTATCTTCTAATATCTTCCTCAATTTTTTCTTCAGAGACTTAAAGTTCTTGTCATATGGGTCTTTCTATTGATTGGTTGGAATTACACCAAGATATTTTGTATTATTTGTGATTGTTGCGAAGGGTATTGTTACCCTAATTTCTTTCTTGGTCTATTTATCCTTTGTATAAAAAAGGAATACTTATTTCTTTTGAGTTAATTTTGTATCCATTCTCTTTGCTGAAGGGGTTTATCAGCTGTAGGAGTTCTGTGGTAGAATTTTGTGTGGGTCATACTATATCATATTATCCACAAATAGAGATACTTTGACTTCTTCCTTTCCAATCTGTATCCCCTGATCTCCTTTAGCTGTCTTATTTCTCTAGCTAGAACTTACTATATTGAATAGACAAGGAGAGAGGGGGCAACCTTGTTTTGACTCTGAGTGGAATTGCTTTCAGTTTCTCTCTGTTTAATTTGATGTTGGCTACTGCCTTGCTGCATGTTGTCTTTACTATGTTAGATACACATCTTGTATCCAGATTAAAACTTTTAACATAAAGAGATGTTGAATTTTATCATAGGCTTTTTCAACTACTAGAGATGAAAATGCGATTTTTTTGAATTTCTTCAATATGTGTTGTAATGTCTCTCTTTTCAAATGCGATTTTGTTAATTTGGGTACTGTCTCTCCTTTTATTTAGTTTGACTAACTTTTGGCTATTTTGTTGATTTTCTCAGAGTCAGTTCTTGATGTTGATTCTTTGTATTACTCTCTTTGTTTCTAATTGATTGATTTTAGCTCTGAGTTTGATTATTTCCTGATGTCTACTTCTCTTGCATGTGTTTGATTTTTTTTCTAGAGCTTTCAGGTGTAATTTTAAGTTGCTACTATGAAATTTCTCCAATTTCTTTATGGAGGCACCTAGTACTATGAACTTTCCTCTTAGCATTGCTTCCATTTGTCCCATGAGTTTGGGTATGTTGTGCCTTTATCTTCATTTTTTTTTTGGTAGAAAGTCTTTAATTTCTATTTTTATTTCTTTCTTTAGCTAGTGGTCATTTCATAGAGATTTGTTCTGATGCATTATTAACACTACTCAAATTGTCCTGCCGGCAGAAGAGCATATTTCTTACAACCTCCCAATGTTCTGGATTCTGGAACAAAAGACAGCCTCATATTTAAAATGCATTAAACAGTGCAATGTCTGGGCCACTCTCAAAATTCCACGTTGCTAATGTCTTTTCTCTGATAATCCTGAGTTATTATTTACTAACATCTATACTCCCTCTTTGCTATCGTAGACCCAAACGGAGAAGGGAGAGAACCCTTGGGCTGCTCTTTCCCAGCTCTTATGTGGTTGTACACGCTCATTTCTCCAGCTCTCAAGCCTGATCATTTTGCTCCCCTGGCATGGTCATTCTAAATCTTTCTTCTTCCCTGGGATACCTTGCCTGGGAAATCTAAAGTCCCACCTCTGTCTCCTTGCCCGGATATTGGCTGTCTGCAACTTTATTTACCAGTTAGAGCCAACTCGGAGCAGGGACCCGAAGTATCTTAGATGTAGATATGTGAATTCTCATGTAATTTTGGGCACCCAATTAACATAATATAAATCCACAACATTGTTCAATTTCCATGAGTTTTGTAGGCTTTCTGTTGTTTCTGTTCTTGTAGAATTACAGCTTTAATTTATGGTGGTCTAATAAGAAACAAGGGGTTCTTTCAATTTTTTTATCTGTTGAGTCTCTCTGTGTCCCAGTATATGTTTAATTTTGGACATATGTGTAATTTTGTTTTAATTTCCATGAGGTGATAAGAAAAAGGTATATTCTTTTGTGTCTACGTGAAATGTTCTGTAGATTCTTTATTAGGGCCATGTGATTCATAACTTCCGTTGGTTTCATTATTTCTGTTTCATTTCTGTTCAATGACCTGTCCAGTGGTAAGAGTCAGGAATTGAAGTCTTTCATTATTAATGTATGGGGTACACTGTGTGAGTTTAGCTTTAGTAATGTTTCTTTTCAGGATGTGGATGTCCTTATATTTGGGGAATAGATGTTCAGAATTGAGACATCATCTTGGTGAATTTTTCCTTTGATGAGTATTAAGTGTCCTTCCACATCTGTCTTGATTACTTCTGGTTGAAAGTCTGTCTTATTTGATATTAGAATGGCTATTCCAGCTTGTTATTTTTGCTTGAAAAATCTTCTTGCAATCTTTTATTCTTAGGTAGTATCTATCTTTATTATTGATATGTGTTTCTTGTGTGCAGCAGAATGATGTGCCCTTTTTAAACATCCATTATCTTAGTCTGTGTCTTTTTATTGGTTGAGTCCATAGATGCTGAGAGATAATAATGACCAATTACTGTTAATTCTTGTCATTTTGATGTTGATGGTGGTGTTGTGTGTGTGTGTGTGTATATATATATATATATATATATATACTTTCTTTTTGTTGTTGCTTTTTGTTTGTTTTGTTTGACTGTTGTGAGGTTATTTCTTTTCTGTGTTTTTTTCTGGGGGGCATGAGTGGGTACAATTAGCCTCCTAGTGTTGGCGTTTTACTCTTAATATATTCTGTAGGCCTGGATTTGTGAATAGATGTTGTTTTTTTAAATTTTTTATTAGATATTTTATTTATTTACAATGCAGATGTCATCACCTTTCCCCATTCCCCCTCCCTAAAACCTCCTATCCCATCCCCTCCTCCTTTATGCTTTTATATAATTTTAATTACATGCATGTATTAAGGTCAGTTCTACGTTGAGGGTTTAGCAACGCAATAGATGCAAATAGTCAAGGAACAAGCAATACAATAAACACAAATAGTCAAAGAACAAGCAAGGCATTCAACCCAATTCCATGAACACTCCTGTGATCACTGTTTCTAAGGGCTTATCAGGATGATCAAAGTATTTGAGCCTACTTCCCTGTCCCAGCCCAAGATCATTTTCATGTCTGAATTCTACTTCTTTGTTCTAGACTAAAATTTAGAATCCTGTCTGAAATTATTTCTTTGGTCTAGCCTAATATTTAGATTCAAGGCTGAGATTACTTCTTTGCTCTAGCCTAAGATTTAGATTCCTAACTGAAATTACTTCTTTGTTGTAGCCTAATGTCAGATTCCTGCCTGAAGCCTACTTCCTTGTCATTGGCCAATGTCATATTCCTGCCAAGCAGCCCATTTCCTTGTCCTTGGTCCATGTCAGATTTTTGTCATAGAATATCTTGCTTTCTCCATCTACGGTCATTAGGTATAGTAATCTGTACTGACATCTGTGCTCTCTTAGAGTTTTCAAGATATCTTCCCAGGCCCTTCTGGCTTTTACAGTATCTGTTGAGAAGCCAGATGTAATTCTAACAGTTCTGCCTTTGTGTGTTACTTGGCCTTTTCCCCCTTGCATCTTTCAATATTCTTTCTTCTGTATGTTTAGTCTTTTGGTTATTACGTGGCAGTAGGATTTTCTTTTCTGGTCCAATCTATTTGGTATTCTGTAAGCTTCTTATATATTTACAGGAATCTTTTCAGGTTAAAAATTTTCTTCTATGTTTAGTTGAAAATATTTTATGGGCCTTGTTGCTGGGAATATTTTCCTTCTTCTATTCTTATTATTCTTAGGTTTGATCTATTCTTAGTGTCCCATATTTTGTGGATGTTTTGTGTCAGGAAGTTTTTAGATTAATATTTTCTTTGACTGATATATTGATTTCTTTTATCATATCATCTACTCCTGAAATTCTCTCTTCCATTTCTTGTATTTTGTTGGTGATGTTTGCATCTGTATTTACTGTTCTTGTTTTCAGGTTCTCTGTCTCCAGGATTCCCTCAGTTTGTGGTTTTTGGTTTTTTTATCACTTCTACTTCTGTTTTCAGTTCTTGAACAGTTTTATTCATTTCCTTCACCTATTGGATTATATTTTTTTATTGTATTTCTTTGAAGGATTTATCCATTTTCTCTTTAAAGGCCTCCATCATCTTCATAAACTGGATTGAATGTTACCTTCTTCTGCTTTAACTGTGATTTGATATCCAGGAATTACTTTAGTAGAATAGCTGGGCTCTATTGGTGCCATATTGCCCTGGCTCTTGTTCATTATCTTCTTATCCTGGTCTTTTGGTATCTGGTTGTTCCTGGGTTTAGCTAGATAGGACTCCTAGGAGAGTCAGACAGAGCCATGAGCCTGACAATGGAGTTCAGGGAACAGGGACACTGTTTACCTCTGTTGGCTCTATTCCAGGTGGTTTTTGTGGCCCTAGTATCTCCTTGGGAATGCAGGCAGAGCTGTGGGTCAGTTGATGTAGATCATGGGAGGGGGCACACCTCACCCTTCCTGGCTGTGTCCCAGGTGGACCCAGGAAGCAGGGGATTCTTGAGGGAAATGTTTAACCTGCATGTTTCTGGAGTTCTGCAGGCCTTCTTGGGAATGGCCTGGACAATGGAAGTAACAAAAGTTTATGGGACAGAAATTAGAAAGTGTTTTGCTGGGAGTGGAGAAACTAGATCAACAAAGATGGGCTTCTAAGAAAACACATTATCTTGTTTTATAGTGTGATGTGTAGTCCACACTAATTTTGAAAATAAAATATACTACACAGGTATACACAAGTGTCTGCCTTGGGAAAGAGGAACAGAATGCTATCCCAGTTAGAATACCTCTTTGGGAATTTTGGCAGGTGACATTGTTAACACCTCTGAGAGGGGAAGTTTTATTAGTTAATAGAACACTGTGGACTAACAAGCAATGTTCTACTTGAAAGTACTATTTCAACTGCTCTTTCCATAATCCTAGAGAAACATCATTGAAATTTTAAAAAAGACCCTTTATCAAAATAAAGGGTCCTGTCTGAACATACCCTCAGTAATGAGGCAATCCTGAGAAACTACTGAATCAGCCTGCAGACTCTCTACCAACCCTTTACAGTAAAAGCCTTTTCTCAAATTCTCTCAGACTTTTCCACTTTCAAGTGAAATTAAATTTTCCTGGAACTAAAAGCATAAGAAAAGCAAATCACCTGTTTCAGGTGCTCCTGTAGTGAGGAATAGGAACATAATGTTTATTCTGCCTGAAGCGAACACCAAAAAAAGATCTGAATACCAGACACTAAAAGGATTTTTCACTGAACAAAGTCATGAAAAGTTCTGCTGGAGCCTGGAAAAATTCCTTTAGCATCATAAATATGGAAAACCCATACAGTTAACTACTTTGTGGAGAGCAGAAGGGGTTCACATTCATTTTCATGCTTCTGTATTTGGTCTGGTCTACTAGATAATTTGTTAGTATGTATCTAAGTTAGAGTTTTACTGCTGTGACCAGACAGAATGACTTAGGTAACTCTTATAAGGACAACATTTAATTGGGACTGGCTTAAAGGTGCATAGCTCAGTCTGTTATCATCAAGGTGGTTGCTGAAACAATTATTTAAAATGGCCACTGGTCAAACTGACTATCTAAGCTGTGAAGGCTCTGCCTAGCTCAGCCATCATGTTTCTCAGCCAGAGGTCATGTGCGTGCATGCTGCAGCTAGAAATGGCCAGCCAGAAACACCAGCCCTGCCATCCACAAGACATCAGCATGGGAGATGGCTCTGCCAATCTTCCACACTGTCTCTGCAAGGCTGGGCATTGCCCAGACCATCCTGCCATCCATATGAGTCCAGTAGGAAAATGAGACTCTAATGCTTAAATTATCCAAAAGCTTATATATTTTGTAGTGTTTAGTAACAAGATGCCCATACAATCAGAAGTGTAACCCAATACCCAACCTAGATATACCAACTACCTTTGACTGCTACAGACACATGAACATCTGCCTCCATGTTCCCCTCTCTCTATTCCTCTCCTAGCTCTTCCTCTTCCTTCTTCTCCTCCTCCTCTCCTTACTCCTCCTCTTCCTCTCCTTATTCCTCCCACCTTAGTTCTTCCTACATATCACCCTTCCTGTTAAAATAACAACAACAACAAAAAAACCTTTCTCTCAAAATACAAATAGAGCATAACTATACTAATTTGTATCAGTAAGGTACAAGATAGACATAATATCCAGTCCATCATTTTGTTGACTAAACAAAATCCTCTGTCATCTCTCCTAACTAAAAGACTTAGTTCTAAACCTGACTTTTTTCTTGGCTTTAGAATGAATGTCAGCTGAAAACCATCCTCTCAAATTTGTTATCTCAAAGTAAATAGCCTGGGTTGTCTATGAGACTATAAATCTTCAACTCCATCAGAAATCCAGAATGACTGAATTAACTGAAATTATGGGAAGCACAAAGCATAGCTTCTAAAATTTTGCCAATATATAGAGACCGTTGAACACCTGGACAGTACCTATACTACAAAACATTGGAGCATCCGATCTTCAGCCTTCTGGCCCAGGATCATCTGACAGACCTGGTGATGCAGAATTATTAATGGCTGATTACTCTGTCTTGGCAGATATAATCAGACAACTATTCTGCAAGTGTGTCCTTTTCTGGACAGTAATTAGTCTGTAGATGAAAAGAGGCAATTCTTGCCTAGTGGCTGTCTCATCACAACTGGAGTAACTCCAAAGATGCTCAGCTTCTTCTTAGAATCCAAGACAGGGAAGCTGTCAGGAGCAGACAGATCTCTAATCAAAATGAACATTAATACAGAAATGTTTGTAATGTCAATTCTCTGGATTTCTGACATATTGAAAACAAATTATCCATGAAAGGCAATCTGGACTGTTGTCCATTAACTCCTCTTATCTATTTCTAATTAAAATATGGAAAACACCCTAACAATAAACTCAGAGTCATGAATTTTCTATAGGCCCTTAACTCACAGGCTAACCATCTCAAATCCGTTTTAAAAAGTTGAAGAAGGACTGGGCCTAAGCCTTGTATTCCTAAATGTGTTATATAGGCCCAATGCCTATATGAGAATAACAATATCTTACTTTTGTATCAATAAGAAACTCATACCATAAAACCTTAAATTTGAAATTAAAATAAATTTTGTACCATTTAAGAAATATAACTTTAGCTTAATAACAATTATACAGATTTCTACCAAATAGGTTATGGCTAAGTAAACAATTTTAGCTATTCCTCCCTGTTCCAACAAAACCACTACTTTTTCCTACAACGACAGCCCAATATTAACTATCTCAGTCCCCAAGCCTAGGGAATGGGGCACCAACTCTTCATTAACTTCTTCAAGTTTATTACAGGTGTTGAGATATTAGAAGAGGGGCGGGGAAAGAGTAAATTGATAAGCCTCTGATGTCTGTGTCTTCACTTCATCCAGCTGAAATTCCAGGACATCAGAGGTTTGAGCAGGTCTGCTCAGCTTGCTTGATAAGTAGATACACCAAGGCTGTGTATTCTGCAGTATACAATTCTCAAAACAAATTTTAGTATCAAGATAATTTTTTGTTTGAATTCTAGAATCTAGTATTCTGGCGGCCTGCCTCTGTCATGACTAATCCATATAGTCTGGCAGGCAGAAATACCTTAATCATCTCTTCTGAAAAGACACAGCCAAAACCTTTTTTCCTAAACAGAACATCCTTGGGCCAGTAACCAGAAAAACCTTCATCTTGACCTCTATCCCAGAGGAAAAATAACCACAAAACTGAAAATCACATCCATCTTGAAAATGAAATCAATTTAATAGCTAAAGGCTTTCCCTATTTTCCAAGCAGGAAATAAACCCAGAATTCCCGTGGGTCCATGTTAGAGAGAACCTGAGTCTTCTGTGAGGCAACATAACTTTGTATTATCTGAATATACCTGATTTACACTATCTTTCTGCTTGGCTCTCTGCCAGAACAATCTCTATTTATACACTGTACTCTCTACTCTAGAGTCAGTGACAATTTTCCCTATCTTAACTAATGTACTGTATGTGCGTCTTCTTTGGTTTTCCCTATTTTGGCAAGTAGGAAATGAACCCAGAATTCCCATTGGGCCCATGTTAGACAGAACCCAAGTCTCCTGTGAGGTAATATAACTTTATATCATCTGAATACATCTGATTTACACTATCTTTCTGTTCAGCCTCTGCCTAGAATAGTTTTTTATTTATACCATCTATCTGTTTGGCTCTGTACTTCAGAGCAGCTTCCACTTGTACACTGTACTCTTTACTCTAGAGCCAGTTACAATTTTCTCTATCTAAGTTCTGAACCACAGGTGATAATTCACACCTGATTCAGACAAATGTGTTTATAAATCTTTCCTAAAAGCAAATAATCTCTATATTTTAACTTTATACTTAAATCAGTAATTGCTCAACAACAGAGTCTTATTTATTTGGCTTTCTTGGCTCAGAGCAGCCTACAATTTCTCTCAGCAGAGAACCTGACTGCCAGCAGTTTCTTTGTTCACAGTTCCCGCACTGGAGTCACATGACTCCTATTAGCGCCAATCACTCACTCACTTTCTTTAAAAAAAAAAAAATCCAACTTTTACTCTCAGGTGAATAGATTTAAATTTATAGTGAATTTGTGCCCCAAAATGGTGTGCCACTTTGTTGAAGTAATTATTTAAAATTGACCACTGGTCAAACCAACTATCTTAGCTGCAGAGGCTCTGCTTAGCTCAGCTGCCATGTTTCTCAGCCAGAGGCCACATTCGTGCATGCTGCAGCTAGAAATGATCAGCCAGAAACACCCATGAGACATCAGCAAGGGAGATGGCTCTGCCAATCTTCCATGCTGTTTCTGCAAGGCTGGGCATTGACCAGACCATCTCACTATCCATGTGGGCCCAGTAGAAAAATAAGACTCCAATGCTTAAATTATCCAAAAGCTTATATATTTGGTAATAATCAGTAACAAGATGCCTATGCAATCAGAAGTGTAACCCAATACCCAACCTAGATATATCAACTACCTTTGTCTCCTACAGACATGTGAACATCCACCTCCATGTTCCCCACTCTCTGGTTCCTCTCTCCTAGCTCCTCCTCTTCCTTCTCATCCTCCACTCCTTATTCCTCCTCTTCCTCTCCTTACTCCTCCCACATTAGCTCCTCCTACAGGTGGAGCATGGAAACATTCAGGCAAGCATGGTACAAGAGAAGCTGAGAGTTATACATCTCCATCTGAAGGCTGCTACAAGAAGACAGGCTTCCAGATTAAGAGGAGGATCTCATTGCCCCCCCAAATGACATACTTCCTCCAACAAAACCACATCTACTCCAACAAAGCCACACCTCCTAATAGTGCTACTCCCTAATCCAAGCACATTCAAACTACCACATTCCTCTCCCTGGACCCCAGACGCTTGTTCAAACACATGAGACTACGGGGGCCATACCTAGACATAGCATAATATAATACATTTAGTTCAACTTCCCCAAAGTCCCCATAGTCTATAGCAATCTCAACAATATTTAAAGTCCAAACTTCAAAGTCTTTTCTGAGATTCATCCAATCACTTAACTGTAATCCCCAAAGCAAGACAGGAAACCAGCTGGGCAAACTCCAAACTGCATCTCCATGGAAGATGTCAAAGCAGTCTTCAGATCTTCAACATCTTTTTCATCTTTGTTGACTGCAACAAACTTCTTTCTCCTGGGCTGGTTCCACTCACTGTTAGCAGCTTTCCTCTGCAGGTATCTAATGGCTCTGGCATCTTTAACACCTTGGGGTCTCCAAGTCAACTTCAACTTCACAGCTTCTTGTTCCAATATGTGGAATCCACACATGATCTGGGCTCCTCCAAAGGGCTTCAGACACTTCTTCAGCTCTGCTCTCTGTAGCACTCTAGGCTCTGGTTGACTCTCTCCAATGCTGCACAAGCACTGATTATGGTGATCTTCCCATAGTACTGGCATCTCCAACACACTGGGGTCTTCTGTAACAACTAGGCTTCACCAATAGCCTCTCATAGGCTCTTGTGGTAGTGCCAAGTCTCAAATCATTTGTGTGACCCCTGAGCCAACTGCAACTGCATCTGCACCTTTACCAATGGCCTACCACGGTCTCTCACAATGCCAAGTCTCAGCTGTGCTCCATGGCCCCTTCATACCTTCAAAACCAGTACCACCAGGATGATTCTTATACATTACCAAGTCCAGATGCAGCATGAGGTACAACCTTGGCTATCTCTAGAACACAGTTTCTTTGTGCTCTCAGAAAACACTTCCCAGATTTCAACTCAGTGATGTTAGTCGCTTCTTAATCACCACTAATTTCTTAGCTCCAGCTAACCAGCAATTCCCAAGTTCCACCAGCAATTCCCAAGTTCCCGGTGTCAACTTCTGTCTTGGTTAGGGTTTTTTACTGCTCTGAACAGACACCATGGCCAAGGCAACTCTTATAAGGACAACATTTAATTGGGGCTGCTTACAGGTTCAGAGTTTCAGTCCATTATGATCAACAAGGGAGCATGGCAGCATCCAGACAGGAATGGTGCAGGAGGAGCTGAGAGTTCTACATCTTCGTCTGAAGGCTGCTAGAACAAGACTGACTCCTACAGGGTTAGGAGGCAAGTGTCATTGCCCACTCCCACTGTGACACACCTACTCAAACAAGGCCACACTTCCTAATAGTGCCATTCCCTGGGCCAAGTATATTCAAACCACCTTAGTGTGGATACCTTATTACATTGGCTGGTAATATATTCACTAATTTCAAAGGAAATTACCTTTTCTAAGTATTTTGCATATGTGCTCACATATGCACATGGTTCACATACATTTATAGCAATAAGTAATGTCATTTCATTTTACAAACAAGGAAATCAAAACTTAGAGAAACTATGAGATATCACTGATATTTTGTAACTGAATGTGTGATGGAGGCAGGATTTGTCTGTATGTTTTTATTTCTGGGTCTGTAGTTTTACATTCCACTCTTTTTTCTGTCACAAAAAACAAAGTACAAGACAAAGCCAACCTGTTCAATATCTCTGATCCTCTGGTCATGTCTTCCCTTCCCAAGACTTAGTTCCCATTGTACAAAATTATTCTTCCCCAAATCCAAACTTTTACAGCTTTAGTAGACCAAGACACAATATATTTTTATTCTGCTAAAAAGTTCAGAATAAACTAAGGAGGCACAACAGGTAGAGATTAATAGAAATAAAGTTTTCATTATCATTACTAAAAAATCCAATATAGATAAGTCAGTAATTTTTTTGTTGAAGGCCTTGCTAACTCAGTTTGCTTCACACTCAGTTAAATTCTTTGAGAAGCTTTCCCAAAGGAAAAATTTAGGTCTTAAAAATAAACACCTGAGCAATATTGCTTCCTGTCCTGGCTTGGCAAAGATATGAAAGTAGGAAAGAAAAATGTCCCAGCCTGGGGAAGAGAGTACAGGAAGTCCCTCCCCTAGCTGAGGAAACTATTGGAAATTGACAAATGCTAGGAAATGGTGACTCAGTTTTCTTCTAGTAGGTGGACTCTATTCCAATGGATAGTCACAGATCTCAAAGAACACTGGCAGCATAAATTAGATCTGATGTGTAAATCAAAACAGAAGACACAAAGTTGGGTGTGTAGAGAATAGAAGAATGAATCTGAAAGGAGTTGGAGAGATGTATGTAAAAGAAGTCCCTAGCATTGGTAGACTGGTAGGAAAAAATATTTGCTCATTTAGTGTTTGTGTGTGTGTGTGTTTGTGTGTGTGTGTGTGTGTGTGTGTGTGTGCGCGCTTGTATGCATACACACAAATGTATCAGAGAACAACTTTTGGGAGTACATTCTTTCCTTCCATATTCTAAGGATCAGACATTGGTCTTGTGTCAAGCGACTTTACCTGATGAGGTATCTCATGGATCTTTATCAGCAGATTCTTAATAGATTAAATTTACTAACTTGAGAGAGGACCGTTTATCAGCCAGCTGATCCTACCACTTCTCTTCCTTCCTTCAGGTTGCATTCCTGGAAAGTTCTGAGAATGAATGTGGATGCATGTCTACTTCCATTCCTTGCTTTCCAATCACAAAGTCCTCATTCTTTTACCCAAATTGCTCTGATCCAGGCTTTCAGTTGTCCTATTCAATCAAACCCATTGTTCCTTCTCTGCCCATCGTTTCCTCAGCCCAGAGGTGGCAGTGGGCCTCTCATTCCTTTTTGGAATTATTCCTGCAATTATCTCAAGTTATTGTCCATCTGTTTCTCTGTTTGCCTATACTGTCACTCTGTCCTGCTTGTCTTTTAAATGGCTTGCTCATTCGATTGCTGGTCCTATCTTTCCTTATCCTGTGTGACAGAATGGATAGAGATATTTCCCATATGTTAACCCAATGTTGCTCACTTCTTTATCTAAGTTTGACTCAAAGCCTACAAGTGCCAAACTCAAAATTTGCCATAACTAGTCCTTCTAATTAGTCTAATTTTTACTATTCAGAGCCTGCATAGTTAGTGTATATTTTGAGGTTGTACACAATCTATTGTGGATAAGACAAATTCCATAGCTATGAAATATCTAATACTTCTGCTGAGTTCCTGAGCTCTCTGACATAGACTGCTATGTTGCTTGTAGCAACACTGCCTAATCCTGTAGGTCTGATCTCCAGTGGCCTGCCCTTCTTCATAGTGATAGCCTGTACTACTCACTCTGGAAATTTTCTTGGGAGGTGAATCCCCATGAAGGCAACTCTGTCCAAGTACTTCATTTTCAATTATGGTATGGCACCATCCTTTCTTTAATGGATCACCTAAGTATCCAAACCCACTCTATGTGTTTTATTGCTTTCTCCTCATAAGCTTATTTTCTACATAATGATATTTCCCAGGATATAGTCTATTTATTTTCTTTGGGGATAAAATAGGAGAAAAGATTAAATAGTATTTATACTGAAAGTTAGAACCTACAAGGCCTCTAAAAGATTACAAAAACAAATCAGTTTTATAAATCCCACCTACAGGATCAGATACAACAATGTTGTGTATTTGTTTACTAGGGTGTGAAGCTGTGCACTACAGCTCATGTGTGAATGGATGTCAGAGGACAACTTTGGGCAGTCCTCTCCTTCCACCATGGGTTCTGGGAATCAAGCTTAGGTCATCAAGAGTGTGTGGCAGGTGTTCTTTAGGACATAGCCTTCAATCCTTGTCCCATCTTCTCTTTACTTTTTCATGAGGTAATTTCATATAAGTCTGTGGATTTAATGCCATTTATTTATCATAAAAACCGTGCCTTCAACACTGATGTCTCCTATAAGTTTGCAATAACTTCTTACTCCATCATTCTTCTACAGATGCCTAACACACACCATAAATCACACAGGTCCCAAATCAAACTCTCAATTTCATTTTTCTTGCTCCTCCAAGTCCTGCCTGTCTCATCTCACCTGACAACATTGCCAATGAGGCCATGTGGGAAGATGAAGAATCTCCTTGATGGCTTGTTGTCTTCATTCCATCAAACTCAGTTTTGCATTGACCAGGGCAGTTCTTCTCTTGCCTGACTTGCTGTTCTGGCTCTTGCAGTTTACTTGCCTTAATTTTTATACTATAGTCAGAGGTTTGTAATGTGAATACAGCACATTGTTCTTCTACCCAAAACACCCTTGTGTTTTTCTTTTGGCTGCAGACTGAACCCAAATTATTTATTGTGACTCCTCTGGTTCTCTAAGCCATTCAGTCACAGGCTCCCACCTCCCACCCATCTCAGCCTGTCCCATTAGACTCTTCTATTTCAAGTCCTTTACCTCCTCTCTTCCTTTGGTATCAATCCTTTTTTACATTTGTAGCTCTGCTCAAATGTCACCTTTTAAAGAGCACTTCATGATACCATCTAAGACTATGATGGCTACTCATATCCACTCCAGTTTTGCTTCTTTATAACGCTCACATGCAGAGCTCCTTTTATGCATGCTATTCTTGCTCACTCACTGTCTACATCTTCATTTTGCTATATGTTCTGCAAAACATATTCTGTGTTTCTAAGGCAGAGAGGTCAGAAAATGTGGACTCAGTAACTGCCTTCGAGACCCATCCTCTTCTTTTTATTTCCTTAATAATGATTTTATTTTAAAATACAATTATGTCATTTTCCTTCCTGCCCTTTCTTCCATTCAACTCCTTCCATGTTCTCTCCCTCCAACTCCTCCCAGGACCCCTTCACTCCCTCTTAAATTCATAGCTTCTTTTACTTTGATTATTATTATTATAAGTAAGAATATGTGAATACAACTGAAGATGAATCTGTTTGATGTTGCTTGTATGTATTTGATTTTGGAGCAGACTACTCAGTACCTTGCAACCAGTTAGGTGACTAATCCTTGGGGAAAACTAATTATCTCAGAAAGCCCATCTTGTTAATGTCTACAGAAGATTGATTTTATTAGAAAAATGCTTGCATCTTTAGCAAATTTTTTAAGTATCAATGAAGTATACATCATAAAATAATGCAAACATGCTGTTTCATGTTTTTGGCTCAAGGAATAAGCTCAGCTATGTTTCATCTAAATCTTGTGCATGGTCTCAGATGTTTGCTGATCTGTGACCATGTGATAAAAACACAGTTACTTTGGGCTAAGATACAAACTCAACCCTCAATTCTTATGTGCCTACATCTATAGATCTTTTATTTCCAAATAAAGTCACTTCTGAAGTACTAGGATTAGGACTGCAGGTTGTATTTGGGAAGGTGACAAAAATGACCTTGTGATGATCCTATAGCATATAGTAGAGCTACTGTTTCTGAGATTCTGCCAACTGCAAGAAAGACAACCAGCATTATGAGTTTTGCTTGCTGAAAGCAAGAGTTTGGAAAAGTATGTTGTAAGTAAAAATGAGATTATAGAAAGAAATTATCTTTTATTCTCCAGGTAGACTTCTTAAACTATATGTAATGTAATAAAATATATTGAAACTGGTACATTCTGTCTCTTTAATAAAGTGGGGTCATAAGCAATTTCCTATGACTTTAGGCTGTTTTATTTTTTTACACTTCTGATAATAGTTCCCAAGATTAGTCTATCAGCAATTTTCTTGATATTTATAGTGAGAAACCATCTGACTTTTAATTGCACAGTAATTGTTACTGGATAGACTTTAAGTTATAACTTACAACTCTTTTTTCTCTAAATTCAGCCAATCTGTTAGAGGCACAGCAAATAAAACCTTGTAGTATCTAACATATGGGAAGAGCCATTTTATACTTTTATAATTCATTTTCAGTCCTGATAGACATTTTTCTATAATTACTTGAGAAAACATTTACAGACAACACAATTTTAAGACTGAGAGGCAGTATTCAGAAGGTCATCAAATCTGTTTTTCTGCTTTTGGCTAGAGTCATGCTGTTTAAAAATCTATCACCATGACTCATAATTTTTAAGGTCAAACTGCAAAGATAATGAACAAAGTATGATTCAAGAGCCTTGGTCTTTTGTGCTGGGGAACAGATGCCCTTGACATGGGTAAGTGGCTGTGCCTCCATCTAGCAAGAAGAAATAAAGACTTCAGTTTTGTAGCCTAAAGCTACTTTTCATAAAAGAAACATCTTTGTGCTACTCACTTCAGATTGACTGCTCTGATTCTCTAAAAGGAAAGATAAATGATAGATGTCAGAAGTGTGTTTTTATTTTGTGTTGCAGAAGTCCTCCTCCAGCATAAGGTAACACTACAAAAGCTTTACAACTTGAAAATCCTTTTGTGTATGTCACCTCATTGTCCTTAACTACTTAGCTTTTGAGATAGTTGGGGAAAACTTTAGTCATGTTCTTTTTGTAGAGGAATCACTGAGGTTCGTGGAAACTAGAGTTTTGGAAACCTCACAAAAGTAAGAGAGGTATTGGGTATGGGAAAATATACTGGTGATCACAGTAACTTCAGTAAAGCCCATTATTGTAATCTATAAAATGATTCTGTATTCCTAAAAGGAGAGATTGGCCTAATTGAAAACTTCCAGTGTATGCCAACAGTTGAAACATCTCATGCCATCAAACTGATATGCATAGGAGTCTGTTGGATAATGGATACATGAATAAATAAATGAATAGTCCTTGTTTGACCTAAAGCCTAACGTAGGATACTCAAAAATGGTTATTTATTAACATCATTGACTAATAATGAAGCAGTATTTATGAGGGTTACTTTCTCTTTATTAGAGTTTCAGTTTGTCTCTGAAAAATGGAAGAGATGATTTTATTGGTTAACTTAATTACATTTGGTTGATATTAACAATCTGAATTTATTAATTGTCTGAGTTTTATGTAAAGAATTTTAGCTTCATCACCTATCAAAGACAGTGATGTGCTTCAATTAGTCATTTTACATTTTGTAACTATGTTCCATAAGTTAGGAAGGCTATTAGGTTACAGGAGACAGGACCTGCACTAAGAATTGCAATCAGAATCTAACGTGAACATACTTAAGAAGATTCCATTTATTGTAAGCAAAGTTAGCCAGGAGAGGTTACATCACAACAAGGGGTCTGGAATGTGGGGAGAATTTAGTCCCAGATGAGTTCTCTCTCTCTCTCTCTCTCTCTCTCTCTCTCTCTCTCTCTCTATCTATCTATCTCCCCCTCTGGAGTCACAAAACATTTACCATGTGCATCTTCTCTTTACCATATACCCTGGAATCAAGAAGACCGTTCATATTCCTGACTGGTCTTGTAGGTATATGCTTATATGATGCCACCTTAGCTCTAGGCCTCACTTCACCCAATGTTGAAAATCTAGTACATGCTGCCTGACACTTTCTTTGGATTCATGACTACCAAGCAACACTAGTAATCAATAGTTTTCACGATTTGATGAGAGGTCAGTCTAATAATGAAAAGTCCCTTACTCAAAATGATTTGGGGCAGCCTAGACAACTGGAACGCTTAACTGCATAGCTGGCCAAGCAGACCTTTTCTATTGAACATAGTCTTTTTCTAACATACAACTATTTGACATAGTTTACTGGCTTCCATTGTTCTTCAAATTTTACCAGGCTTTCCTCTTTTAGGTATGTGGCTTTCTGGAATATACATGGAATGATTAAAAACTATAATTATGATTAAAATGATAATTGATCTGTCATGAGTTGAGTCTAATTTTTCTTCATGAAAATTCTTCCAATAGTGAATATCTTGAGGATATAAAAATGATTTACCAATACATTTTATTATGCACATCACTTCCAGAAAGCTCTATTAGCATTTACAATTCTATCCTTATACTTCTTATGTATACAGAGTAGCATTGCCTGTGATATATGAGTAAGATAGCTATAATATTAACCAGACTGCACCCTGGAGTAAAAATTTTATTAACTACCATAAAATATACACATATTTGTGTATACTACATTAGCAGTGGAGTATATTAGAGACAATGTCCATGTAGTTTCAAAGTCCTATTCCTTTTGAGGACACAGGCAAATATTTTCCTACAGTATCTTAGATTTCTCTAGAGAAATGGGGCCAATGGGATAAACAGTTAAGGGTTTAGCTCTTAAACATCTTAGGAACTTACTACAGTCATTTCTTTCTAGTTGGTGTCACCATCTGAAGTCATTCAAGTGGGTCTCTTGCATGGTTCTCTGAACAATGACTTGGGTCTCTAACAGGTCAGTTCTCTATACACAGAAACTTCCATGTGTGCATTTAGATTATGAGGAAGAGAACAGTCAAAGAAGAGTTGGCAATTGTTCATTCGTAGGGAAAGAGATAAAACATCAAAGTTTTTATATAAGCAATGTGCAAATTGTAAGTTATTATTTCAATTTGTGTTTTAAATAGCTAAAAGTAAACATTTATCGTAGTATATATCACATACTAAATATTAAAAAAATGAACTGTCTTTCACTCATAAGTATCCTACATGTAGTGTGACATAATGTAGTGTTGGATAGAGGAAAGACATGAACAATGGAGCAGAGAAAGAAGGTCCTAAGGAACATCCAGGCCTTGTTCCTGTTTTCATAGCCTCAAAAGTTATTATATAACCCCAGCTGTTGTTTCCATGATATAAAGCTCAGTTTCAAAAATCACAGTGGTTTTAGAATGTCTTGAGCTGTCCTAAAAGGAGTTAGTCATGAGGTCACCAAAACTAAAAAGTATTAATAAAAAAAAAAGGCAAGAAAAGCAAACCAAACCAAATGAACAAACAATTTCAACTTCATCTTTGTATTAGTGTTTCTGGGAAGTCAAATTGTCCTTCTGTAATTAAATGTCCTTAAAGTTACAGATGGGCTAGTTTACCTATGTCAGAAGCTAAAGCACCAGGACATTTTCCCAAACACTATGTATACACTGATGAAGATTGTTTATATTCAAAAGACATGACATCATTATAATGTCACTTAGGTAGCACTTTTGATGCCAGTGTCATGAAGTTTTCTAGAGGACCATGGAGAGAAATGTGCTAAATGGGATTGGTCCAACATGATTTGAGAAAAAAAAGGTCATCTTATCTTATAAATATGTCACTGATTTCATAAATATATATAAAATTCCTTTAAAATTCAGAGTACTCATTGTCGTGTACATTCTCTTTGAACAGCCCACTTCAATCTCTATTTGGAGCTATACTCTGCTTTCCCAAATAAACTTCCTAATTGTTTATATCTCTCTACTTATTTCTTTCCTTCCAGAAGATATTACAGAGGAACATCCCCCTCAAATTGTGCCTAAACAAACACTTAAAAGCCCATGCTCCCATTTTCCATTTACTTTTGAATAAAAATCTGTACAGCTCAAAGTCAAAAATAATATTCTTTTAATGGAAATATTTTATTTCTTATATTATAAAGTTGAAGATAGAGGAAAGAGAAGTTTTTCATTGTTTGTATCAGATGTTATAATTGAGCACAGCTGCAAACTACAACCAATAATTTTTCTGAAATTAAAAGAGCTTTTATTGATATAAATGTCCAACATTTAAAATTTTCCATTTCATTCTCTCTCTCTACTTTTAAAGAAAGGTTGTGCCAACCCAAGAACACAGCATCGTTAAATCAACCATTAAATTCAACTGAAGTTTTTTGTACATAATAGCTTAATTATATCAATCAGTGAAATTCTAATCAGCCTAATGTGGTTATCATGATAACCCAAATAATTGGAAATAAACAAAATAGCAGACTCTATCTTCTTTTGTTGTCTCTCTTTATTGAACAAGAACTTTTAAGTAGCCACTACCATAATAAGCAAAAACTCTGAATATGTTTCAAAAAATTAAGCATGGAAAGAGCACTGAGAAAAGAGTTGTTTACCAGTTTTAACACAGTTTATGCCATGTCTTCCACCAGGTTGCAGTGTCTGAAATTTGTGAATTTAAGCACTATGTATATCTTACCTACGTCATTCTTGCAGAATCCAGAGAATCAATTTGTATACATGTACTAAACTTGCTTAATTGAAAAACATCACAGTGTAAATTTTAGGAAAGAAAGGATTTTTAAATTGTGAATGTGTATTTGGAAATGCAGAGCCTCCAGAGCACTTATTTATCTCATTTTGACCTTGAGAGGAGGCTCTGTTTGAATTCCCATTGCATTAGATCATATGGAGCTTACAATTTTACATCTTGCTCGGGGGCCATGGACCAACCAGTGTACGCTCTTTGGTTGGTGGCTTAGTCTCTGGGAGCTCTGAGGGATCCAGATTGATTGATACTGTTGTCATTCCTGTGAGGTTGTCTCACCCTTCAGCTCCATCAGTACTCCTCCATAGGGGTCCCTGAACTCAGTCCAATGGTTGGCTATAAGTATCTGCATCTGTCTCAGTTAGCTGCTGGTAGAACCTCTTAGCCATGCTAGGCTCCTGTCTGCAAGCACAACATGGCATTAGTGATAGTGTCAGGGTTTGGTGCATATACATGGGATGGATCCCAAGTTAGGGTGGTCACTAGATGGCCTTTCCTTCAGTCTCTGCTCCATTTTTGTCTCTGCATTTCCTTTAGACAGGAACAATTCTGCATCAAAAATGTTGAAGATCTGTGGGTGGCCCCATGCCTCACCTGTGGGCCAAGTCTATTTACTAGAGGTAGTCTCTTCCTCATAGACATGGAAAGAACAATTCTCAACTTCATATGGAAAAAAAAAAACACCCAGGATATCTAAAACAATTCCCAGCTATAAAAGAACTTCTGGGGGCATCACCATCCCTAACTTCCAGCTGTACTACAGAGCAATAGTGATTCAAACTACATGCTATTGGTACAGAGACAGATACGTCAATCAATCGAATAGAATCGAAGACCCACAAATAAATCACACATCTAAGGACAATAGATCTTTGACAAAGAACAAAGAAGACAAAAGCATACAGTGCAAAAAAAAAGGAAAAGAAAGGAAGAAAGAAAGAAAGAAAGAAAGAAAGAAAGAAAGAAAGAAAGAAAGCAAGCATCTTCAACAAGTGGTGCTGATCTAACTGGCAATCTACATGTAGAAGAATGCACGTTGATCCATATTAATCATCTTGTACAAAGCTCAAATCCAAGTGGATCAAGGGCCTCTTCATAAAACCAGATGGACTGATTCTAATAGAAAAGAAACTGAAATAGCCTCAAACACATTGGGACAGGGGAAATTTTCCTAAACAGAACACCAATGGCTCAGGCTCTAAGATCAACAATTGACAAATGAAGCCACATGAAACTGCAAAGCTTCTCTAAGGAAAAGAACACTGTCAAAAGGACAAAACAGCAACCTACAGATTGGGAAAACATCTTTACTAACTCTACATCCAACAGAGGGCTGATATCCAAAATATACAAAGAATTCAAGAAGTTAGACTCCAAAGAACCAAATAACCCAATTTAAAAATTGGGTATAGAACTAAACAGATAATTCTCAACAGTGAAATCTCAAATGACTAAGAGCATTTAAAGAAATGTTCAACATCCTTAGTCATCAGGGAAATACAAATAATAACAACCCTGAGATTCCATCTTACACCAATCAGAACGGCTAAGATAAAAATTTCAAGTGACAGCACATACTGGCAAGATTGTGGAGCAAGGTGAATAGTCCTCTACTGATAGCGGGATTGCAAACTAGCACAACCACTCTGGAAATCAATCTGGTAGTTCCTCAGAAAATTGGAAATCTCCTGGCTGTCCCTACCAGGCTTCTCTCCTATCTCCCCATATCTAATCTTGCCTGCTTTCTCCCATCCCCCTCCTCTCTTCCAGCCAGATCTCTGCCTCACTTGATTATTTTGTTTCCCCTTCTAAGTGGGGTAGAATATCCACACTTGAGCCTTCCTTGTTAAGCTTCCTGTGGTCTGTGAGTTACATCATGGGTATTCAGAGTTTATGGATAATATCCACATATCAGTGAGTACATACCACACATATCTTTTTGGATCTGGATTACTTCACTCAGGATGATATTTTCCAGTTCCTTCTATTTGCCTAAAATTCATGATGTCCTCATTTTTAATAGCTGAATAGTATTCCACCGTATAAATGAACCACATTTTCTGTATCCATTCTTCGGTTGAGGGACTTCTGGGTTGTTTCCAGCTTCTGGCTATTACAAATAAGGATGGTTATGAACATAGTGGAGTATGTGTTCTTGTGATATGGTGGAGTATCTTTTGGGTATATGGCCAGGAGAGTTTTTCCAGGCCACGTGCTTCTCCTTCATTGTTCTTTCACCTCCTGCTCCTCCGTCGACTTCCTACTCCTTCCTTCCTATTCCGTTGACTTCCTCTTCTGTCAACTTCCTCTTCCTCATTCCTCCCCTAAGCCTTTTTCTCCACCTCCCCTTCTACTGCTCAATCACTGGCTGTAGCCTTTATTTTACAAATTTAATTGGACAGTAGGTTCACAAGAAGTCACCTGTATACAGACTCATTTTTCCTCTGAAGCCCCTCCTAGAAAAATGGAACTAGCATCAAAATACAAGGCTGGGGCTATCTACAACACCATTCATAGACCTGAATTTGTTGATAGATGCTGCTTAAATTTAGTTTTATTGTGTTACGTCTTTCTTCTTTTATCTACTGTGATTGAAAGATTTGCTGGATGTACCTGTCATCTAGGGTGGCATCTGTAGTCTCTTAGAGTTTGTGGAAAATTTGTCCAGGGTAGTCTGGTTTTTAGAATCTCCATTTACAAGTCACCTGCTTTTTAAAAATATGTCTGCCTTTATGTGTTACTTGGTCACTTTAAAGTTACAACTTTTATTATTCTTTCTTATTTTCTACATTTAGTGTTTTGATTATTATGTGCCATGGAAATTTCTTTTCTGATTCAGTCTTTTAATATTTCATATGCTACTTGTACCTTCTTTAGATTAGGAAAATTATTTTCTGTAATTTTGTTGAAAATATTTTCTGTGCCTGTGACCTGGTTTTCTTCTCCTTCCTCTGTTTCTCTAATCCTCTATTGCTATTATTCATAGTTTTGGTCATTTAGTAGTGTCCCAGGTTTCCTGATGTTTTATGTCAGGAGGTTTTTAGACTTAATATTTTCTTTGACTGAGGTATTTATTTCTTCTCTTGTGTCTTCAACACCCAAGAGTCTCTCTTCCATCTCTTATAAGTTGGTGAAGTTTATTTCTGAGGTTTCTGTCTGTATTTCTATATTTTTCACTACAACTTTCCCTCTGTGTTTTCCTTATTCACTCTATTTCTACATCCTAATTTTGAACTATATACCTTATTTCATTATATTGCTTATTGATGTTTCATAGATTACATTAGTTTATTTATTTATATCCTCTTTAATGACCGTGCACATATTGATAATAGCTATTTTGAAGATCCTGTCTTGTGCTCCAGCTAAATTGCAATTTTCAGGACCTACTCAGTTGGAGTTTCTGGGCTCTGATAGCAATATATTATCCTAGCTGCCATGATTTTGTTTTTACATTGGCATCTAAGCATCTGATTTGGGTATGGTAGTCATTCTAGGTGTTGATATCAGGTCTTGGCTTTGTTAGGTGGGTATTCCATTTCTTGGTTTCTAATCATCTTCCTAGATCATAGGTCAGTATAGTGGCCATGTGTTGCATGAAAGTATATTTTTCTGGGTTCTTCATAAATGTGGCTACTGGGGATTTCAGGTAAAATTTGCTTTTAGGTATAGAGCTCCAACATGTAGTTTAGGAATGGGAATGGGCTAGGAATTGGGGCTGTGAGACCACAGAAGTGGAGAAAGTGGGGATGGATCTCTGTCATTGGATTTATTAGAACGGCTTACAGGCTGTGGTTCAGCTAATTCACACAGTGGGTGGATATGAAAAAGAATTCCAACAATCCAGAAGTTCTTCAGTCCATGAGGCTGGATGTCTCGGTTGGTCTTCAGTAGACACCAAAGTTCCAAAGAAGTAGATTCTAATGCTAATGAAGGAATCGGCAAGCTAAGAGGCAAGAGAAGGCAGGCAAAGAGCAAAATATTTCTTTTTATGTTTTCTTATCTAGGCTTTCAGCAAAAGGTGTGGCCCAGATTAAAGGTGTGTTATCCCACCTCAGGACCCAGATTAAGTTGGGCAATGGTGGCACATGACTTTAATCACAACACTCAGGAGACAAAGGCAGGTTGACCTCTGAGTTTGAGGCCAGCCTGGTCTACAGAGTGAGTTCCAATTCCAGGACAGCCAGGGTTATACAGAGAAACCTCATCTTGAAAAACAAAACAAAACAACAATAACAAAATAGGAACAAAGTCAAACAAATGAACAAGTAAACACCCAGTTTGAAGACATGCATCTTCTTACCTCTAGATCCAGAGTAAAGGCATGTAAATCAATCAAACAAACAAAAAAAACAGAAATGAACATGCTGAAAATGTGGTATTCCATGAGAAGATAACATCTTCAAATTATAGGAATAGATGAGGTAAACAAATACCAGGCCAATGTATAGGCCTTGTTGGAGGAACTGTCACTAAGGGGGTATTGGAGCTTCAGGAGCTCAAGCCAGGACCAGTGCCTGGCACTTCCAGCTGCCTGCTGATACAGACGTAAAATTCTCTAGCTTCTTCTCCATTACTATGTCTTCTTGCCACAATGACAATGAACTGAACCTCTAAATGTAACCAAGCCCCAAATAAATGCTTTCTTTTATAATAGCTGCCATGGTATGAGGTCTCTTCATAGCAATTAAACACCCACTAAGACATACCCATACAGATACAAGAAAACACAAGGAATATCAAATAGACAAGGACAGGAAAAAAAAGTCTTGTGGAGTATCATAGACAAAAGACTAAGTATACAGAACAACTACGATAATAAAAAGTGTACTGAAAACTGCAAGAGAGAAAGATGTCACTTCTAAAGAACTATCAACTTAATTCTTACTGGAAACATTGAAAATCAGATTAGGTGGAGCAATGCATTTCAAGTTCTAAAAGGCTATAGATGTTATCCTATACTACTATACTACTCAGCAAAATTATCTGTATTAGTTGAAGGAGAAAGACATTCCATGATAGAAACAGGCTAAAAGGATTTATATACATCAGACTAAGATAGTCAACAAAACAAAAAATCAAGAAGTAACATTTCAGGCTGAAAAGAGGAGCAAGCACAGCCACAACAAAAAGAAGGGAAATGAAGTCATAATTTCTGAAACAAAAACTACCACTGAAACACAAACAACGTCAAAAAACACAACACAATGATTAGAATCAACACATGGCTTTCAATGATATCTTTAAATTAATGGCCTCAGTTCTTTAGTCAGAAAGTGCTGGATGACTGAATCAAGAAACAAATCCTATTGAATTGTTATCTATAAGAAACTCAGCTTTAAAGCTGATCAGTACTTTAGACTGAAAAAAACAGGCAAAAGTATTCCAATCAAATGGGACAAGGAAGCACGTCTATCCTAATATATGGCAAAACAGAGTTCAAACTAAAACCAATCACAAGAGATAAAGAAGGATTTTCATTCCAATAAAAATTCCTTACTATCTTAAACACACGTGTACCAAACTTTTATCTGTCCAGTTTCATAAAATGTGTGCTACTAAAATTAAACACACAGATTATCATCAATTTACCAATAATCAGTAATTGTACTATGCTACTTCCTCTAACAGACAGGTCTTCTGGAAAAAAAAATAAACATAGATTTAAGAGATATCTACAGAGTACTCCACCAAATTATCCCAAATATACATTTAATTAATCAGCACACAAAATGTACTGTAAAATAAAACAAATCTTATCAAATTCAGAAAGACTGAACTAACTCAATGTATTCTGTCTGACTACAACACTAAAAAACTTAAATGTAAGAACAAGCAAATCTCTAGTAAATATACAAACTAACAGAGATTTAAACATCTCTTTAACAAAATCAGAAATAAATAGGGAAAATAACAACAGAACTAAAGAAATTCATATTATCAGAGAATACTTTTAAAGCTTTGTATTTTGTTAAGTTGGAAAATAAAAAAAAATGAATGCATGAAATATTCTTAAGACTATATATATATATATATATATATATATATATATATGAGAGAGAGAGAGAGAGAGAGAGAGAGAGAGAGTTCTGTCTTCATGTACACAGGAAGAAGGAATCAAATCCCATTACAGATGGTTGTCAGCCACCATGTATTTGCTGGTAATTGAACTCGAGATTTCATGAAGAGCATCCAATGTTCTTAACTGCTGAGTCATCTCTCCAACTCACAGATAAATTTTTAGATTCATCCATAGCACCAAATTTAAATGAGGAAAAAAACAACAACCTAAACAAATCCACAAGTGAAGAGATTAAAATGGTAATAAAAAGCCTTCAAACTAAAGAAATATGTACAGCCCTAGATGGATCACAGAAGAATTTTACCAGGCCTTTAGAAAAGTTCTACATCCAACCTTTTTTCAATTATTTAAAAGTAGAAACATTGGCCAAGGACAAGAAAGTAGGCTTCAGGCAGGAATCTGACATGAGGCTAGAACAAAGAAGCAATATCAGGCAAGAATCTAAATCTTAGGCCAGAACAAGGAAATAGGCTTCAGACATCAAAATGACTTTGGGCTAGGACAGGGAAGTTGGCTCAGATATTTTTGTCATCCTGATAAGCCCTTAGAAACAATGATCATGGGAGTGTTCAAGGAATTTTGTTTATTGCCTTGCTTGTTCTTTGACTATGTGTGTTTATTGTTTTGCTTCCTTGACTATTTGCATCTATTGTATTGCTAGTCCCTCAACCTAGAACTGACCTGAATACTTGCTTGTAATTCAAATGGTATAAAAGCAAAAATGAAGGGGGGGGGATGGGATAGGGGCTTCTAGGAAGAGGAAATGGTGAAAGGGGATGACATTTGAAATGCAAATAAATAAAATAACCAATTTTTTAAAAAGTAGAAACATAAGACCACTTCTCATTCTTTTCATGAAGTATTTGCTAATACTCTAATATGAAAACCTGGTAAAGACAAACACACACACACACAGAGAGAGAGAGAGAGAGAGAGAGAGAGAGATTGACTACAGGCCAATAAATACATTTAAAAACTCCCAATATAATACTTGCAAATGAAATACAAACATACATCACAAAGATTATCTAACATATGTTGGCTGTATTGCAAAGGTACAGGGATGTTTCAACATATTCAAGTGAGTAAATGTAAAACAGGTTACAGAATATTTCAGCACTAAGGAACAATTCTTGCTTTGTCAGAGAATCTACCATATGCTTTTAAACAACCATATGGTGGTTAATAACCATCTCTAAGATCAATTCTAACAATTTCATGTCCTTTTCTGATCTTTATAGGCACCAATCATACATTCTATACATATATGCTTAGATAAAACACTTGCATATAAAATAAAATGTATAAATCTAATAAAATTTTTTAAAAAACTATGTACTAGGAACCTATTACAAACATCAATCTAAACAGAAAAAATATATGAAGCACTCCCACTGAAATCATGAAAAGGGCATGACTGTCAACTATTAACCTTCTTTTTCAATGTTGTGATGAAAGCACTAATTGGAGTAAAACTGCAAGAGAGGGAAACTAAAGAAATACAAATAGGGAAAGAACTTAAAAAAAAATCAAAATACCTCTATTTGTAGATTAACACACAAGATCACAAAAATTATATCAGAAAATTTCTAGACCCAGAAATAACAATTTCAACAGACTATCAGGATACAGAATCAACTTACAAAAATCAATAGCTTTTCTATATAGCACCAACAAAAAGATTATGTACACACAGTTGCATTTAAAATTGTCTCAAAGAAAATAAATATCTAAAAATAAATATAATCAAAAGTGTAAATAAACTATACAACAAAATCTTTAAAATATTTTAAGAAAGACATTGAACAAGACAATAGAAAATAAAAAAGCATTCCACATTTTTAGGTTGGTATAATTATTATTGTGAAACGATTATTCTACCAAAAATCATTTACAGATCTGATGCAATTCCAATCAAAATATCCATCTCAATAACCATAAAAAAATATCCTAAAATCTATATAGGACCTAAAAGACCCTAGATATCTAGAATAGTACTGAGCAACAAGAACAATGTTTGAGGGATTATAATTTCTGACATATAGCAAAACAGTAGTAATAAGAACAATATACTTGCACAAAGCCTGACATATCAAACAAGGAACAAAATATAAAATGAAAGCATGAATAGTCATAACCATAGCCATCTAATATTTGGAATTATGTAAAAAAATATAAATGGGAGAAAAGGCAGCATCTTCAACAAATGATGCTAAAAAACCAAATGTGGATGTACATTTGAAGAAAAATGAATTTAGACACACACAAACACACATACACACACGCAAACACACATACACACACACAAACACACATACACACATGCAAACACACATACA
This sequence comes from Grammomys surdaster, assembly GCF_004785775.1. NCBI lineage: Eukaryota > Metazoa > Chordata > Mammalia > Rodentia > Muridae > Grammomys > Grammomys surdaster. The sequence goes on along the minus strand of NW_021604671.1, from coordinate 1,556,236 downwards.
CACAAGCAAACACACACACATGCAAACACACATACACACATGCAAACACACATACACACTATATATATATATATATGCATAAAAACTAACTTTAAATAGTTTAAGGATCTAAATATGAATTCTGAAACAATGGAAATGCTGGAAGAAAGCATAGACAGTATCCTGTAATACCCAGATATAAGGATATAAAAAAGGACTTTCTGAGTAGGACTCAAGATTAAGATTAAGATTTAAGATTAAGGACCAAGATTTAAGACCAACAATTGACTCAAAAAAAATTAAAAGCTCTGTACAACTGAAGACAAGCAAACAACAGCACAAACAGTCAGTAAATAGGCACCCCACAGAAGGGCAAAGAATCATTGTCAGATATATAACTGACAGAGAGTTAATATCCAAAATATATAAAGAACTCAAAAAACAAAGAGTCAAAAAAAATGAACCATTCAAAGAACAGGCTTGGGGTATGAACAGAAGAGAGAATTCCCCCAAAAGAAAATAACCAGCTAAGAAATATCTCAAGAAATATTCATCTTCTCTAATAATTAGTGAAATATAAGCAAAAAAGTTTAGATTTTATCTACTGCACTTAGAACAGCAAAGATCAACAAAATAATCAACAACTAATGCTTAGGAGGATGTGGGGAAAGTATCTGTACTCTTGGTAGGATGGCAATGAGCCCTAGTTACTCTGTAGACCAGTATAAAGAACCCTCAAAAAGCTAAAAATAAATGTACCACATGACCTAGCCATACAACTTCTTGATATATTCTCAAAGTACTCAACATTTGAATTCACAGATGAAGCTCAGCTGTGTTCATTATTGTTCTAGTTATAATAACTAAAAAATAAAAACAACCTAAATATCCTTCAGCTGAGGAATAAATAATGAAAATATGGTACATATACACGATAGAGAACTATTCAGTTATAGAGCAAAAGTTAATCATGAATTTTTCAGTTAAGTGGTGGAACTAAGAAGGGTCATATTGAGTGAAGTAACACAGATCATGAAAGACAAACTTCACATGCTCTCTTTCATCTGTAGTTCCCAGCTCCAAATCTTCAGACTGAGTATATAATCTAAGCAGTGATTCTCAACCTTCCTAATGTTGCAACTTTTCAATACTGTTCCTCATGTTGTGGTGACCCCCAATCATAATATTTTTATATATATTTTACAATTGTAATGTTGCTACTATTATGAGTCATAATGTAAACACATGATATGCAGGATATCTGATATGATATTCCCCCTCCCAGAAGGAGTCATGATGCACAAGTTGAGAACCATTACTAGGTCCTAGAGTAACTGCAGAAACCAGAAAAGTAAAAGGGGGCCATCAGGCAGGGATAAGGTGGCAATAGAGAGGACTACAGGTGATTTCTAGGGAGAAATAAAGAAACTTGGAGGAACTATAATTCGATATAAGAGAATGAGGTCAAAACTGAAGGAGAGGGAGGGAACAAGATGAAATAACTGGAAAAACATCATAAGGAAGAATATTAGCTCTTTCCTAAAATTACATATAACACACGCAAGTCTGTGTGTATACATTACAGTTCAAATGAACCTTTTTCAACAGGACTGACAATGCTTCCACTAAGAGACATAGACTAACAAAAACACCAGTTATCAGGTTTTGAGTTGCTGAGCTGTCGCCCAGCAACTCTGATCCTCCTGTGGCAATTCCCTCCTTCCTTACATTTCCTTGTGCTGTTTCAAGGCATTTCCATATAAACATGTCAAGGGGAATCATTCCAAGCTGTGAAAACTGTTGCCGACTCGACTCCACTGTACCTCTTTTTATTCATGTTCCTCTACCCAGCAGGAACATTGTGAAGAAGGATTCTGATTTCCATATTGGATGATATTTACCAAAAAATGTTGAGGGCCGAATTTTACCACAGATGTCAAACATACAGCTACTTACTGTCACTTCATGGGAAACATAGGACAGAAATAAACTAGCATAGAAAACACAACTTCAAGTACCCAAACAGGATATTCAGGTTTCCCTACCATACCCCAAATACTTATTTCCAGACTGGGAAAACCTCATTAGATAGCTGCAAAAGAAAAAGCCTCCTGATGCACCTCATTGTTAATCATCAACAAAGGACTTAGTGTAGAATGCTGAAAGTGATGGCCACTTGAAAAAGGGGCAAAGGAAGCAGGCTGATTAAAGCAGCATGTATCTATCAGTATTTAAAACCAGAACATGGCATCATTTTAGTTTATTACTTTGTGCACAAAATAATACCTCTTCAGGAAAATCGTACTGTTGACACACATCAAAACTGTGTTATGCCTTTAGGATTCCATATCGACCACTCCTAATTTAGAAGTGTTAATCTGTGGCTGAATTTGTACTGCAAGACTGCTACTTACTTCCCCAATAATCAAATAGAGGAATACAGTAAGCTCTCAGTATCTATTGGATAATTATCCCAGAATCCTGAAGATGCCCAAATCCCTGAAGAGCTCAAATCCCTTCTTTAAAACAGTATTCTATCTGCATAGACTTATGTAAATCCTGCTATGAATTTTAAATATTCTTTGTATTACTTTAATACCCAAATCAGTATAACTGCTAATTATGCCCCACATTTGTTTATGGAATAATGGTCAAAATGTCCTTGCAGAAACAGTAAAAAACCATGAAAAACTCAAGAAAATGCTGTTGTCTGTAATTATTTGAAATCCTCAGGTGCAGAACTCGTAGATACAGAGGACTGGTGATATTTAGGAAAAGAACATGATTTAAAATCAAGTTTAAAATAGTGCACATTTTAAGCAGTTCCACATAACACCAATCATGTAAATCAAACTTCCCAGGTACTTTCTCCTTATTCACTGATCTAAGTGCAGATACAATCTAAGTGATTAATGCACAGCTCTGGCTTGGCCCTGAAATCGTACAAAGGTCTGTGAACAAATGAGGAAACTAAAATAGAGATTTGTGTGAACTACAGAGAAGGCAATAGTATGACCTGTTAGACAGACCCAGTATATATACACTGAACAATATATGTTGCTGCTTGGTTCTTATTCGATGATGGAGAAGTGACATTATTGTAGCACCTCACTCCATAGGTTCTAGAATGGGACCTAGCTTTTACAAGGAAGAGAATATGTTGACAGTTCAAAAAATGACTGAATGGGACAGCCTAAGTGTAATCTTTAATTCTACTTTTTTGATCTGTGATTGCTATCTCTAGTAACAGTCACTGCAAACTAAGACACTGTTTATTTCTGGGCCACAAAGTCTTGTGTGATGTAGGTCATGTTGTAAGGTTTGAATATAGGGTTTAATGATGTAGTCCATATAAGTGACCTGAGGATGTTGAGGATACTGGATCCAGGACTAGATTTGGTAACAATCAAACCTGGTATTCAATTCTCCCTGAAATGACTCTTAGACAATGTAGCCCACAATTAGATTTTATGAGAGAATTCAAATGAAAGCAACAAGGTGACAGAAAACAATGACACTGAGAGTCATGGCTTATAAGACTTTATTCTCTTTAGAAAAAAAGGAATGAATGAAGAAAGCATCTTTAAATCTTGAAAAGTAGAAAGCTATAAGTCCTCATGAACTGCTGTATGTTCTTTCACTGAGAACTAACATTGTTTCCAATATGAACCCTCCCCATAAACAACATACATTTCTATTTGCAAAATTAGGTCATATTGTTTATAGAAAAGACAAATATTTTGAAATCGTAGTAACAGGAATATCATAAATATATTTATAATGTTAATCTTTAAGGCCATCATATAGCCAAATATTTTAAGCTTTTTAGTTGGTTGGTAATTTTTTATTATCTACATACGTTCTCTGGCTTCTTTTTAATGGAAGCCCTTCAAGTGGCTTCTAAAGTAGAGTTTGCTAAGAGACACAGCATCATGTACTGAAGTCTGATCATCATGAAGTTTAGTCTGTCTGATCAAATAAAAATGTTTCTTTTTTATAATTTAATATTTGAAACCATTCAAATAAAATGTAGAAATGTGGAATTATCTGTAATCAAATGCTTTTGAATACTGACATATTTCTATGTACATATAAGATATATCTTTATACCTTAGCTCCTTTTAAACCTCATAGAATGCATTACACTATTTTTAATCTAGTAAACTGTAAATGTGGTGCTCAACTAAATTAGATAACATAGTATTCTCTTAGCTGCTAAGCTTTCTGTCTGGGATTAATAATTTCTCATGTCTGTATATACTTTCACATATACCCTATTAATAAATAAGAACATGAAGTAATGATTTATTTGTAATTTTGAACATAAGGTTTATTATTAGAAAGACATTTTATCACAAAGAAAATTAATATAAAATAAAAACTGTAAAGAAGAAATTGAAAATCACATATTTATACAATCTAGCCTACTTTGTGAACAGAATTATATGTGTACATTGGTGTAAAAATTCAATAAAAATGTGATAACAGATATACAAGATATGTTCAAACTAAACATTCATTCTGCTAGACAGGATCATGTAATCTGTCAACGTCTGGGATTTGATGTGAGAGACATCCTAATATGAGGCATATGAAGAGAAGATTAAATAACTTTTGTAAGAAAACATCAGAGAGGAAATTTCAAAAGGGATAAGGGCTTAGATTAGAAAACTACCAATAAATAAGACAAACAGAAATAATTGTGCAACATGAGAACTGGCTTTCAGAAGCTGGCAGATTATTGTACTGTTAACAGACTGATGAGAAAGATTAGAATATTTTGGACAGAAAGTTTGCTAATTCCTATACATTGAGTGATGAGAAATTAGGTAATGACTTCAGGTATTACTTTAAAAGTCCTTTATCTCTGGAGGAGCATTTTCCCTTTAGAGAAGGTTGTGTGAAGTTTCCCTGGGGAGTTAGTCACACTAGATAGACATCAATGACAGACCAAACTATGAGATCACAGAAGAACATCTTAACTTCAGCAGAACAGTATGTTTCTTGTATTTCCTTACAGATCATGGGAGGATTATTTATAGAAGCTTGGGTGACTCCTAAACAGCTACACCAAAGAAACATTGTAGTGAAGAGTCCGTGACAACCGCTGTATAAGTGCAGTCTTTTCTTCAGCTAATATTTCAATATTCCATATTATATATCCTATATCACCTTCTGAGCCATGAGATCATGTGCAACTTGGAAAGAATCAGAAGTAGCTGAGAGCAAGATGATGGAGTGGTGGGAATCTCTATTGAGATGCTTTCGATTTTCCCCATTCCCTCTTCTGTGAGAAAAGGTTAACAAGCCAGATCTTAATAGACTAGTCACAGCTATTCTGATGACAACGGGAATTTCAGCTATATTCAGAGGACAACATTCTGCAACAGAGAAGTTATCCACTTTTTGCATACATTTTAGAAGTAAAGATAATCACTTCTAAAATGGAACATAACTGCATCTATCATTTTCTTTTTTAAAATAATTATTTTTTAAATTAATTTTTCCTTCCTTTTAATCCTAGATATTAACTACACCAGTGTTTTAAAGCTTACATTTCAAAGCACAAATATTCTTACATTTTGGGATGAACTCAGATCAGTCATTAAAGTCTTACAGTTGACTGCAACTATGAGGACATGAGTTCTATCCTCAGAAGCCATGTAGCATGTTAGGCATGGTAGGTCACTCCTGTAAACCCATTGCTGGGAAGGCAGAGACAGGTGTATTCCAATGGGGTTGCTAGCTATCCAGCCCCATCTTTAGATGGTACAAACCAGGTCATTCCAAATGCTCCATCTTTGAACTAGCCAATCCAAAATCAGCATCAATTTCTCTGTGCTATGATCTCCAAACTCCAGCTTCAGCAAACCAAAGACAAGTACCAGAAGATTCAGAACCTAGAAGCCATTATTCATGTCTCATGAACTCAGGACAAGAAGCTGTGTGACTCATCCTGATTCATGTCAAGTGTGAAGCTTCACTGATGGAATTTTAAACTGACAGTTCCTTAGGCAAATCATTTTTTCCTAATATCTAACTAAGTAGCTTTCTTTCCTAGTAGCTTCTCTGTGACTCTGCATGCTGCTTATCAAATAAATCTAGCCAAAAATAAACCCATTAGCCTAAAAAACAAATACAATTTGTGAATATACACAGCAAACTTAACTGCCATCTTAGTAGACAATCTACATTCAAACTGAGAAGCGATGGTTCAGGAGCAGTCTTGAATGGAAGAGTGTTTATTCCAATGTTTATTCTTCAGGCAGGCATTTTTTATTAAGATCATAATTTTCATTGGGTGTGGTTATGTGGACAGGAAGATATTTAGGACTATTGTTTTTTGTTTGTTTGTTTGTTTGTTCGTTTGCTCAGTTGGAGTCTGCAATAGAGATGAGTCCTTCCCTTCAAATGATAGAAAGCTCAAAAGGAAATCCTTTTTCTCTTACCTCCTGTCTTTCATAGTAGGTAAAGCCTAAAAGGAGAATTGTGAGCAGGTGGTGAAAAAGTGACTATACAGCAAAACAGAGTATTTGAGCTGCTGAACAGTCACAGGCACTTTCAGTGAAGAGATAATCAAGAGGGGTGTGTTTGGATGTACATACCACAGCCTTCTTTACCAGTGAGACACTATAGCATAAACACATGCACATGGTTCTGTACATTTCCACTCTGTTCATGAAATTTCTCTTCTTCAGCATATACATTTTCCCAAGAAGTAGGAAACATGGGAATCTTCAGGTTATAATTTATCAGGTGCTTACATTTTCCTCAGGAGGATGCTTTCAGATAAACTGGGGTTTTCTTTCAGGTCAGAATTTATCAAGTGCTTTCATTTTCCTCAGGAGGATGTTCTCAGACAAACCGGGGTTTTCTTTCACAGCTCTAATGCTTACCTTTTACTTTAAATGTTTCCTGAGGTTACCTTGGTGTAACTCCCACCATACCCTAATTCTAATATACCTACAAATGAAATGTCTTCATAACATTTTTTCATATTTAATTCTTATAAGTAACACCCAAACTAGTAATAGTCAGACTTCTCTGAAAAAACGTTACTATAGGATGTTGGTGTGTGAACCAAAGCACAAGCACTGACTGATGAGAATCATACATTTAGTAACTCAGGTGAATAAAACCTGAGTAACAACCAAACAATGGTGACTTGTACAAACTATAAAATTCAGCATATCATCATCACCATCATTTTTTATCTACAAAACAAAATAAATTGTATTATAGTTCTTACTATTTTTTTTACTGAAATCATAATTATTGTTGGTTTGTTGATCTCTATGCTTCCATTATAGCAGATTATAGCTCAGCTTTATGATTGATGAATAAAAAAAGCAAATAACCAAGCATTTTTGCAAGGGAATGGAATTATTCACCCCTCTAGTAAGTCACAAGGAAAACAGCTATGCTATTCTGATGAGGCCAAGCCCCAAATGGGTAAGAAGTGCGGGAAAGGTATGCTTTTACATCAATCTGTCATTAAAGTATTTTTCTAATTTTTATTTTAAAGTATCAATGTATGTTATACGTTTGAATAATGAATACTATCACCTTGTTTGGATAACAGAGTATATAAAGTAAAAAGTGTCAATCATGTGCTCTACAAGCACTAAAATCAAATTAGTAAGCCTCTCTATGTTACTCTCATCTGAGTTATCTGTGAAGGCGCAGCCTTCTTTTACATCAAGTATGATAAAGACTTAAGGCAAGAGTTTTGGAAATGCTTGAGCTATCCCAGATGTTGGTTTTCATCACCATTCCACAAAGGCTAATTAGCACCAGAGTGTGATTCAAATGTACATGAAGAAACATAACATTCTCACAGTCTAGAATGAGGAAATTCAAAGAAAAATAGACGATGGGGTAATATATAACTTTTAGTAGGATCCTTTTTCTAGAAATTACAATTCACATTGATTGAGACAACTGTGTGCTTCACTTGGAGCGGGGCTAGAAAACTAAGTTGGGTCCAAGTAGCTTTATTATAATGACCTGGTAAAATGAATGAGTGATGTAAAACACAGAAGACAAATATAGCATGTGTCTCAAAATTTTGAACAAATAGGTCAGGAGTCTTTAGATATTAGATTCAAATGGGCATCTCTCTGACCATATTAGTATACTGGCTTTGGACTCTATTGTCTTCACTTATTCTTCTTTCTCTGGCAGCAATGGGAACTGAACCTAGGACTGTGCTACTCACTCTTGAACTTTCACTTGAATCTTAGCCTTTGAATTTTGGGGTCAAGGATTTACAATGAAGCCCAAACTGACCTGAATGCTTCTTATAAGCAAAAATGAATATTAAAATAATTACTTCATATGACTTATATTAAAATTTTGTCTTAGGTAAAAGGAACTAGCGGAATATTACAAAAACTATCTGAAAACTATTTCATCATTTCTTGATTCCTTTGTATGTTATTTCATTTGCCCATAATTCTTATTTTTGCTTCATTTCACATGGAAAATTATAAATTCTATGTATTATTAATATCAGTGGTTTTTCTTTTTTTGCTTTTTTTTTAAATATTAAGGCCTCTATGTGCCTTGCCTTTCTGAACACATCTACTTATGTTTATTAAGTTACAAGCAAATCTTATGCATTTAAAAGATCACACTAATTTGTTTTGTGTGTTAAAAATAAACACATTAATTGTAATTTTATGAAACAAATTATTTTTATTTATTTTTTATTTGATATTTTATTGATTAACATTTCAGATGTCATTCCCCTTCCCCATTTCTCCCACCCATTAATCCCCTATGTCACCCCTTCTCCTACTTTTTTGCCTTTATACTGTTTAAATTACATGCAAGTATTAAGATCAGTTCTAGGTTGAGGAACTAGCAATACAATAGATACAAATAGTCCAAGAACAATGAAGACAATAAATCCAGATAATCAAAGAACATGCACAACAATAAACAGAGTCCTATGATCACTCTTGTGACCACTATTTCTAAGGGCTTATCGGGATGACCAAAATATCTGAGCCTATTTCTCTGTCATAGCCCAAAGTCATTTTAATTTCTGAAGCCTATTTCTTTGTTCTAGCTTTCAGATTTAGATTTCTGCCTATAATTACTTCCTTGTTCTAGCTTAAGATTTAGATTCCTGCCTAAAATTTCTTTTTTGTTCTAGGCTAGGATTTAGTTTTCTGCCGGTAATTACTTCTTTGTTCCAGCCCAATGTCAGATTCCTGCCTGCAGTCCCAAAAACTCTCCACATCTTCCCCTTTTTATTGCATAAACCAAACTAAGACTGTCTTAGGTCATTCTGACAAGGCCTTCCTTACCCATCATGGAATATGCATTATCATAAGCAATGCACTTATGTCTTAGGTTGGTAAGGCTCTGTGCAGAATCTTACCCATCTTTGGCTTGCCAGCCTGTTAAATTAATAACTCTGTCTGGGGGTCCATTTTCAGTTTCAAGTGATGTACTCTGGCTGCTAGCCTGTTGATGTAGTTAAAGACAAGCTTTAACACAATGGATCTATATAATATAGGAAATAAAAGTATTTTCAGGACAATAAGGGCTAGCCTGATCAAGCTATATATGCCATTCCTGAGGTTTGACCAAAATGGAAATACTGACCTCAGGCCATGGATACTTTTATCAGCATTATCTGCAGCATGAAAGCTCAACAGAGCAGCATTTTTTACATTCATAATCTCACTATGAAAAGTTAACACACCCAGAGAGGTGTTAGGATTATGCCAAATATCCTACAGATGTCTTTAAACTTTTTTTCTAATTATAATGACAGTCATTGTAAATTTTAGAAGTAACACTACTCCAATGATATTTGTCATGACACATGGGATGGCTCCTAACTCTTAACCCTGAACCTCCTTTAGATAATTTGAATGGGTTATAGAGCATCATCCATTGTTCTAGATACCTATATAAATCCATTTGTATACTCAATACATTAGTAACACTTTTTTCCTAGATTGTTAATAAAAATAGCTGTCTTAACTCGTTGTGTCAATGCTATTGCAGAAGCAGTAATGCTAGCAATAAAATTAAACCTGTTATACCAGCAATAATCAAGCCCACTACCCTCTTGCTTCTGCTTAAAGCATAACTCACTTCTTCTAGCACTCTCAAGCTTTTTTCAGAGAATCAAGGTTTTCAAATACTCAACGCAGTAAGACAAAAGCTGGTTGATAGACCCCATAACAGACATGCCAGGTTTCAACACACTAACACAATTGGAAATTATACAGTCAATGCAACTTACAATAAATACTGTAGAAGAGACAAAACCAATTTTAGCTTGACAATTAAAAGAGCCTTAAAACATGCACTAACCCTTGTTTGAAATCCAGATCTTGTCCCAACTTTATCTCTTGCTGTCATAACATCATAGTGAACAACAGCTAACTTCCAAATATGTCTCTGATAATGTCCAGATCCAGACTTCCGAATGTAGACTGCTATTTCCAATATTAGATTGGTTTCTAGACCAGTGCACGATTGAGTGCTAATAGCTGGTCACCTTTAAGAAAAATATAAGAGACATTATAATTTCTCCTTTTTGATTCTCTATCTCACAAGTTCTAAAAACTTGAGGCAAGGCCACTTGTCCCATCTAGGATACAGTCAAGCAAAGATGGGTCAAGAAAATATGTCCAATACAGCTCCCCAGTCACCCTTGTCAGGGCACTCAACAAGCTCACAGGTCGGCATCATTCTTTGTCTCAGCAACAGTATGGCTCACGAGTCTTTTTAAAGTTCCTTATGCCTCTTCCACAATACCTTGCCCTTGAAGATTATACAAAATCCCCGTAATAAATTGTTGACAAAAAGTCTTGACTGCTTGACTACAATTGCCAGACCCATTATCTGTTTTTTTTTAAAATTGATATTTTATTTATTTACCTTTCAATGCTATCCTCTTTTCCCTTCCCCCACAAAACCCCTTATCCCATCCCCCCACCTCCTACTTCTATGACGGTGTGCCCTCACAATTCACCCATTCCTGCCTCTCTGCTCTTGAATTCCCCAACACTAGAGAATCCAAACTTTCAGGCACCAAGACCCCTACCCCCTCAACTGATGCCTGACAAGGGCATCCTCAACCACCTATGCAGATAGAGCCATGAGTCCCTCCCTTTGTGTTCCCAGGCTGGAGGTTTAGACCCTGGGAGCTCTAGTTGAGTATTTTGATACTCCTTCTAAGAAGGGTCAAAGCACCCACACTTTGGTCTTCCTTGTTCATGAGCTTCATGTTCTCTGTGAGTTGTATCTTGGATATTGGGAGTTTGGGGGCTAATACCCAAATATCAGTGAATACATACCATAAGTGTTCTTCTGTGATTGGGTTACCCCACTCAGGATGATATTTTCTAGTTCCAACCATTTACCTAAGAATTTCTCAAATTCATTGTTTTTAATAGCTGAGTAATATTTCATTGTGTAAATGTACTACATTTTATGTATCCATTCCTCTGTTGAAGGATATCTGGGTTCTTTCCAGCTTCTGGCTATTATCAATAAGGCTGCTATAAACATAGTAGAGCATGTGTCCCTGTTGTATTTTGGAACTTCTTTTGGGTATATGCCCAGGAGTAGTATTTCTGGGCTCTCGGGTAATAAATAATATATTCAATTTTCTGAGGAACCACCAGACTGATTCCAGAGTGGTTGTAACAGCTTGCAATCCCACCAACAATGGAGGAGTGTTTCTCTTTCTCCACATTCTCACCAGCATCTGCTGTCACCTGAGTTTTGGACTGGTGTTAGGTGGAATCTAAGGGTTTTTTTGATTTGCATTTCCCTGATAACTAAAGATGTTGAACACTTCTGTAGGTGCTTCTCGGTCATTCAAGTTTTCTCTGTTGAGAATTCTTTGTTTAGCTCTCTATCCCATTTATTAATAGGGTTATTTGGTTGTCTAGAGTGAAATTTCTTCTGTTCTTTGTATACCTTGGATATTAGCCCTCTATCAGATATAGGATTGGTAAAGATCTTTTCCCAATCTGTTGGTGCCACTTTGTTCTGTTGATGGTTTCCTTTGCTTTACAGATGCTTTTTTTGCAGTTTTATGAGGTCCCATTTGTCAATTCTTGATCTTAGAGCATAAACCATTGGTGTTTTGTTCACGAAAATTTTCCCCTGTGCCTATGTGTTCGAGGCTTTTCCCAATTTTCTCTTCTATTTATTTCAGTATATCTAGTTTTATGTGGAGGTTCTTTATCCACTTGGTCTTGAGCTTTGTTCAAGGAGAAAAGAATGGATCAATTTGCATTCTTCTACATGCTGACCTCCACGTGAACCAGCACCATTTGTTAGAAATGCTGTCTTTTTTCCACTGGATGGTTTTAGCTCCTTTGTCAAAGATCAAGTGACCATAGGTGTGTGGGTTCATTTCTGGGTCTTCAATTCTATTCCATTGATCCTTCTGCTTGACTCTCAACCAATACCATGCAGTTTTTAATCACTATTGCTGTGTATCACAGCTTGAAGTCAAGGATGGTGATTTCCCCAGAAGTTCTTTTATTGTTGAGAATGGTTTTCGCTATCCTTGGCTTTTTGTTATGTCAAATGAATTTGAGAATTGCTCTTTCTATGTCTCTGAAAAAATGAGTGGGAATTTTGATGGAGATTGCATTTAATCTGGAGATAGCCATTTTTACTATATTAATCCTTCCAATCCATGAGCATGGGAGATCTTTCCATATTCTGAGATCTGCTTCGATTTCTTTCTTCAGGGACTTGAAGTTTTTGTCATACAGATCTTTTACTTGCTTGGTTAGATTCACACCAAGGCATTTTATATTATTTGTGACTATTGTGAAGGGCATTGTTTTCCTAATTTCTTTCTCAACCTGTTTATCTTTTGAGTAGAGGAAGGCTACTGATTTGTTGGAGTTAATTTTATATCCAACCACTTTGCTGAAGTTGTTTATTAGGGTTAGGAGTTCTCTGATGGAAGTTTTGCACTCACTTAAGTATACTATCATATCATCTGCAAAAAGTGATATTTTGACTTAATTTTTCAAATTTGTATCCTTTTGACCTCCTTTTGTTGCCTAATTGCTCTGGGTAGGACATCCAGTACTATATTGAATAGGTAAGGAGAGAGTGGGCAGCCTTATCTAGTCTCTGATTTTAGTGGGATTGCTTCATTAATAATAAACACATTAATTGTAATTTTTTGCAACACAAATTATTTTTTAAGTTAAAGAAGTTTGAAAAAGAGTGGTGTTACTCGTGATTTTTTAATTTCTTTTCTTTTCTTTTTTTTTTCTTTTTGAGACAGGGTTTCTCTGTGTAGTTCTGGCTGTTCTGGAACTCACTCTGTAGACCAGGCTGGCCTCGAACTCAGAAATCCGCCTGTCTCTGCCTCCCAAGTGCTGAGATTAAAGGCGTGCGCCACCACCGCCCGGCGATTTTTTAATTTCTTAATGAGTAGAATTATAGAGAGGAACACTATATCTTATTCTCCATTTGATTTATTGTGAGTGATACACATTATTTAGCTAAAATGTATGAAGAAAACCTAGCTTAATGGTTGATACTAATAATCCAAATATTTGAGGATCGAGGCAGGAGATTGCCAGGAACATAAGGCCTGCCGGTATTACATAGTGAGATCCAGGCCAGTATGAGTTAAAAGTGGTACTATGTCTAAAAACAGACAAGAGAATGAATGAATGGATGAATGAATGAATGAAACATATGAAGAAAATGCAATCTCAAGAAGGAGTTAGAAAATGAAGGAATATTTCATAATTCTTTCAGAACAGCCACAGACCTCTGCTGACTTTACAGCAAAACCAGGTAAAGTATGATAGCTTCTTACATGTGATTTACATGACAGCATGTAACTTTTCATATTATTTAATATTAGAATGCATTGCACTTCGAGTAAGTCTTTTGACAAATATTTTATATGATATGATTTTAGAATGCTTCCCCAAATTGCATGTGTTTGGAATAGGACCTCATTTGAAATGTTTAGGTCCTGAGGAGGAATTCCTCCTTGGAGCATCCATGCTTTCTGCAAGCAAGTTTTTGCTATTTAATAACTGGATATTTTGCCATTAGAAGTAAGTGTTATAAAAGAAAGATGACATAGTTTTTGTCTCTTCTACATGTGCCTTCTTTGACTTTCTGCTTTCATCAAGGAAACACTCAGCGGAACTCAGAAAGTGCAGGTTCCCTGTTCATGAACTTGCCAGTCTCTAGAATCAGAAGTCCAAATGAACCCCTTACCTCTGCAAATTACCCAGCTTCATACATTCTGTTACAGCAATGAGGAGACAGACTGAGACAATATGGTAATTTCATGTATAAGGCATTGTCAAGATACCTGGTCATTGAACAATACAATACTAGAAATATTGATATGAATATTGATACATTTTATTTTGTAACATAATCATTGCTCCTTAATGCCACAGATTACATTTAAAAACTCTTTATTATAAAGCTACAATATATAAATTGTTCCTTAATACCACAGATTATATTTAAAACCTCTTTTTTATGAAGCTATTATGTTTATACTGATCTCTATAAGTGTTTTCAACTTCAGGATATTCATTTGGAAGCTCATGTTTTGTCATATGTGGTACACATTGGGTTGTGCTTTCCTTTGAAGTGAATTAAGTACTCTCTTCACTTCTGAGAAAATGTTTGACAGATACTTATGTGTAAATACTAATTTATCAGTCTTTCAGTCAAGCAAAAACTGTGCACTTGAAGATAAATGGCTTGTTCCTCTTGCAGCTGAAATGATTATAGATATTTTCTCTTGTGAGTTTCTGTGGACTTTCAGTGTTCAGTGAATATGACTTACATCCATTCCAGTATTCACAGAAAACTAAAGATGTACTTCAGAACCAGAAATGAAGTAATTTTTACATTAATGACCTGTTATGAGATATTAACATGAAATTTTTCATCTGTGGTTAAGAAAAACTGCCATTGTCCTAGTTTATGATAAGACTTTATGTACCAGTTTTTTTCTTATAATGTTAGTGCAAATGTAAGCACAGTGAATAGGGAAAATATGTATCATTACAAAACAGTCTTTGGTCTTACAGCATCCTTAGGAGTCTGTAAATTATACATGGAGAACCATTGCATAGGTTTTCTTTGAGGCATATTTGAACACACGAACTTGATGGACTGTATTAGATGTGCTGATGAGAACTCTGTTCAACTGTCAGGGCACACATCCAGTGCCAGAAGAGATAACTTGACTTTTGTTGTCCAGATGTGATTTATAAAGGTATAGGAAAAAGACCCACGCTCACTACACATAACACGTCAGGGGCTAGTGAAAGCTCTACTTAGCTTGAAGAAAGAAAACACAGAGGCATAGTGACAGCAAGTGGCAGGGTATTGAGCAGAAGATCCTGTTTTCAACCTGAGGGACCTCCTATACTATGTTGTTACATTCCCTGCTCTTTGAGACAAATGAAGTAATAAACAGAAGCTCAATAACTAGTTAAAAAAATACTCACAAAAACTGGGAATAGGTTGCAGCACTATCCTCTTTCTTATTCCTGTGGCTATCTGACTTTCTGAGTTTCCTAGGTTGGTATTACACATAGATCCCACAAAGTATCTCTCTTCTGAGTGGCTGTTATTGTCTCAGCCATTCAGACCTGCAGCCAACATCAATAATTGCACATTCCTCTGCTGCAGCAGCACAACACCAGCTAGCACTGATGACCTGTTACCATTTGCCAAGTTTACAGCACCAGGAAAAACAAAGGAGAAATGGAGGATTGTCCTTAGAGAATGAATAGAAATCCGTCTATTTCCTAGCTAAAATGAAATAATATAAAATATTCTTCAGCTCAGAATTTTCCTTTTCAATTAAAAATACATGTCAATTAATATTGGCCAGTCAATGCCCTTTGCAAAGGGCAAACATTTTTTCTGCTTGAAATTTAGAGTTTATATAGCTATTATTTAGAAGCACTGGATTCTTTAAAACATTGCTATTTCTTTGTACAAAAGCAGCAATATTGTCCTGCAATAAAGAGCCATGCCTTCCTTTAACCCTTCTATGATAGATTATCTCCAGTGGGCTTTACATAAACACTATGGACCTACATTGTTTTTTTTTTCTGCATCCATTTATCTTGTACTATCTTTGCTTACAAGATCCTGACATATTTTCAGTATGGTTATATCTTTGTCTTACCCATGGCCTTGAATCCACATAGAGTATTTCTTTTTCTTAAATAGCCTTAAGAACAATGGCATATACTCATAGCTCTGTTCTTTTGTTGTATTTAACTTTGGCATTTCTAAAAGATTTATTCTCTTGCTCTCCCTCTCTCTGTCTCTCTTTCTCTCTCTTCCTCCTCTCTCCCTCTCTCCTTCCCTCCCTCCCTCTCTCTCTCTCCCTCCCTTCTCTTTCTCTCTCCCTCTCCCTCTCTCTCCCCTCCCTCTCCCTTCTCCCCTCTCTCTCTGTCTCTCTCATATCCTTTAAGGCTAAAATGTCATCTCCCTGGGGCTGGTAGAATTTCAGGTGGTTTTCAGTGACAAGACAGAAGCTAGACACTGAACATGGGTCATCTTCAAGAATAGTTTGTATGTGCTCTCAACCACTGAGACTTTTCTCAAGCCTCAATATCGACAATTTTTAAAGTTTAGTCTGTCCAGTGATTAAACAGTTGGCAGCCCCACTTTCTTCCCTAAAAGAAAATCATGTCTTCAGTCTCCACAAGGGACTTTTGTACTGGAGAAGGCTGTGCACAGAACACTTCTGACATTCATGAAATGTTTTCAGATTTCTTACAGGATTCTACATGGATCCAACTTTCATAGAAATCTGTAGGGCTATAGACTCAGGAATTTGCTGAGCTATAACTTCATACATGGATCCCCTCCCACACACCTTCAGTTTTTTATTTAAACAACAACATTTTTTGGCACTTCTACTCCACTTGTGCTCACTGCATGCTGACTTCTCCTTCCTGTGGTTTCAACTATATTGTTCACCTGGTCTCACTTCTGTGCTACAGTAATTGATCTTAATCTTATTTTCCTAACTTGGGATGAGCTTGATTATTATGATGTTACTTTAAGCCATGAGTTTGGACCTGAATCACAGTTAATAGATATAACAGCTCATCAGAAAGCACTATCAAACTTATGTATAAAGGGGTCCCTGTACTCACGTTTTAAAATCAGAATCTGTGGAACAAATCAGAATTTATAGAGATGGAAAAATTCTATTGTCATTGCAAATTTCGGGGATCACATGGTACCAACATTGTTGTGAAACTAACACAAATGAGTTGTACTGCCCGAAGTTCCTGTGTTGATGTCCTGACCTTCAGGATTATAAGTATGTTCTGATATTTGGACAGGCCGTAAATGCAAGTATGAGTTGTTACAGAGAAACCATACTGAAATCATAACCTAATCACATATGACTGCTGTCCTTATAAACAGAATATCCAGACTGGAGTGCTGCTGCCACAATCCTGGAAAGACAATTGATTATCTCTTCCTGTGGTATCTTTGAAGGAGGGTGAATTTGGATTTTTGGCTTCCAAAACTGAAATAACACATTCATTTGTTCTATGCCACTTTGTGGTATTTTCTTATGGAAGCCCTGAAAATTCATATAAAAGCTAGATGTAAAAGCAGAAAACTAAATAAAATAATCTGTTTAAGAAAAAAGACCTTCATGGCTTCAGGTCAGCAAAAAAGACTGGAAGCAGGTAACCTCAGGAGGTAGGAGGTGGGGAACCCTCTAGAATGTACCAGACAATTGGGAGGTGACTCTCAGGACTCAAAAGCAGAAACTTTTGATGAAATGCCCTACACTGGGGAGATGGAAGTTGTAGAGCCGATCTCTAGTATAAAGACCTGACATCAAATGGAGGGATGGGGTTGCTATTCCACAGTCAAAAATTCTGACCCACAATAGTTCCTGTCTAAAAGAACTGCAAGGACAAAAAAAATGGAGAAGAACCTGAGGGAAAGAACCTGACGGGGCCAAATTGGGATCCAGCTCAAGGGAAGGCTCCAAGGCCTGACATTATTACTGCTGCTATAATGTGGTTACAGACAGGAGCCTAGTATGGCTCCCCTCTGCCCAACAAGCAGCTGACTGAGTCAGAAGCAGAAAACTACACCCAACCAACAGACAGAGACTGGGAACCCCTGTAGTTGCATTAGGACAAAGCAGAAAGAAGCTCAGGAAGAGAGTGACCCCATAGGAAGACCAGCAGTCTCAAGTAACCTAGACCCCTGAGATCTCTCAGACACTCTGCCAACAACCAAGAAGCATACACCAGCTGATATGAAAACCCAACATATATACAGCAAAGGACACCCTGGTCTGGCCACAGTGAGAGAAGATACACCTAACCCTTGAGAGACTTGAGGCCCCGGGGAGTGGGGAGGTTTGGTGTAGGGGCAAAGGTGGAGACATTCTCTTGGAGATGGGGGAAGAGGCAGGGGATGAGGAAGAGTCAAGGGTGGACCAGGAGGGGGATAATGACTGGACTGTAAAAATAGAATAAAGAATAATAATGAAGAAGAAGGAGGAGGAGGAGGAGGAGCAGGAGGAGGAGGAGCAGGAGGAGGAGGAGG
>NW_021604671.1:1525354-1537560 GCF_004785775.1 Grammomys surdaster | reverse complement strand
AGGAGGAGGAGGAGGAGGAGGAGGAGGAGGAGGAGAAGGAGAAGGGGCCTAAAACATTCAAGCTGTGAAGCTGTGAACTAGTATTTTTAAAATGTTAATTACAGACATTCAAAAAATTGTAGGTAGATTGTGGATTTCTCCAGTATGCACTCCATATGACTTTTAAAAAGAAGCTAAATTTATTCTACTTTAGAAGCCCAATAACTTAGATAAAGGGATTTATCATTTTCTTTCTTCTCGATCTTTCTCTTCCTGAAGGAAAAATAATGCATGTTGCTTCTTGTTGCCTTCATGATGAGCAGTTGAGGAAATGAGTCAGCAGGGAGTGACTAGGAGCACTACAGAGGGAAGTGATGGGAGCACAGCAGACAGGAGTGCTGAAGCTGCCCACAATACTGAGGAAACTGAAAGCCATAGCTTCATTCCAGCTCCCAGGACTTCACCTGTCCTCCATAAATCTTGGATCTGAACTTCAGCACAACTTTCTTGTCTACCAACTCATTGAAAAAATATATAAAAGAAAGGACACAAATTATTCTGTGAAATACATGGAGCCATATGTCATCATCCCTCTGAATTATTATTCAACTATTTAATCTTATGCACCAAATAATTCTGCCTATCTTTGCTCTTTCTTGCATATATTCTCATTATTACTGAAAGCAGCATTAATCCTCTTGTTACTTGTTTGGGCTGCTTGCACTTATCTTTGAATTTTCTTTTCATCTCCTATCACGGGGTCCAGAAAATCCTCTTAGGAAGGAGATTTTCCCTAAATCCACCCCAGTGATAGCCTCATGACTGTTAACTCATCATTACTAAGACTACTCTCTCTCATGGAACACTGTGCTAGATCTCCTCCCAGGGCTCCTTCTGTCTGTATGCTTGCCCTCCTCTGGCCTGTCTAGATTCAAGTTTCCATGTAGCTCTCAACAACATTGTTTGAAAACAGAAGCTCCCAGAGTAATGGCTCAATGGCTATTAAACCTGTCTACTCTCCCAGAGGATGCAGGTTCAATTCTCAATACATGTAAAAATTCCAGTTCCATTTTCTGACCTTTATAGGTACTGGGGACACATGTGGAAAAACAATATGTTAGGAAACAATATATGTTAGGAAAATACCCATACATAATAAAGCAAAATAATTAATCAATTAATTAATTAATTTCCTGGATAAAACAGAAACTCTACTCTCTTTATTGCTTGAAACTTTCCAAAGAATTTTTATTGCAATAACTCAAATGCTAGGGTGATGCTGTAGTGGTGGGATAGGATGAGGTAGGTAGATGGGGGAGAACCCTCAAGAGGCAAAGGGGAAGGAGGAGAGGGCAGATGTGGGATGGGGGGGGGTTGTGGAGGGGTAAGTGGGAAGTGGGATATATATAAAAAAGGAATATATATGTATACATATATGGATTTAACAATAAATTAATCAAAAGGCCAAAAGTTTGAAAGAGAGCAAGGGGATAAACATGGTAGAGCAGGAGGAATAAATAAAGCAGAGGAAATTATATATTATATTAGCAAATATAAAAGAAATAATTTTAAAAGTAAAAATATAATTGCTTTTTTCACATTGAAATAAATTTATTGCCAATAAAAAAGAGTAGATATTAAAACACTAACATTTCAGCAGTTGTCAATCAATAGAGAACAATAAATTTATAATTGTGAAATGCGCTCAATGAACACATGAAAGCACTAAAAGAAGTTTAGTTGTTCTTTACATTGGTTTTCACATTAATAGTAAATTAAAATGAAACCTGTGAATTTACTAACATAAGCTTGCTACCATAAATGATGTGAACACACCTAAAGCCCCAAAATCACCAAAAACATTTTAAATTGGGAGAGATGATGCAATTGAGATACTGCACTACTAATGTCTATTTCAGAATTTGTTTTCAGAAAAGATTCTAGAATGATAAGCCCTAAAAAACAAAAACAAAAAAAAAACAAACAAAAAAATGCTACTTTACTGTAGGTAGAACATGACCTTAGAAAATGATCCTTACTGATACCCACTTTGCCACTGACTAGGAATATAAGCATGATGCTAACACTTACAAGCTTCACAGTCATGGTTTCTTGTCCTGTCATCACTTTTAAAGAAAATTTCTTCTCTCAGGAGGAGGCAGATTTTCAAGGACAGTTTTGGAAGTTTTAAATTCCAATCACATTTTCCTTTGTAAGCAAAAGAGGGAATAGAGTGTGAATTGCAGCAAAATTGAACTTGTTCTAGTAGAACACAAAGATAGGGGAATTGGAAGTATAAGCACTTGTGAATACTGCCTGCAATGAATATGCCATTATTTTCAAATAATATAGCAGAACATTTTAAATATCTTCTTCCTTTTAATTTTGAAATCTAACATTTAAAAACATTCAAACTCTTGGCAGAGGTATGACTAAAAATTCATTCCCTGAAGCAGCAGACAGTTTATCAACCTGATGAAAATTTGGGTTTCTATATATAGTTTAGTAGGTGGGATAATAATAGCAGGTGCTTTAAGATGAGAGCTTCATTTGGGGATTTGGTAGCTAGAAAGCTTGACTGTAAAAGGAATTGTTATGGTATAATAAAATATATATATCCAGAAACTACTAACTGATGAATAATGAGTATTTGTAGAAGTTCCTCAGAAAGTCAGATTTTGGCATGGAAATTTATCACAGAAAATATACTAATTAATTGATGGGTATTTCCATAAACTATACAAAGACCTACTTAGCTACTTTATGACCACTGTCAAATAATTTTCAAGTGCCTATAAATTTGGTGACTAAAAGAAAACAATGTGTCTAGCTTGTTTAGAAGTCATTACAAGAACATTTTATGGCTATAGAGGAGACTTGGAAAGCACATAATAGTTCCTAAGTGTAGTTCGTGGACATACTCCATTTTCCTCTTTCTAACATTCCTGTTGTTTCATTCCTCCAATTCTGGGTGCAATACATTTGCCTCAGTTTCTCATCTGTCCCCATTTCTACACTTCCATTCTGAATAAATATCATTTACTACTTTGAAATGCTTTTATTTAATAAGTATTTTTGGAAACCTTGTACAAAAGTACCCATTTGCATAGGGAAATATTTTATATTGATATATAACTTAATAAATATTATAGTAAGAAATCATAGTACAAATTCTTATCAAAAATCATAATATATTATCCACAAACAATTGAAAATTGAAGTATACCATTTATATTAAATTAAACATTGAAATATTTAAGTATAATATAACAAAATACACAAGAAAATATCTATATTAGGAAAACTATAAAACTCTAAGAAAAGAATTCTTTTTTAAAAGGTTAATCAAAGGCTTTATAAGTTTGGTAATGCTCAATAACAAGATGCCCATACAATCAGAAGTGTAACCCGATACCCAACCTAGATATACCAACTACCTTTGACTGCAGGGGACACACAAACATCTGCCTCCATGTTCCTCTCTCTCTATCTCTCTCTCTCTGTCTCTCTCTCGCTGTCTCTCATCTCCTAGCTCCTCTTCTTTTTATCCTCCTCCTCTCCTTACTCCTCCTCTTCCTCTCCTTACTTCTCCCACCTTAGCTACTCCTACATATCATCCTTCCTGTTAAAATTAAAAAAAAAAAACTTTTCTCTCAAAATACAATTAGAGCATAACTATACCAATTTTATCAGAAAGGTACAAAATAGACATAATACCCAGTCCATCATTTTGTTGACTAAACAGAACCTCTGTCATCTTTCCTAATTAAAAGACTTAGTTCTGAATCTGACTTTTTTTCTTGGCTATAGAATGAATGTGAAAATCATCCTCTCAAATCTTTTCTCTCAAAATAAATAGCCAGGATTGGCTATGAGACTATAAGTCTTCAACCCTATCAGAAATCCAGAATGAATGGATTAACTGAAATTATGGGAAGCACAAAGCATAGCTTATAAAATTTAGCAAATTTATAGAGACCACTGAGTACCAGGACAGCATCTATGCTACAAAACATTGGAGCATCCAATCTTCAGCCTTCTGGCCCAAGATCATCTGACAGACCTAGTAATACAGAATTAGTAAAGGCTGATTACTCTGTCTTGGCAGGTATAATCAGTAGACTATTATGCAAGTGTGTCCTTTTCTGGACAGTAATTTGTCTGTAGATGAAAAGAGGCAACTCTTGCCTAGTGGCTGTCTCACCACAACTGGAGTAATTCCAAAGATGCTCAATTTCTTCTTAGAATGCAAGACAGAGAAGCTGTCAGAAGCAGACAGATCGCTAATCAAAATGAACATTTATACAGAAATGCTTATAACATCAATTCTGTGGACTTCTGACGTTTTGAAAACTAACTATCCATGTAAGGCAATCTGGACTGTTGTCTGTTAACTCCTCTCAGCTATTTCTAAATAAAATATAGAAAACACCCTAACAATAAACTCAGAGCCACGAATTTTCTATAGGCCCTTAACTCACAGGCTAACCATCTTGAATCAGTTAAAAGAGTTAAAGAAGGAGTGGGTCTGAGCCTTGTATTCCTAAATATGTTATATAGGCACAATGCCTATGAGAGTAACTATATTAATTTCACTTTTATATCAATAAGAAACTAGTATCAGTGAAAACCTTAAATTTGAAATCAAAGTAAATTTTGTACCATTTTAGAAATTATGACTTCAGCTTAATAACAATTATACAGATTTCTACCAATACGTTATGGCTATACACTAAATCCTAGCTATTCCTCCCTGTTCTAACAAAACCACTACTTTTCCCTAGAAAGGTAGCCCAATATTCACCACCTCAGTCACCAAGCCCAGGGAATAGGGGGGCTGATTCTTCATTAACTTCTTCAAGCTGGTTATGAGCATTGAGATACTAGAAGAGGGGTGGGGGGAAGAGCAAATTGATAAGCCTCTGATGTCTGTGTCTTCACTGCATCCAGCTGAAATTCCAGGATATCAGAGGTTTGAGCAGGTCTGCTCAGCTTGCTTGATAAGTAGATACACCAAAGCTGTGTATTGTGCAATATACAATTCTGAAAACAAATTTTAGTATCAAGATAATTTTTTATTTGAATTCTGGAATCTAGTCTTCTGGCAGCCTGTCTCTGTCATGTCTAATCCATACAATTCTGGGAGTTTCTATGAGGGTGTGCTCCCACCATCCTCCCATTCCCGCCTCCCTGCTCTCGAATTCCCCAACACTAGAGAATCCAAACTTTCAGGCACCAAGGCCCTCCACTTCCACTGATGCCTGACAAGGCTACCCTCAACTATCTATACAGGTGGAGCCATGAATCTCTCCCTTTGTGTTCTCAGGCTGGAGGTTTTAGAATGGCTACTCCAGCTTGTTTCTTAGGACCATTTGCTTGAAAAATTCCTTTCCAGCCTTTTACTCTAAGGTAGTGTCTGTCTATGTCACTGAGGTGGGTTTCATGTATGCCTCAAAATGCTGAGTCCTGTTTATGTATCCAGTCTGTTAGCCTATGTCTTTTTTATTGGGGAATTGAGTCTGTTGATGTTAAGAAATAAGGAACAGTAATTGTTGCTTCCTGTTATTTTTGTTATTAGAGGTGGAATTATCTTTGTGTGGCTGTCTCCTTTTGGATTTGTTGGAAGAGGATTACTTTCTTGCTCTTTCTAGGGTATAATTTCCCTCCTTATATTGGAGCTTTCCCACTATTATCCTTTGTAATGCTGTGTTTGTGGAAAGATATTGTGTAAATTTGGTTTTGTCGTGGAATATCTTGGTTTTCCATCTATGGTAATTGAGAATTTTTGCTGGATATAGTAGCCTGGACTCGCATTTGTGTTCTCTTAGGGTATGTATGACATCTGTCCAGGATCTTCTGGCTTTTATAGTATCTGGTGAGAAGTATGGTGTAATTCTAATAGGTCTGCCTTTATATGTTACGTGGCCTTTTTCCCTTACTGCATTTAATATTCTTTCTTTGTTTTGTGTATTTGATGTTTTGATTATTATGTTATGGGAGGTATTTCTTTTCTAGTTTAGTCTATTTGGCATTCTGTAGGCTTCTTGTATGTTTATGGGCATCTCGTTCTTTAGCTTAGGGAAGTTTTCTTCTATAATTTTGTTGAAGATATTTATTGGCCATTTAAGTTGGGAATCTTCACTCTCATCTATACCTATTATCCTTAGGTTTAGCCTTCTTATTGTATCCTGAATTTCCTGGCTGTTTTGTGTTAAGGATTTTATGTATTTTGCATTTTCTTTGACTGTTGTGTCAATATTTTCTGTGGTATCTTCTGCTCCTGAGATTCTCTCTTCTATCTCTTGTATTCTTTTGGTGATTCTTGCATCTATGACTCGTGATTTCTTTCCTAGGTTTTCTATCTCCAGAGTAGTCTCCCTTTGAGATTTCTTTGTTGTTTCTTTCATTTTTATGTCCTGGATGGTTTTGTTCAGTTCTTTCACCTGATTGGTTGTGTTCTCTTGTAATTCTTTAAGGGAGTTTTGTGTTTACTCTTTAAGGGCTTTTACCTGTTTACTTATGTTCTCCTCAAATTCTTTGAGAGTGTCATTTATGTTTTTCTTAAGGTCCTCTGTCATCATCATTAAAAGTGATTTTAAGTCTGAATCTTGCTTTTCTGGTGCTATGGTGAATAGCACTTTCTACTGTGGGAGAACTTGGTTCTAATGATGCCAAGTACCCTGGGTAGTTGATGCTTTCATTCTTGTGCTTGCCTTTCCCCATCTGGATCTCCTTAATGCTACCAGCCCTGTCTCTGACTGGAGTCTGTCTTTCCTATTATCTTGGTTGTTTCAGAACTGTGTGGTTGGTGTCACTACTGGGGTTAAAGCTGGAGCCCAAGATCTGCTCAGTGCTCAGGCATAGACAGGAAGGAACCAGTGCTCCAGGCCAGGAGTGAATTCCTGGGTCCCAGTGGGTCCCAGTTACTACCTGTTTGGGGCAGGTGTTGAGGATACTGCCCGGGTTAGAGTTCCTGGGATGCCAGCTTCCTCTGGGTTTTGTGAGATTGGGTGCAGAGCTGTCACCCGGGATCTGCTCAGTGCTAAGAAATTCTAACATAGAATGTAATTTGGGACAGATCTAATGGACAATGGAGAGGCTGAAGCCTGTCCTTAAGATAGGGCTTTTAAGTCTAGCTGTTGGGCTCCTGCTTTCCAAATTGGAGCATTTTATGGTAGTTGGTTTCCAGTTGACATGCCTCCTAGAGTATTCTAGTTAAACTGTCCACCTCTTCACTGCCAAGTCTATCTTTAGGATCATCATGTGAGATTAAGGTTTAAATTGAACATCAAATACAGGACAAAGTATGGTGCCCTGCCCTTCGCTGGCACAGCTACAATCTGTCTTGCAAAGTTGTCTGACAAGTTGTAAACTTTTCTCCTGGAGATAAGTTCTTCCAGTGGGTGCTTCTCAGTCTTCAGACTTTTCTTGGGGTCCAATCTTTCAATCTGAGAGTCAAAGAGACCATCAAAGTGGCCTTCTTTGTATATTTTCATTTGCAAAATTTTTTTATTTTGGTATTTAATTTTTGTAGTTCTTGATAAGGCTTGGACATTAGCTCCAAGTCTGAAGTTTAACTGTAAAACTTTGCTCCATTCCATGGGTTATATTTTTGCTCTGTTGATAGTTTGGAGTGTTTTTGGTTTGAATTTCATTTTGCTGTGCAAGTTTTTAACTTCATGTAGTTCCCTATGTTGATTCTTGGGGATGTTTCTTGCTGAGTGTTGTCACTGAAAGCCTGCTTTGGCCTAGCTGTTCTTTTTCTGGTCCTCTCTAGCTGTACCATTTCTGTGATTCTCTTCACATGGGTCTCCCCCTCACTGTGATCAGAAAAAGTATGTCTCATGTCTTACCACCTAAACTTTCCTAGTTGTGCTTCCTTGATGCCCAGATACAAACTTCATATATGAAAAAACAAACAAACAAAAACAACCTATTTTTCTATTTCGTTTTAGGCACATTCTTCTAAATTTCTCAAACATTATAATCTAATGACTGTGCTGCATTTTTTATGGTCCTTATGTTTCTCTTCAGAATGATGAGAACAGGATCTTTCTTATTCAGAACAGGTTTTACACAAGGATCAGCTCTCAGTAAATATTTGATGAAAGAATACAATAAATAAAGTTAATCAACACTTAAGCTATTTCTTGGATTTGTTATATAAAAACAGAGTGAGTAAATACACAATGCTCAGGATGTATGTGAAGGCCAGTACATAGCAGTGAGGTATGACCAACACAGCACAGCTCTACCTACACCAGCTGTGTAATGCCAATCTACATAGTAATTTAACGGCTTATATGCTATGAATTTTTGTGCATTCTCTCATTTCAGAAATGCAGTCAAGTTATTCTTTCAAGTATAGAGATAGACAGATAGATACAAGCATATCATTTTGTCCCAAAGGCCAGATTTGCTGATCACAACTGAGATAGCTAGTTAGCAAACTTTTCATTCCATGTTATTTACATGTATTTAAATAAGACAGAAAAGGAGCTCATAATGAACCAATGAGCAGACAATACCAAGTGATGCAGTCACCTTTGAACGGAAAAGAAGTATCTATTATTTGTTTTTGTTTTGTTTTTTCCTATGTTATCTAAGACAGCCTTGAGTTCATTATAGAGCTAATTATCCTCCTTCCGTAGTTCCCAAGTACTTGGACAAAAAGTCTGCTCACCACATGTGGCAGCTAATATCATATTAAGAGCATTTCAACCCTTTCCTTTAAAAAAACATTTCTCTAGGAGGCTGTAGTTCATTTAAAAATGCCCAAAGACAAGCCTGACTGCATAGGGGTTGATGTCAAAAGTATCCCCTCTCCAGGAAAAAGACACCAGGATGGGTATGGCCCTCATGCCTCACTGAACAACAACAGGAGGACCAGAGCCATTACAAGGTCCCCTTCAATTACTGAAGGTCAGGCCTCTATCCCCGCCTTTGCAAGGTTAGAATCGCCACAACCCTTCTATACTTAGAGAAGGGAGGAGATGTCAGGAACATCCCTGATTACACACTGAAGGCCTAAAATCAGCCATAGGCCTAAAATCAGCAATAGGCCTGTCATACATGAATACTAACACCAAGTCTTGGCTCTCTGTCGAAAAACATTGAAACAGATGGCTATAAGCTATTGTAAACAGGCAGCTTTCATGGAAATTTACCAGCCTGAGTAGTCATAGACCCTGTAAATAAGTAGCTTTGGCAGACAATACCAACTTAGATAAGGACAAGTGAATCATAGGCAGAGTCATAGTGACCTGTCCCCTGAACCTTCACCCAGCTGAAACCCTGTTCTGAAAGATATCTGTATTCTCCCTGAACACCCACACTCCAGTGTCATCCCCTTCCCCATGTCCTGCCTTTCTGTGTGTATAACCTCTGTGTGAATGAATTATGATTTGAAAAAATAAACAAATTATACAAAAATAAATAAATAAATAAATAAATAAATAAATAAATAAAAATGTCCAAAGAGGAGCCATCACAGGATGTTACTTTTTCCTTGTGTTCTAGGCATTCATGTACCTACTCTCTAGACATTTTGTTTTCAGGTATCAGAGTCACAGAGCATAAAACTATAATAAGTCCATTTGGGTTAAGCTTCTATAACTTATTAATTAAATCATTTGTCTTGCAACAACATGCCCTGCTCCACAAGAGTTATTTAAGCAAATAAAATGTATTTAATAAGTTTTGTATTTTAATTTAAAATGCTAAGGGCCAAGAAGCCATGGATTCTTTCAGCATCAATTCGTGGTAACACTTAGCTTGTAGAGCAAATGTAAAAAGCCCCTTATTTAAAATCTCTAGCGATGAAGTATAGTCTATTCTGTGGTGATGAGGTTATCCTTATGTTTAGTACAACTGAATTTAGATGCCTTAACACAACTCATCATTGTCATATAACTTTCCTATAAACACCCAAACAAACACTATTCCTATTAGTGATTTTATTAAAACTTGATAAATATGTTTCCCTATAACAAAGTTTCAGTAAATTAGTGAGACTTATATTTCAAAATTGCCATGTTTGCTAGAAGCCCTTGGCTATTTTCACAAATACAACAATGGGAAATTACCTTGGCAACACCTGTGGAAATTTAGGTTAAATTTATTAGTGTTCTGTAGGAAGCCTTGGCAAGGCCTTACTCCTAGCAAACACTCACCTATCTACTCTCCTACCAAAAAGCTCTCTCTACCAAAAGCTCTCCTATCTACTATTCTTTCTATTTAGAACCCATGGTAATGGCAAGGCTTTGTGAGAACAATAGGTATAACCTAGTTAGATCCCACAGCTGCAGCTAGTTTCCTCCACCTGCAAAGCCCTCTTTCCCTTCCTGCCCCTCCCCATATCCTGTTTTTTAGAGTATATAACCGGTGTGAACAATAAAATCTTTGCCAGCTTGATCTGACTTCTTGACTTGCTTTGCCTCTTTATTTTCTCACACACCTCAGTCCTCCCCACAGGGTCTGGGGGTCCCACTTGATTGTCCAGCTGGACTGGACAGTGTTCCTAGAATGCTAATGTTATAGAGGACACAGGACATCACCACCAAATATTCAGGGCTTACTTAATGAACCTTTGTGTAGAGTGAAATTGCTAAGAAACAAGAAGAAGCAGCAGTGATAAACACACAAGAGTGAATATCAAAGTGGTTTTTGAGTCATCTATTCCCCATGGGGCTTTACTGTATTTTTCTTTCTTATAGGATTGAAAATCTATCCTCACCTTCCACACATCTTTTTTTTTTTTTTTTTTTTTCGAGGCAGGGTTTCCCTGTGTAGTCCTGGCTGTCCTGGAACTCACTCTATAGACCAGGCTGGCCTCAAACTCAGAAATCCACCTGCCTCTGCTTCCCAAGTGCTGGGATTAAAGGCGTGTGCCACCACCACCCAGCTTCCACACACCTTTTTAGGAGAAAAAGTGTGCATGTCTCCAGAGGACAGAGACTTCAGAGCCCAAAGCTGGAGTTACAAGTGATTGTGATTCACTCTGCCTGGTGTTAGAAACAAATTCTGGTCATCTAGAAGAGCAACATAACCCTTTAACTGATAAACCATCTCTGCAGTCCCAAATTAGTTTTCTAAAAACTGCAAAAGAGAAAATAAAGCAAGAGACTTTTTTTTTTTTAAGCCAGGAAACTTTTGGAGCCCAGAAAATTAACTGGAAAGAGAAGAAGATGATTCTGACATATAGAAAAAAGACATAACAGCATGACTGTGTGGCAAATGATGGAGTAAACTACAAATTTCCACACCTGTATACTAAAACAACAACCTAAAATAATTTGCTTGTAAAAGTTGAAACATAGTATTCTTCATGCAATTTGGCTTTGAAAAACAGAGAAAGATAGGGCTGCATGAAGAATAATACAGCTGAAGCATATGTAGAAAAATAATCTATGTATCTGTCCTGATGTGAAAGAGAGGTGTTCAGAACATTGAGCTGTTGGGATGGTTCAGTCTGTAAAGGGCCTGCTGTATAAGTCTAATGACTTGAGTAAGATGCCTGAAAACCCAAATGTCCTCTTATCTCTGAGGTACCGTATGTGTGAGTATATACACATAGGCACATATAAATGCCTTTACACATATACATATACATCATCTTTAAATTAAAATCAGTTTTAATATGTTGTATCTACAATCCATGGCGGAAGACACAAAAAACTCAGAGAGAGCATGCACATCTGCATAAAAATAAAATCATACCAGCCTGGAACAGTATCTGATTTATACTTTCATAAGCATTCTACAAGCTTGCTAAGAAGACCTCATCTCCTTCCAATGTGAGTATCAAAACACAAACACACTAGGAGATCTGTAAATATTCCTAGAAGAAACTAACAACAACAACAACAACAACAAAAACTGGAGCATAAGAGTGTCAAAGGACACCAAACAAAGAAACTGAAAGTTGAATAGATAATAATTTGACAAACTTTTTGTGATGAATAAAAAATATATGTAGTATTATGGCCAGGTGCAATGGTATACTCCTTTAATCCCAGCATTCAGGAGTCAGAGGTAGACTGATCTCTGTGCATTTGAGAACAATCTGGTCTGTAAATAAAATTCTAGGCCACCCATAGTTACATACTAAAACTTTTAGATGAAGAAGAAGAAGAAGGAGGAGGAGGAGGAGGAGGAGGAGGAGGAGGAGGAGAAGAAGAAGAAGAAGAAGAAGAAGAAGAAGAAGAAGAAGAAGAAGAAGAAGAAGA
>NW_021604671.1:1476058-1525344 GCF_004785775.1 Grammomys surdaster | reverse complement strand
GAAGAAGAAGAAGAAGAAGAAGAAGAAGAAGAAGAAGAAGAAGAAGAGTCACAGAACATATGGAATGTCTTTCTATATTGAGGGAATTTATTATAACGACTTACAGTCTGTAGTCCAACTCCCCAACAATGTTCAGCTGTGAATTGGAAGTCCAAAAATCTAGTCATTGCTCACTTTCATGAAACTAGTTGTTTCAGCTTGTATTCTATAGAAGTAGATTCCAACATGTGCCTGGCAAATAAGGTCAAGCAGGCAAAGAATGGAGAATCTTCTTCCAATGCCCTTATGCAGATCTCCAGCAGTATGTGTGGCCCAGATTAAAGGTATGTACAAGGCCTGGGACAATAATCATACTGATTTTTTTCCTAAAACATAAAAAGCATAGGAGTGGTAAACTGTAAACAGTAGTGAAATGAGAGGCAGTAAGGGTATGTTGTGTGATGCTGTTCATGAGCATATGTGAACAAATCTTTTCCCATCCCAGATAGGAAATGGAAAAGAGACTGAAGTAGTGATACCACCAAAGTCCAACAAGGTGAACTGATGAGTTTCATTGGGGTTACTTACAGGAATATGGACAAGTGGTTACTCACAGGATCAGAAATGACACCGAGACAGATGAGCCATTCAAGCCTACCAACATGATGACAACTTATAAAATCTGGAAACTTGTAGAACACTACACAGGCTGCAAGCACTCAACAGGTTTGAGAGTGTCCTTTGCAGGCTGCTCAGTAAGTCTAAGCATCTTTCAGGCAGCTCAGCTTGTCAATGCTTCTTTCAGCCATTTGGCCAATATCTCCCTTCTATAGGAGCTCAGCTTATCTGAGAGCATTTCTGAGTAGTCCATTCTTGTAGTTTATACATGCCTGGGGAACAGAGACTTGGCAAATCTGATCCATTTCAAGGACTTCATGAAGCTACTGAGTTATTTACTTCTTGATCTTACCAAGCTTCCTGAAAGAATCATTTATTTCACAATCCCTTAGAATATCATGTTTTACCCTATTTTAATATGGTTCATCTAAACAAGCCCCCCTCCAAAATAGATGATTTTATCTCAAAGGAGATTACTGCATGACAAGGTTAGGGGGTAATTTGATGTTATTCTGTCCCTTTTATTCTGTGACAGGCAGATTCCATTGTTCAATTGGCACAATTTAAAATTCACCAGACAGCCTCAATGAAAAATCTAATATAGATTGAGTTGGTCTGTGGCACACCTCTGGAGGAGTGACTTAAGGTAAATGATGTGAGAAGACTCAGCCAACCATGGGTGGCATTGCTTCCTAGGCTAGAAGTTCTGAACTGTATAAAAGTGTAGAAATTGAGCTGCCACAAGCAAGCAAGCAAGTGAGTTTATGTGTAATCATTCTTCTCACTGTGCCCTTGAGTGTGATGTAATGTGACCATCTGTTTCAAGCTTCTGGCACAGTGATAGCCTCATGGTAGCAAGCCATGAAATATGAACTAAAATAAACCCAGACCTTAGACCTCCTCCCGAATGTGGGACCCGCCGCAGTGTGGAAGCCTCCTGGGACTCCACTGCTGCAGCCCTTTATTTTTTCCCACACTACACTGAGTATTAAAATGTTAATGTGAACTTTAGAAAAAGTACAAACATTGTAATCATATGACAATAAATAGTTGGAAATGTTTCATAGTTGGTAATAAATTCCTTAAGAATTGTGTAAAATGAGAAAACATTGAAAGCAATCTCATTAAAGTTATCATCAGTAAAACATCAATAAAACATAGCTATATAGTTAATGCATGTTATTTAAAATAATAATAATGCAATTTGGGATATGTAGAGGATTTTTTGAAAATCTTTTACAAATCTCAATAGAATAAATAAGAACAATTATGTGATTATAAGGTAATACATCACAGATTCTGAGCAGGAAATACAATACCCTTGTGCAGTCCCACAGTGTAGCATTATAAAGAGATGGAGCTTCTAAGAACTCCTGACCTGAGTAACGTTAGCCACCAGGCAAAGGTGCCTCAGAATGAACACACGCTCTTCAGTGAGAAATACTTTTCTAAATATAACCAAAATCTCAGAAGTCATGAAAGAAAGTATTAAATAATTTGACCAACTAAACAACAAATGGAGGGGATTGAAAACATGGTAGGAGAGCTGAGACTACAGCATGGTAGCTGAGCAGTTGCTTGCTTCATGTCATGAAACCCTGTTCCATCCACATGAAGAGGGAAAAAATTAAGAACAGTAAAGAAATCTAAAACTGGTAGAATGTGAAACATGAAAAATATGATAAGCTTATCTTTGAAACTTTATTAAATAAATAGGACTTTATTTTAAAATATCTCTACATAATGATTCTAAAAATTAACAAGAACCTATAACCCAACAGAAAAACACACTACTGGGCAGTCCCAGACAGAAAGCTTAGAATGCCGCTTCACCTATGTGCAGTCCCACACACCTATATTCAGTATATTCAGTATTGCTGATTCTAAGAAAATGTACTTGTAAACTGTATTTCTAATGATGCAAACTGAAAATGTTGAATGTTTGTTAAATATGGTGAGAGTGAAGCACACTCCTTCCTTCCTGGCAGAGCCTGTCCTGCTTGAGTAGTAGGGAGAATGATGCCTGGGTGCCTTAACTGAATAGGGAGAAGAAGGGGCCCCAATGGCACGAGAACAGTGCAGAGGACTCCATGAGCTTTTAGTTGTCTTAAATTTTGGTATGAGGTTATGTCATGGCCACACTCTCCAGAGAACTGGCTTCTGTAACTCAGCCAGGCACCTTTGTGAGAAAAGCATGCTTCGGGTTCCAAACCAAAAAACTCAATTCTGAGCTACTAATAAATCAGGATCTTGTTTTATTTTGTGAAGCTTTGCAGTATCCTCCTTCAAAGTCTCTCTGCAGTTTCTGCCCTAAGTAATATAAATTATTAACCCAAGGATACATGAGAAATACTCAGATAAGAGTTAATCAAAGAGTTTTAGGGTATTTTCAAATGTATATTACACAAATCTGTGGTTCTCTAGGGCTTACAAAGAGCTCAGTTCTGCAACTCTGCCCCCACCTTAAATGTTATAAAAAATCTTGGCTTTCTTACAACTCTTCCAACCATCTATAAATCAAGGCCTCTTACAAACCACTCTTGGGTTCAATAATTTCTTAAAAGTTCTCACAGAATAGTCAAGAAGATCATTTAGTTGTTCTTATTGGTTTATTATATATGATAAAACCAAAAGAAGAGAGGCATAGACAGAGATAAGAATGTGCCTTCCAGATATATTTCAGTCACACCACTCTGTCAGAAACCTAGAAGTTCTCTAAACCTGATTATTTGGGGTATTTATTATCATTCCATTATGCAGATATAATTGGTTAACTCATTGGTTGATGATGATCAACACTACCTGTATTCCCAAAAGAGGTTGTGAAATGGCACAAAAATCTTAGTCCTGTGCTTTGTTTGGCTGTGTTTTTAGTGCACTGACAAGGGTTCATATGGTGAAAAGTGAGATGGTAGACCCCTTAAAGGGAATGGTGTGATGGGATATCATGAGGTTTTATAGGTACCAACTTCACAGAGATTATTGTTTACCTGGTAGAATGGCTTACTTCTAAAAGAAAGTACATTTTTTAAAAAGCAGATCCAACATGTACACGGATCCTTTTGCATAAAACCAATTCCTTTCCTACTTTACCTCTATTTATTTATTTATTTATTTATTTATTTATTTATTTATTTTTTATGTAGCAAGGGAGACACTTGCTCTGGGTACTGAGAATAGAGGTTCCAAAGCTACTGACTATAAAACTATAGGTCACATCCTAAATTTATCTTTAGCTATTATTTCATTTAAAAGTTTTTTTTTAAACTTTCAGCCACATTGTCTTCATAAAAAACTCTGATGAAATTGCTCTTCTGTGTTAATCTTGCCTCTCAGACACCAGAGTGATGTGCATTCTAAAGGAAGTTTCACTTTTTAAATTACAAAGAAATGATGAGCACTGTAAGTAAATGAGAACAACAGAAATATATATATGTACATATATATATGTATATATGTGTATATATATATATATCATACTATATGTTATATACTACTTATATATATAAAGTATATACTCATATATGTATTTTTATATATAAGTATGTATATACATATAAATGTACACACACACACACACACACATATATATATATATATATATATATATATATATATATATATATATATACTTTCTGTTGTTCCCATTCATATAACTACAGTAGACAAATAAGTGTATTAAAGTCTAAAAACCTATAAGCTGTTCTGAAAAATAGAATTATAAGTAACATTTTTGTGCAAAGAAGATGTTGCTATAATGTGGACTGAAAAAAAGATTAAGCAATTAAGATTCTTTCTATTTCTGGCCAATACTCATATTCAAGAGATAGAGGTTTCCACATAAAATATTTAATATGCATTGTCATCTTGAAGCATTGATCGAAACAGGGCTATGGTAAAAATGGGATGGTATGGTTGTACTCACATATGCCAGATTTTATGAATTTTCCTGAAAAAATAGCGAAAAAGTTTGAAATTGTTTTCTTGTCTGCTACTAATGACTGGTGTGCTAGCTGGTTTTATATCACCTTGATACAAACTATAGTCATTTGGGAAAACAAAAGTTCAGCTGAGAAGATTCTGCCACCAGACTATCCTGTGAGCAAGCCTGTGAACTTTTAATAGATGCTCATTTATAGAAAAGATTCTAGGTTCACAGTAAAACTGAGCTGAACACATAGAGTTCCCTATATTCTTTGCCCTATGTATATGTACAGTAGTCTGACTTTTCAAAGCTGCACTAAAGTAGTCTATTTGCTAAGATTGGTAAAACCCAGTGAAATACTCCTGTCATTTGCTAAGGCTTAGGTTAGCTTTGTTCCCAGAGTTCATGTGTGGGAACCTTGGCCTTCAGAATGACAGTACTGAGGTACTAGGACCTTTTACAGTGAGATAATTAGACCATTGATGAAATGATGCTTGCAAGAGTTTAATGGTGGTTTCCTAGGAGAATGACTTCTTGCAAGATTGAATTGTTCTCATGGGATAAAAGGAGAGACTGGTGCATCTTCACTTTCTGGTTTCCTTCCTCATCATGTGCACTCTCTCTTTGGTGCTCTCTTTCCATGGTGCCATCTAGCATATTGTGACATAGCCATAGAAGGCCTCACCATTCATGGATGAATGACATCAGCAAAAATTGTTTAGTTTCCAAAATTATAATTTAAATAAGTTTCTGTGTCTATAAAATAAATTGCTTCAGGATTATGTTGCAGAAATGATAATTGACCAACATCTCATTCTAAACCCAAACTTTACAAGTAGACTCACTCTTGACATTGTGCTTCCTTTAGGTTCAGAGGAATGTAAAATTATGTGTGTCTATTATTATACTGAGTGCCCTAAAATTTCTCTATGTTTTGCCTCTTCACACTCTTCCCACAATACCTGGAAAACACTGCCCTATCACTTTATCAATAATTTCACTTTTTCCAGTATCTTTTGTATTTGAAATTGTGTATTCAAAATATTTTAGATGTTAATGTATTTAGGATGTCTAATTTTCAGATTAGGGATGATCAGCATACAGTGATAGATCTAAAACATTTATTATTTATTATAATGAAGTATATTTCCAAATTCATCTCAAATTAATCTCTGAGTTCCCAGACAACTCCATTTAAAGCAACAAATTCTTATATAACACACCCTGCACTTACACTTCAGAAGATGAAATGGGAAAGAAAAGACAAAAGAGTGTTGAAAACAATAGTTAACAGGCTAGGGTGTGGCTTAGTGGCAAAAATGCAACCT
Organism: Grammomys surdaster; assembly: GCF_004785775.1. Classification (NCBI taxonomy): domain Eukaryota; kingdom Metazoa; phylum Chordata; class Mammalia; order Rodentia; family Muridae; genus Grammomys; species Grammomys surdaster. The sequence goes on along the minus strand of NW_021604671.1, from coordinate 1,519,494 downwards.
TCTATCTCAACACCACAAATAACAAGAGGTCTTTCCCTTATCACACATCAAGGTTCTTAATGTTACAAAGCTGCTGGGGCAGTACAAAACTGGCAAAGGGATACATAAAGTGGTTAGTGTTACAAACTACAAAAATAGAAATATAACCATGTTTATCAGGCAACTGTATATGATACAGGCATTGCAAGTTGGTACATTGCAAATACAAGAATTAATTCTAAGTTGACTGAAATTTTGAAAGTGAGTGAATGGTAAAACTTTAAAATACTTAGAAAAAAAATATGAGGATTTCAATTTGAAGATTGAAAGGGATTTTCTTAGCAAGATGCAAAAGGCTACCTTTTGGCTGGGGCAGGCACCTAGCTGGTCTGCTCCTGTGAAGACACCATATCCTGAGCAATCCTAGAGGAGCCACTCCACTCAGAGCAGCGGGTAAGAAACCCCTCCCACTACCCTATGCCTCAGAGCTACAACTGGGAGTCTGGGGCACACAGGACCCATCAGCCACCGAAACCCTACCCCTCCAGAATATCACTCCCCTTCCACCCCTCACTTGGTCGTTTTGGCTGAGGCAAACACCTAGCTGGTCTGCTCCCATGAAGACATTGTATCCTGATCCATTCTAGAGGAGCCACTCCACTCAGAGCAGTGAACACCTGGCTGGTCTGCTCCCATGAGGACATCATAAGGGAGAAAGGCCAAGTAACATATAAAGGCAGACTTATCAGAATTACACCTGACTTCTTATCAGATACTGCAAGAGCCAGAATATCTTGGAGAGATATCATACATACCCTAAGAGAACACAAATGCCAGCCTGGACTACTATACCAAACAAAACTCTCAATCATCATGGATGGAGAAATCAAGATATTCCATGACAAAACCATATTCACACAATATCTTCCCACAAATCCAGCACTTCAAAGAATAATTGATGGAAAATTCCAATACAAAGAGAGAAACTAAAATCTAGAAAAAGCAAGAAAGTTAGCTTCCAACAACCCTAAAAGAAGATAGCTTCACAAACATAATTTTACCTCTAAAAACAAAAATAGCAGGAAGTAACATTCATTTTTTCTTAATATCTCTTTAATATCAATGGATCCAACTCCCCAATAAAAAGACCTAGACTATCAGACTGGATACAGAAACAGGACCCAGAATTTTGCTGCATACAGGAAATGCACCTCATTGACAAAGACAAACACTGCCTCAGAGTAAAAGGATGGAAAACAAGGTTCCAAGCAAGTGGTCCCAAGAACCAAGCTGGAGTAGCCATTCTAATATCAAATAAAATCAACTTACACCCAAAAGTAATCAAAATGATAAGAAATAACTCTTCATACTTATCAAAGAAAAAAATCTACCAAGATGAAGTCTCAATTCTGAACATCTATGCTCCAAATGCAAATGCACCCACATACTTAAAAGAAACTTTACTAAAACTCAAAGCACTCATTACACCTCACACAATAATAATAATTTCAACAACCCACTCTCAGCAATGGACAGATCATGGAAATGGAAACTAAACAGAGACACAATGAAATTAACAGAAGTTATGGACCAAATGGACTTAACAGATATCTATAGAACATTTCATCCTAATACAAAAGAATATACATTTTTCTCAGCACCTCATGGTACCTTCTCCAAAGTTGATCATATAATTGGTCACAAAACAGGCCTCAACAGATACAAAAAGATTGAAATAATCCCTTGCATCCTATCATATCACCTAGGACTATGGCTGGTCTTCAATAATAACAAAAACAATGGAAAGCCTACATATACACGGAAACTGAACAATGCTCTACTCAATGATAACTTGGTCAAGGAAGAAATAAAGAAAGAAGTTAAAGAATTTTTAGAACTTAAGGAAAATGAGGACACATTATAGCAAAACTTGTGGGACTCCATGAAAGCAGTGCTAAGAGGAAAACTTGTAGCTCTAAGTGCCTACAAAAAGAAACTGGAGAGAGCTATATAAGCAATCAATAAAACCAGGGAGCTGGTGCTTTGAGAAAATCAACAAGCTAGATAAATCCTTAGCCAGACTAACCAGAGGGCACAGAGACAGTATCCAAATTAATAAAATCAAAACTGAAAAGGGAGACATAACAACAGAAACTGAGAAAATTCAAAAAATCATCAGATCCTACTACAAAAGCCTATACTCAACAAAACTGGAAAATCTGGATGAAATAGAAAACTTTCTAGACAGATACCAGGTACTAAAGTTAATCAGGAGCAGATAAACCATCTAAAGAGTCCCATAACCCCTAAAGAAAATGCAGCAGTCATTAAAAGTCTCCCCACAAAAAAAGTTCAGGGCCAGATGGTTTTAACGCAGAATTTTATCAGACCTTCAAGGAAGACCTAATATCAATTCTCTTCAAACTATTCCACAAAATAGAAACAGAAGGAACACTACCCAATTCATTCTATGAATCCACAATCATGCTCATACCTAAACCTCACAAAGACCCAACAAAAAAAGAGAACTTCAGAACAATCTCCCTTATAAATATCGATGCAAAAATACTCAATGAAGTTCTGGCAAACTGAATCCAAGAACACATCAAAACAATCATCCATCAAGATCAAGTTGGCTTTATCCAAGGAATGCAGGGATTGTTAAGTATTCAGAACTCCATCAAAGTAATCCACTATATAAGCAAACTCAAAGAAAAAGTAACCACATGATCATCACACTAGATGCTGAGAAAGCATTTGACAAAATTCAACTTCCCTTCAGGGTAAAAGTCTTGGAAAGATCAGGAATTTCAAGGCCTATACCTAAACATAGTAAAAGCAATATACATCAAGCCAGTAGCCAACATCAAACTAAATGGAGAGAAACTTGAACCAATCCCACTAAATCAGGGACTAGACAAGGCTGCCCACTCTCACCCTACCTATTCAATATAATACTAGAAGTCCTAGCCAGAGCAATTAGACAACAAAAGAAAGGCAAAGGGATACAAATATGACAGGAAGAAGTCAAAATATCACTATTTGCAGATGATAGTATACTTAAGTGACCCTAAAACTTTCACCAGAGAAATCGTAAACCTGATAAAAGACTCCCTGATCAATCAATCGGTAAGAACAGCAGACAAAGGTTTTCTTCTCTCAAATTACTCTAGTCTATGTAAAACTGACAAAATTAGCCTGTATAGGCTCCTATGAAAATGAAATGAAAATGAGAACATGACCCTACACTGAGAATATTTTAACAAACATAATAGTAATATGATATACAACTGAAAAACTTTGGTAAATCAATACAAATAAACTAATAACATGACCAGAAGAAATGCAAATAAGAACATGTAATCACATGTTCAATATAACTAGTTGTGGAAAAAATAAAATTTAAAACTGAATGAAAATAGCAATTTACTTATACTGAAAGAATCAAAATCAATGAATACCAAATATGAAGAATGTCTAAAGGGACAGGAACTCTAACACTTAAGAAGGGTATACTTGCTGAGATATAAAATATCAAAAAGATTAAAAATAAATCAAAAAGCAGTATGCCCAGACTGGGAAGTTATGTGGGCCAACCTGAAGAAGCCCATCTAATTATAAATACTTTTGCTTAGTTTTCCTTCTGGTCACTTATACTCTTTGTAGAGCAATGGTAGAAATAATGGACAAGTTTGATCAAGAAGTAAACACACATGAGAGGTCTTTTTTTTTCTTTTTTATTGGTTATTTTATTTATTTACATTTCAAATGTTATCCACCTTCCTTGTTTCCCCTCCAACAAACCCCTCCCACATTCTCCCTCCCCTTGCTTCTCCCCCTCCAGCCTCACTGAACAAGCATTCCCCTATGCTGGGGCACTGAGCCTTCACAAGACCAAGGGCCTTCCCTCCCATTGGTACCAGATAAGGTAATCCTCTGCTACATATGCAGCTGGATCTGTGGGTACCTCCATATGTACTCTTGGGTTAGTGGTTTAGTCCTTGGGAGCTCTGAAGGGGTCTGGTTGGTTGGTATTGTTGTTCTTCCTATGGGGTTGTAAACCCCTTCAGCCCTTCAGTCCTTCCCCTAACTCTGCCATTGGAGACCCCATGCTCTGTCCGATGGTTGGCTGCAAGCATTCATGGCATCTGTCTGTATTGGTCAGGCTCTGGCAGAGCCTCTCAGGAGACAGCTATATCAGGCTCCTGTTAACAAGCACTTCTTGGCATCAGCAATAGTGTCTGGGTTTGCTGACTGCATATGGGATGGGTCCCCAGATGGGACAGTCTGTGGATGCCCTTTCCTTCAATCTCTGCTTCACTCTTTGTCCCTGTATTTCCTTTAGACAGCAGCAATTCTGGGTTAAAATTTTGGAGATGGTTGGGTGGCCCATCCTTCAGCCAAGGGCTGTTTCTAACCTCTAGATATGGTCTCTACAGGTTCTCCTTCCCCTTTGTTGAGTATTTCAGCTAATGTTATCCTAACTGGGTCCTGGGAGCTTCTTGCTTTCCTGGCATTTGGGACTTTCTGGTGGTTACCCCCAGCTCCCCATCCCCCACTGCTACACACCTCCTTTCAATTTCCTGACACTCTGTACATCTCCCCCATCTCCTCCTAAAGCAGCTTATCAGACTTGTCTTTGACCTATTTGCTTCGAGTCCTGTTGTCTTACCAGAATTTAACATCTGGCCTTTCTCTAGAATGGAATTTGGAATTGTGTTTTTATTCTTATGTGCCTCAGAAAATGACTTCAGTTTTCCACTTCCAATTTCTTGGAGAAAGTTGGCCCTCTCTTGTTAACTTGGCAACTTGAAGTCTTCATTATGTTACCCTCCAGTCCCTGACAAATGGTCAACACCAAGCACAAAGCATAGAAATTTTAGGGCTTTTATTATCAGCTTCCCTTGTCAAAAAGCATGGAGATCAATTGTTTTATTTATTTATTTATTTATTTATTTATTTATTTATTTATTTATTTATTTTTATTAAATCAAATCGTAATTTTTACTTATTCACACAGGGGATATAAACACAAAAAAGAAGGATGTGGGGAAGGGGATGACACTGGAGCATGGGTGTTCAGGGAGAGTAAAGATATCTTTCAGAACAGGGTTTCAGCTGGGTGAAGGTTCAGGGGACAGGTCACTATGACTCTGCCTATGATTCACTTGTCCTTATCTAAGTTGGTATTGCCTGCCAAAGCTACTTATTTACAGGGTCTATGACTACTCAGGCTGGTAAATTTCAATGAAAGCTGCCTGTTTACAAAAGCTTATTGCCATCTGTTTCAATGTTTTTCGACAGAGAGCCAAGACTTGGTGTTAGTATACAAGTATGACTGGCCTACTGCTGATTTTAGGCCTATGGCTTATTTTAGGCCTTCAGTGTATAAGCAGGGCTGCCCCTGACATCTCCTCCCTTCTCTAAGTATAGAAGGGCTGTGGCAATTCTAATCTTGCAAAGGCGGGGATAGAGGCCTGACCTCCAGTAATTGAAGGGGACTTTGTAATAGCTCTGGTCCCCCTGTCGTTGTCCAGTGAGGCGTGATGGCCATACCCATCCTGGTGTCTTTTTCCTGGAGAGGGAATACTTTTGACATCAACTTCTATACAGTTAGGCTTGTCCCTCAGGGAACTCAGAGAGATATTTTTAACTTTTATTTATATTTCCTTGCAGTGTTTAGCCTCGCAGCCTAAGCAAGGATTCAGATTGCCAGTCAGAGGGGGTTCTGGGTGGCCTCTCTCTGCTTGGTTTAGGGGCAGAAGTACCCTTTTTTAGGTTGGGTGGAGATGAGTTTGGGGAACACTCTGGGGAACAACCTCATCTTGAGTCTCGTGGTCCATGAAGATCAATTGTTATAGCTCAGTTTGCCTATGTGACTTCAATTCTTTATGATCCATAATAATGTATCATTTTGTTTAATGGTTGTGCGTAGTATAAAGAATGATGAAAATAATTTTGAGAACAAGTGTGTTGAGGTTGGTGTGATGCTAAATTGTGTACCCCTAGAACTAGTTACCCCAAGAAGCCAATCCTCAGGTACACCAGCTTTTAGTTGTGCAAAACTTACTCCCCAAGTTAATTGGTCAATAAAAGGATAAAACCTGTGACTGGGCAGTAGAGATAGGCAGGGCTTACTGGGAGGGAGAAAGAAACTCTGGGAAGAAGAAAGAGAAAAGCTTTGTGCCAGGAGATACCAGAGGAGATGGACATTACTATGGACCTGGAATGTATAACTAACCTCATGGCTGGATTGGGCTAGGTGGTTGGGTTAATTAGAGGAGCTAGTTGAGAGTCTGGCCAGCTAATGCCTAGGCATTGAAATATTAAAAGGTGTGTGATTATTTGGTAAACTAACCATTTAAAGCATAACTGCTGTATTAATTTCCAGCATTAATTATATATGCAGAACATTAATATTTATACAAGTGAACCATGAGAATATCAGTTATTATTATACAACAAATGTACATCAAAATAAATTATTTCTAAAATTTGTATTGCGATGTTTACTGTATGTCATGAAAAAATTGGAATGACTTTTTGTGTCCTGTTTCTATTTTTAAAGTTTCATTCACTTTGCAGGTAAGCTATAGTGAGTTTACATGAATTCTGGAAGCCAGGCTTTTCTTTGCTTAAAAGTATCAAAAATGATCTGATGACGTTGGTACAATCATAGTAGTTCTGCACAGAACATGTTCCAGGAACTGCTAAAAGGTCTCACAACTCTACAGTGAAGAACAGCCAACTTTTACAGAATAAAAAATGAAAGTTCATTTCTACTTGTACCTAAAATGTGAGAGCCTGGGAAATGGATCTGCCCCTCAATGATTGGGGAGGGAAACCCAAAGACTAACTCCAAGGGTAAATCCCTGCAGTACTCCAACAGTGTCACAAGCCTCAAAATTAGTTGTAAGTTTTGAAGAGCCCAATTATCTCATTCTGTATGACCTTCAGGGTTGGGGCCCAGCACTATCTTAAGAAAGGACTTATTATATGATACTGATCTAAGCTGGAGAGCTTTTGAGTTGGGAACCACATAAGACAAGATGACTGTATTTAATCAGCCAGACTCCAAACATGAGAGACAGCTCTAGGAGAAGAGATCAAGAGGCTAGATATCAACAAGCTCAAAAATACATGCAGCAGATGGCTGGGCATAGGTGGGAGAAGAGATCCTTTGTCTCATGAAGGCTGGATGCCCCATGGGGCGGGAATTTGAGGGTGGGGAGTTGGGAGTGGAGGGGTAGGTAGGAGTATATCTGCAGGGAAGCAGGAGGAGGTGTGAGGGGATAGGGTGTTCCTGGGTGGGTGGGGGATGGGGTAAGGAGATAACATATGAAATGTAAATAAAACATCCAATAAAAAAAAGAAAGGTAAGTTTTCTTGAATGTCAGGAGCAAATCTCATTAAATAAGAATAATTTTGAAGTTTGATGGCTGTGTGTGTGCTGTTCTCTGCTGTAGACACTACCCTCCCCCACTCTGAGCCTCAATGGTCTATTTGACATTATGGCTGAATTCCTCCAGTGGTGTTGTTAGTACTCAACAGAACTTTGAAGAAGACCAGTTTGTTGCTTCTACAGATAAGAAGTTTGCTCTCACCTTCTCATATGGAAACTAAACAGTGACATCATTGCAGAGCCTCACAGGTTATTTGTGGCTTGCAGTTACAGAATGTTAGAGCCCATGTATTTCAAGTAGAGAATCACGGTAGTAGGTATGCAGGCATGGTGGTGGAGTGATAGCCAAGTGATTATATATTGATCTCCTAATAGCAAGCAGAGAAACCAACCTCCAATGTCATTTGCTTTTGAAATGACATTTTGTGTCCCCTCAAAGACTAGGGAAACACTAACTCTAAAATGATCACACCTCCTAACCTTTCCAAACAGTTCTATATAGTGGGGACCAAGTATTCAAATATATCAGATATGGGGCCCACTCTTCTTCAAACTACCACATATCCCTGAGCCCTTAAAACACTCAACCTATGAGGAACAATGGAACAATTTAGTTCATCAGCATTGTAGCCAAAATATATATCCCTCCTTTTCCAGGATTTCTGGTACCTGGGATGAGACAAGGCCCAACAATTCTTCATATTCAACTAGTGTTTATAATCTTATTGATAAATCAGTAACTGTTCTAAACTATTTCAGCTTTTAGGCTTACTGATAGATGGTGATGCTAATTCAAAGTGATCTGACATCTCATATCCAGAGAAGATAGGGTGCTACTTATTACAAAGCTGTACTCTCTGCCCAGTGAAGCCCTATTTGACTCTGAAGAATTTAGGTCTGTTGTAGAGGAAATGAAATTGCCTCTCTCAAACTGGACAAATTTCCCTCTGGTCATATCTTCAGCCATTTTATTTTTGGCTAAATGAGTAATTAAAGTGTTCTGGTTCTGTGAGAGCCTTCTGGGTTCATTCTTTATGTGAATAAGAAAGGCAGGGAACCATAAATATAACCATCTTTGGTTATAGAAATAGTAAAAACATAATAGAGAGTTTAGACTTTGACTTTGCTATAAATTTCAAGTTAAGACTTTTATTATTGATGTACATCAAGAAGATAAATTGTAAATGTTCTCTCAAGCTCAGACAGTTCTGCTAACACCCACTCATAACTGACTGCTACAGGGACTGGCAGCCTTTCCCATTCTCTACCAAGGAAGACTAACTACCTTTCCAGTACCAGTACTTAGTTTGTGGTAAACATCATCAAGAACATTTTAGAAAAAAAAATGCCTTTTAAATTTATTCATTGATAATTTAATGCATGTACATGATATATTTTTATCATATTTACCCCTTTTGCCCTCCTACCCTCTCTGAAATTTTTCTCCCCAACAAGTCCTCTTCCTAGTTTCAAGTCTTATTTTTATGATATGCTGAGTTTAGTTAAGATTTGGTGAATGAGCAAGAGTGTGAGGTTGTTTACTGAAACATGGGAAAGTTACTATGGCTACACTATTACTGAAAAAAAATGACTTCCTTTTACCAGAGGCTAATAGCTCCTTAGCTAAGGCTGCAACTAATGAGTCTCTTCCCTTTATCCATGATGGAATATTGACAGGTTTAGTCTTGAACAGGTCACACATTCCAGTCACCATGGCTGTTATAAACTATTGAGTACAATGGTTATGTCATGTCCAGATGACAGCTTTCCATAGCACTACTCCCATCCTACAACTATTATGCTCTTTCTGCCCACCCTTCCATAATTTTACCTGAGCATTAGGCCAAATAATACAAATAAACCATTTGTAGATGAGCACTCAAAAGTCACTTATTGCTAACACTGACCAGTTGTAAGTCTGTGAGTTAACTACTGTCCACTTCAAAAATAAATACATAAACACATAAATATGTAATAAGTAATCTGCTAATCAAGGCTTCATTAGTATGTGGGTACAAACATAAATATATGGAAGACAGTTCAATAACAAGTTACTGTTGACTAACAGTAGTAGGTTTCCAGAAGAGTTTATGACCTTCTCAACTGTCTTAGGGTTTCTATTGCTGTGAAGAAACACCATGACTAACAAGTAAGTTGGGAAGAGAAGGGTTTATTTGGCTTATACTTCCGAATTGCTGTTCACTATTGAAGGAAATCAGGACTGTAACTCAACAAGGCAGGATCTTGGAGGCAAGAACTCATGCAAAAGCCATGGAGGGGTGCTGGCTTACTGGTTTGCTTCCCTGGCTTGGTCAGCCTGCTTCCCTGTAAAATCCAAGGCCACCAGCTCAAGGATAGCATCATCCACAATGGGCTGCATACTCCCACTGATCATGTCATGGAGGCATTTCCTCAACTGAGGCTCCTTCCTCTTTAATGACTCTGGGTTGTGTCAAGTTGACACAAAACTAGCCAGTGCACTAACCATAGGATTTTGACCAGGTTTACCTTGTCAGGCATGTATTTCTTCCTGCAAAGCAGGCTTCAAGTCAAATTCAGTCAGAAAATGTTTGATTGTTCCTATAACAGTAATACCACTGTTACATGAAAGATACTTCTTACCTGGTAGGTCAGAATTATAGAATGCATAATTTTCTGCTGAATAAGAACATTGATATCTTTTCTTTCCCAGTGGTCTGCATACAATCTTTGATCTCTGTTAAAGCAAGATGTCAAAGAATAAGCCTCTATTTCAGTTCCAGCTTGATTTATGTTGTATAACCAAAGGGTGTGCTGAACTGAACAGTAGAGTTTTACCTTCTAATTCTGTGGAGCAACCAAAAGAAATGTCAGTATCCTGTGATATTTTGGGAACCCCTGATGTACAAATCACAGGGAAATATCCAACTCCTGTCACTGGTACTTTTCTTTAATAACCTTTAGTTTTTGTTTTGTTTTTGTTTTTGTTTTTGTTTTGTTTTGTTTTTTTGAGATAGGGTTTCTCTGTGTAACCCTGGCTGTACTGGAACTCACTCTGTAGACCAGGCTGGCCTTGAATCCAGAAATCTTCCTGCCTCTGCCTCCCAAGTGCTGGGATTAAGTGCTGGGATCACCACTGTCTGGCTTTTTTTTTTTTTGAATATTTATTTTATTTATATGAGTACACTGTTGCTCTCTTCAGATATACCAGAAGAGGTCATCAGATCTCATTACGGATGGTTGTAAGCCAACATGTGGTTACTGGGAATTGAACTCAGGACCTCTGGAAGAGCAATTCGTGCTCTTAACTGCTGAGCCATCTCTCCAGCCCCATAACCTAGGGTTTTTAATAGCAGCATTACTTAGCTATGCAGGGTACTTCCACCAAATGATTTTTAAAACCTAATTTGGACTTAATTCTGTTTATAACACACTTCCTGTTTTTGATTGGCTTCTTGATTAAAGTAGCCCTATCTTACTAACTTCAAGTTTATACATTTATGTCCTGTATATTTATTCACACTCCCATTGCTATATTAGCTCAGATTTGGGGGGGGGGGAACAGAGTCAAAGAAAAATATATGTGTTTCTATGTTATCTGTGTATTATATGGCTCATCATGAAGGATAGTCAGGAAAGGAAGTAAGCTTGCCCGGGACTCAGCATGTCAAATTACCTAAAGTCTTTCCAGCTATTTATATCAACAAAATAATGGAGGAGAGGAAGATTTATTCACAATCTTCTGCTTTCCAAGTCAAATGTTTATTGTAAGGATTGTTAATATATCTGTCATGTGAGAACTAAGCAAATTTATAGAAAGATTCTAAGAGAGAAGGCGGTGTAGAGAAGCCACAAGTCAACACCCAGTTGGCCGATCACTGAGGTTGAGGCAAAGGTGATTGAGATCTCTTTCTGTTTATTCTACTTTCCTAGGTAGAGAAGATATGAAAATGTAAACAGAAACAGCAAAATAGGAAGATAGACAACTTAACCAAGCACAGTTTATTAAAGGCACCTTCAGGGAAAACTGAACTCAGCTCAATCTTCCAAGCAGTTCTCTCTTCCTAAGCCTCCCTTTTGCCTATGATTATTAAGAATAAAATTAGTCTTTGTGGTTGATATGTCTGAATATAAATAAAATTAAAATGTAACAATACAGTAACATTTTCGGAACTATCTCTCATAATAGAAATCAAGGTTCACATCAAAAAGCCAAGGTTTTATATAAAAACATTCCAATGTGTTAATTACTAAGACTCTAAATACTACCAAAGTAAGCCATTGTCATTAGTGTCATCATTCTTGTTGTCATTGTCATCATCATCTTCACCATCATCTTCATCATTATCATCACCTTATTCTTCATCATTATCACATTCGTCGTTACTTATTAAGGCCTGGCTGTGGAAATAAAGCCTCATTAATATTACAATTTTTGTTTCCAGCATTAAGATAAGGGAAGCAGTGAGCGGATGCTTCTTGAAAATATATAAGAGTAATTTTATTGTATTGATGAATACAAGTGGAGGTATCATTGCTGAGACAGATACTTAGGTAATGTTTAGCTGACGCTAATGAGATTGCAGTTGCTATCATTCTGGATGTGCCCATAGAAAGTCACCTCTCAAAAATCCTGCCCTCTGGTTTCAAGAACCTGAGAAGCAAGAATAACTTTGCTCCTTTTGGAGTCTCCTCCCTATTCTACCCTGTCTCTGGGTATCAAACTTCTCTAAATTCACAATCCATGTGAGATTAACACTTTGTAGGAAAAAACTTTAAAATATAATATAGGAAAAATAAATAGAATTCTACACTGTAAACACACAAGTTGAGTCTATACATTCTTGGCTATTATGGCAGCAAAGAAGGAGATAAGCACAGGGAATTTATTTTCTGCGCTAAGTGTCCCTTGTAAGGTTCACTGCCTCAACACTTTAGATATGTGGTCTAAGAAATTAAAGTAAAACTACATTTACCTTTCTAGTGACACTACAGGAACACAATCACTGTTATTTATGAAGCCCAGACTGATGAAATAAAGCCTAGTTAACAATGTGATTTTTGTTTTCAGCATAAAGATAAGGGAACTATGTATGGGAGCTTAAGTACTCCAATACTGCTGTGGTATTTACTAGTTCTAGATTGCAAGGAAACTTTAGCTTCATGGATCTCTAGACTGATTGCCTGCCAGTCATTCTATTACAGACTAAGGCCAGTTTGAGGTGAGAGCACTTTGCTCAGTGAATGTCGTCAGTAAATAGCCCTATGAGGAATATTAAAAGTTCACAGTTGGAAGTAAGCAAAGAGACTACATTGGAACACAAAATTCATTTTCTCTGGTTGTAGCTATTCTATCTAGCTGTACTAGCTAGTACAATAGGCTGGATTTACAGCTCCCTAGAAGAACAATCTAGATCCAGTTCTGACTAATGATATCTTCATTTGTTTGAGTATCTTTCTATCTTCTTACTGTATAATTTGAGTCTCATAATTCTCTGTGGCTAGGAAGTTATCTTAAATCCTGTGCTACCAAAAAGGAGAAGGAAGCTGTACAAGTTCAACATAAGAAAGAGCTGGATTCACATTGAATAGGACTGGATTTGGGGTTAGATTTCTGGTCTCTTCAGTCATATCAGGGCTCTCCTACATACCAATAGTTACTACTTGATTAAAGAGCTATTCAGCATGGTGATGTGGTAGGCACCTATTCACATGTGGTGCCTATGTGAATAGGCAGTTGCCCAAGCACAAAATAAAAGGAAACACTGGAAATAAAGTTATAACCTCCCTAAAGATATCAGAGACATTTACTGAGCACTTCTACAATGGATACAAACTAACTCTAACGGGTAAACAGTAAGATATATTCTGCTGATAAAACAATTGCCAATTGGCCTGGTAAAGAGTCTGTCACACAAGGTCTCTAGCCAAGGGGTGACTGTTGCTAAATTTCAGCTGGTAAATGCTGGGAATGGAACCCTAAACGTAAATAGGAGCTTATTGGGGTTGTAGGAAGTGGGCACACATGAAAGGTGAATTAAGTGTGAACAGATGGAAAGTCAGAGGATAGGGGTAAGATTTCCAGCGCAAAATCAATCTTATTTAAAATCTCAGGAGTGTATGTTGTGGAAGAGAAGTAAGTAGACTAAAAAAAATTGGTAATTAAGATTTCAATATAAAATTTGAAGAATATAAGTGAAGCAAATAATTATTCTCAAACAGCCTTAATTTATAAATGATTTAACCAAATTAATTTTTATATGTTGAATAGACAGTATCACTAACCTGGCAAAGTTTAATACACCTTTTTTCTTGAGAATGAATAAAAACCTATTTAAAGTTAAATACTTCTAGCATCACTTATTTTGGTTGGAATATATAATGGAAAACATATAGGACATCTTAAAATAAAATATACATCAAATAAATTTTGTAATTTTATTTATATGTAAGGTATTATAAATTATATCTTTTAAAGCATTAGAAAATATGTTTTAAAAGCCTTCTTTGCTGTCAATGCTACTTTATGCCATTTACTTTGGCAAATGATAATTTATGTCATGTTGAGATCAATTTTAATTGAATGACAATCTCGCATAATTAACATGGAGAAATCCCTCAAAGAATTGTTTTACTTTTGCATATACTATACCTCTCTTCATGGTTGAAAACTTGGCATTGTACATGACTAAGCATGAAGATTGTAGTTGGGAAACTGTTTTCATTCTGTGAATAGATATTTTAAAAGTTTGAATGATTTTGACAGATATTCTCTTAATTAAAATATTATTGGTAGACCCTTTTTCCTTATATTAGAAAACTTTTGTTTGTGTTTTTTGTTTATTTTTTAATTTTTATTACCTCTCTCTCTCTCTCTCTCTCTCTCTCCCTCTCCCTCTCCCTCTCCCTCTCCCTCTCCCTCTCTCTCTCTCTCTCTCTCTCTCTCTCTCTCTCTCTCTGTGCATGTGTGTCTGAGTGTGGTGTGTGTGTATGTGTGGTGTCACACAAATGCCAGGCACATATATGGATGTCAGAGGGCAGATCACAGGCATCAGTTCTCTCCTTCCACCTTGTGGTGCTAGAAACTGAACCTAGGTTGTCATGCTTGGCTCCTCAAGCACCTTTATCCTTTGAGCTATCTTGGATTTCCCCTTTCTTTTATTTAATGAGCTATATTTTTCTATGAGCATTTCCATTTCCATAAGAAAGAACCTTCATGAATGTTTGTGCATGCTTGTTATCCTAATACTCAGATCACTTCAAATGTTATCAAACAAACAAACAAACAAATAAGGAAACAAAAAATAACTACAACAAAGAACCTGAGGAAATGGCAATGATTTGACTGAAAATATAAAATGGCCCAATAATGAAAGAAACTTTCCACCAAGTGTGAACAGACTTAAGAACAGAAAAGAAGTGATCAGATAGGCTGTGCTTGCAGCACAGAAGGAACACTTGGTAGGGAAGGGGTGAAGAGAAGCAGAGGAACAGCTGAGAGCAGCTCTGAATGCAACCACTCCCAAACCACAGTGCACAGAGAGGGAGTCAGGAACAAGTACTTTAACAGTTTCAACTTCTGACATCTCAGTTATCAATAGCCAGAGATTATGAAGAAAGTGTCCTGTAGGATGAGCAGCTGCCAGCCTAAAGGCACAGACAAGAATGAAAATTACTGGTGATCAAATATGTGAGATGGAAGCAGAAAGCATCAGGACATCCTTTCTGTGTTCCACATTGTCTTCTCAGGTGTGTTTTTGGAGATGTGAAGAAGACTGTATATGGGTGGAAATACTATGCCACTGAGGCAAGAACAGTTGGGTCATGATCTATAACAAGGGAAATAGTCTTAATATAGAGCCCTTATTTCATAACACTGAGATATTTGATGAGAATGGTAGATCAATTAATAATTAATAACTTTAATTTTGGAGATTGATTTTTGAAAAGTAGTCATTAAAATTTTATGGTGGAAATATCTGTGTCATTTCAAATGATTTCTGTATCATTATTTATGATTTAATTGCACATGGAAATTGTGATATGTGTCATATTTTTGTTAAATATTTTTTATCTTACTCTTTGTAGAACGCTTTTCAAATTCTTCAGATACCTATGGTGAATTTGGATTGCTTCTCAGTGATGTCATGGTGTACTTCCTAAAACTTAACTTCTCTGTAAATGATATAGACCTCTGTCTATCTAAAATGAAGTTTCTTTTTCCAGCACATCTCTTTTTGGCATATGCAGAGTCTCAAACATCACAGCTCACTTGGGGCAGTAGTTTAAAATGCTCATGGGACAGCATTTATTTTAGTTGGCACTCATCCTTTTGACAGTTTGTCTCATGGGATGCCATTATCATCAACATATTTTAAAATTCTAGAGCCATTTGCATTAGTCTCAGAATCTTTTAGGTGAATAATAAATGATGTCAAAGGGTCTGGATCAGAGCTAGAGTGAAACCAGTACTGATTGATTGTCTATAAAAACAACCAAAAATAATTTTAAAGAAAAAGACTTAGCATAAATTACAAGACAAAACAATAGTCTCAGGGGATTATTTAAAAGATAACAAAGCTGTTGAAATTAAGCATAAATTTTGAATATTTAGCAGCAATTATAGACTTCATTAGCTCTTATATTCTAAGTCAATATTCTGATCACTACTCATAGATATCAAACAGATTGAAAATTTGTTGAGCGAAGAAACTATTTTATTCTCTCTTTTTTTCCTATGGGTTCATTTAAAAAATTAGTTTTCATAGAAGCAAATTATTTTTAAAAAATCAAATCAGCAGATATAAGGAAATTTTAAGTTGTACTTATTTTGATATTATTTATAACATCAGGTTAACTAAATGATATTTATTGTTTTAAAATAAGGACCTTACATTTATATAATATAGAAAACTGTGTTTGACATGAGTGTCAGCCAAGGGTTGACTAGCTCCAGGTGGGACAAAACTGAAGTACTGTTGGCAAGTTAACTATATAGTCCAGGTTGGAAGACATGGGCTATAAGCAATAGGTGGTGGTAAGTAGCTCCAGTAAGGTGGTTGTAAATGTACTGTAGATTTCAAGAAGATGAATGGATTTTTAGCAATTTTATTCTTTAAAATGATAAGCACTTGAGCAGGTATATACCCTTATACTGACTTAAACATTATATAAGTATACAAATGAAATATTATAAGCTATACCATAATCCTATATGCATGTTATATTTAATAAATTCTTATAAAATTATTGATATATATATTTGCTTATCAGTAATTTCTTATTTAAAAAAAGTGGAACACCATAGAGGATGAGAAGAAAAGATTATAAAAGCCAGAGAACCAGGGAATCAGATGTAAGACTGTCTTCTAGATATGACAGTCAAACTATGCATATGAAATCTCAATAATGTTATTGTTTAAATAAAGTCTGCACAATGACAACACCAGCTGACATATCAGTGTAGAGTGAAATCACACTGGTCAATAACTCTTTATCAGTCTCTTCTGGTGCTTTTATTCCAAAAGAAACTAGAGTTAAAAGCAGGGACATGAAGCATTGAGAAACAAAGTGAGTAGTTCTCATCACTATCATCAATGCTGCTGAGGATACAAAAGTTCTCACAGTGAAATGGGGCTCATGTCCATAAAGTCACTAAACTGCATTGCTGACAAAGGGGAGTGTCAGGAAACATCTTATGCTGGTATTCTTTGGGCAGACAGAGGCAAACATGTAGGAGGAGCTAAGGTGGGAGGAGTAAGGAGAGGAAGAGGAGGAGTTGGGAAAGGAAGAGGAAAAAAGGAAGAAGAAGAGCTAGAGAGGGCAGAAATGTAGGAGGATGGAGAACCACACAGGTATGGAGAGCACTTGTGGGGAACAACTTGTAAACTTATAATTAGATTAGCTAATCGGGATACAACTCTTTTTGTATGGCATCTTGTTACTAATCATTATCAAACATATAAAGCCTTTGATTAATCTACAAGAATTAGAGTCTCACTCTCTTACTGGGCCTGCATGGATGGCGGAATTGTCTGGGCAATGCCCTGCCTTGCGGAGACAGCGTGGAAGATTGGCAGAGCTATCTCTCACACTGGCATCTAGAGGGTGCCAGGGCTAGTGTTTCTGGTGGGCCAGTTCTAGCTGCAGTGCGCACATGGCCTCAGGCCGAGAAATATGGAGGCTGAGCTAGGCAGAGCTGCTGCAGCTTAGATAGTTGACTTGAGCCGGCAGCCTCTTTAAATAATTACTACAACACAAACATCTTTGGGAACAGAGTTCTCCCAGCAGGAAAGAATGTGCAGGCTACAAATAATATTAAATCAATCATTGGCAGCAACTCCAAAAGCCAGGGGAGCATGGAATGATATCATTTAAGTTCTGAAGGTAAATAACTGCCAACCAAGTTCCTATTTTCAACAAAGTGATCTCTAAAAAATGATAGGTTTAAATTTTAATGGCAATCAAGCCAACCCTACAGGAAACGTTCAAAGGTATACTATACAGAGAGGAATTAGAATGTTTCATAGATGAAAACACAGTAAATAATACATCTCATAAGAGGAACAAATGAATAAAAGAAGAGTAATCAATCATAATCAACAACATAATTAAACAAACTGCTAATACTCATTGTGGTTTCAGAAGAAGGAAAAAAGAATAATTAATTATGCAACTAGGCAGAGAAATTACAAACAAGAACATATAAAATAGACATAAGTTCACCTACTTTCTCAGAGATCTGCCTACACCAGGGGCAGCCAGGTAAGATACTTACCCCACACAATCCTCTGCCTACCATGTCCCCCTAAAGCACATCTAACAGCACTGAGCTTCACTCTGTACACCATGTTCCATTTTATGACCCACAACTCTATCTTATTTCCTGGAAACCTGCTGGCACCAGGAACAACCAGGTAAGACCCTTCCCTGAGACCTTGCCTGCCAAGTCTATCTAAAGCATGCCTAATAACTTTAAATTGCACCCTGTATTCCATTTTTTAAATCACAACTCTGGCTGCTTTCTTTCAGGCCTGCCAGCCCCTAGGACAACTAGGTAAGACCCTACCCTGAATCTTTGCCCACCAAGTTCTCTTAAAACACACCCAACAGCATTAAACTACACTCTACCCCATGAACTCCATTTTCTGGCCCACAATTCCACCTGCTTTACCTGAGGCATGCTGGCACCAGGAAACCAGGGACCCCATTGACCAGGTTAGTACACAAAACCTGGGAGGACATATAGGCCACAAAAATCCCAGGGAACACACTACTGGACCTGATGATTTGCTAATCATGAGAACCCCAGGACACTCAGGCCAGAAGACAGACAGAAGGGGAGAAGATCCAAAAACCATCCATCTAACTCAGTAATCAGTATCTAAATCAGTAATAACTACAAAACACAAGTGGCAAAAAACCCAGTGAAAGAACACAATCCACAATAGCCAAGACAGTATGGTACCACCAGAGCCCTGCTATCCTACTATATCAAGTCCTGGATATCCTAACACAGCTGAAGCACAAAAACAAACCAATAACAGCAACAAAAGCCTTAAATTCAATCTTATGAAGATGATAGAGGTCTTTAAAGAGGAAATGTATAAAACCATTAAAAAACACAGAAATATACAATTAAATGAGTGAAGGAAATGAATAAAACAGCTCAAGACCTGAAAATGGAAATATAAGATGCAAATAAAACACAAACTGAGGGAAACCTGGATATGAGAAATCTAGATAAGAGAACAGAAAATATGAACACCAGCATCATCAACAGAATACAAGAGATTAAAGAAAGAATCTCACGTTTAGAAGGTGTGATAGAAGAAATTGATACACCAGTCTAAAAACATGTTAAGTCTAAAAGATTTCTTATGGAAAACATTCAGAAATATGAGACATTATTTAAAGACCAAACTAAGAATAATAAGAATAGGAGGAGGAGATTCCCAGCACAAAGGTCCAGGAAATATTTTCAGTGAAGTACTAGCAAATGATTTTCAACAAAATCATAGATTTCCCTAACCTAAAGAAAGAGATCCCTATAAATATATAAGAAGCTTATAGAACATCAAATAGATTGGAACAAAAAAGGAAATCATCTCTTCACATAATACTAAACACATTAAATGAACAAAACAAAGCAAGAATATTGAAAGCTGCGGGGGAAAAAAGCCAAGTAACATACAAAGGTAGACCTATCATAATTCTGCCCAACTTTTCAGCAGAGACTCTAAAAGCCAGAAGAGCTTGGGTAGATATCAAGGAGTCTCTAAGAGGCCACAGATTCCAGTGCAAAGTATTATACCCAGCAAAACTTGCAATGCTTGAGCATCCTGTATTTCTGGGATGTTTCAACATATGAGAATCCATCAATACAACCTACCATGTAAACAAATGGAAGTGAAAAACCACATGATCATCTCATTAGATGCATAAAAGTCATTTGACAAACCCAACCACCTTTTCATGATAAAACTCTTAGAGTGATCTGGGTCACATACCTAAACTGAATAAAGCCAATATACAGAAATCTGATAGGCACCGTCAAATTAAATAGAGACATTTAAAGCAATTCCACTGAAATCAGGAAGAAGACAAATCTGTCCACTCCCTTTGTATCTATTCAATATAATACTTGAAGTTCTAGCTAGAGTAATAACACAATTAAAGAAGATCAAAGGATACAAATTGAGAAGGAAGCAATCAAAGTATCTCTATTTGCAGATAGTAAGATAGTATACATAAATGACCCCAAATGTTCTACCAATGAATTCCTACATCTGATAAACACCTTCAGCAAAGTGGTTGGATACCAAGTTAATTTAGAAAATCAGTAGCCCTGCTATACACAATCAATAAAAGAGCTGAGAAAGAAATCAGGGAAACAACACCTTTTCACAATAGCCACAAATAATATAAAATATCTTGGCATAACTCTAACCAAGCAGGTAAAAGTCGTGTATGACAAGAATTTTAAACTTGTCAAAGAAGGATTTAAAAATACATAAGAAGATGGAAATATTCTTCATGGTCATGAATCAGTATGACTAACATAGTAAAAATATCTGTCCCCCCAGTATTAATCTCCAGATTCAACACAATTCCCATCAAAATTTCAATAAAATTTTTTACAGACCTTGAAAAACCAGTACTCAACTTGATATAGAAAAAAAAACCCTCAGGATAGCTAAAAAAATATCCTGTTTAATTACAAGATCTTCTGGTAATATCAGCATCCCTGATATGAAGCTGAACTACCAAGCACATTGTACAAAACCTCATGGCATTGGCATAAAAACAGGCTGGTTGATCAATGAAACAAAAGTGAAGAACCAGAATTAAATTCACACACCTATGGACACTTGATTTTTAACAAAGAAGCCAAAATCATACAATGGGAAAAAAAAAAACATCTTCAAGAAATTGTAGTGGTCTAACTAGATGTCTGCATGTAGAAGAATGCAAATAGGCCCAAAATTCTAAAGCATAATTAAAAATAAAAGGACATCAGCCTCTGACATGTAATAATATTATTGCTTGAGTCTGGAGCCTTTTGTGTTGTCTGGTATATGAAGATTTGTGCTTAGGATGCACTATAGGTTTGCACAATGCCTCTGACAGCTACAGAGCAAATTCCTTTCTAGGATTCTTATTACAAATAATACTAATAATGGTCCTGCTTATGCTGGCAAATGATTTAAAAATTTTTAAGATTGATCATGTTACTGAAATCCCTTACTGTCCACAAGGTCAAATCATTGTGAAATGACAGTATCAAATACTTAATTGGCAAATTAAATAAATAGATAGATAGATAGATAGATAGATAGATAGATAAATGTGGGAGTTTGCACCCACCTAGATCCTCACACTATATTTAGCTATGCTAACTTTAAATTTATTTATTTATTTTTCACTTTAAAAGATAATGCTTTTTCTGCTGCCCAAAAGCATTTTGCCCTAAGGGAGACACAACCTAAAATATATGTTAAATGAAACAATCTAGAAGCTAACCAATGAAAAAAAATCAAAGTAAACATTAGAGCAAGATTCTGCTTCTATCCTTCCAGAAAAGGAACAAAGTTCCAGATGACTCCTAATCTGATGCATCTGACCCACAGACAAATAAAACATCTGAAGGTACATGACAAATCCATCAAAAGGAGGTGTCCTATGCAGAAGAGTAGGCTGATAATGTGGGAAGACATCAGAACTTTAACTCACCAAGCTGAAACTTTGGGAAACAGGAAGAACTGATGTGAAAATAATGCTTTTACGTTTATTGTTACATGTTAATTATCACCTTGTCAAAGCAGAACTCAAATGTTTTTTATCAGGGGCACATCTGTTACAGGAGACAATAATCTTGGTTGTCAACCATTTTCTGGTATGTGATGCATTAATGTGTCAGTGTTTTTTCATACTCTTGGTGGTCAAATTAATGATTTACATAAAGAGATAGACAAAAATCTCTCAAGTAACTTTTGAATGGCAATGATGGTAAAAATAGCTGTCCCTCTTTACTTGGTCTTTTGCTATCTACTCTTATAAATTCACTTATACTTGCCAGCATTAATTAACTATGAAAACATAAATAGAAGACTAAATAAACTTAGTATTACTATAAACTAATAAACTTAGTATTACCATAATAGTTCTGATCATATCAAAACTTAATCTTCTGTAACAATTTATAATAAAAATAATTTCTGAATTGAATTATTTTTAGTATCAAAATAAGACTTTTAATTTATAAATATAGTCCACAAGGATACTGGAAACTTTTCCAATCCTTATTTAGTATACAATTATAGGATATTACAGTTTCCTGTATGACTGTTTACCAAAATAGCCACAGCTTAAGAACGTTAGCAAAAACAATCTGTCTCTGTTAGCCTGAATAGACCTTAGGGAAGAAGAGACAAAGTCTAAGCCAATGGTCCTCAATTCTTTTTAATGTTGTGACCCTTTAACAGTTTTTCATGTTGTCTTAGTTTTCACCTCTAACCATAAAGCCATCTGGTTATTACAACTGTAATTTTGCTATTGTTATAAATCACAATGTAGGCAACCCTAGGCTACTTCTGTAAAGGTCTTTTGACTTCCAAAAGGTCACACCCATAGGTTGAGAAACTGCTGCAAGTTATTTGTCAGATTGTTTAAGGTCATTGTCTTACTGTAACAAAAGATAGGAATATTTCAGTCCCTAATGTTTACTTACCTATGGCCTTATTTCTTAAAATTTTAATTACCTATGAAGATTACATATTAATAAAGCTTTATAATAAAATACTTTATAAACTTTAAAATTTCCCATAGTCTACTAAATGTAAATATTTTGAAAAGCTGTTTCTTAAAAACATCCAGTTTTTTAATTTGTATTTTCTTCAAAACTTCAAAGTTTTCTTTTAAAGAAGTTTAAAATCTCTCAACTGTTCACTCTTGCAATATCAAAATAAAGTACCTTTAAAGAGTGAAGATACAGGGCACAACAATAATCTGTAGAAGGCAAAACTAAGCTCCAACAGTACAAACACTATAATGACTCTAAAATCAATATCAAATAGGTTACTCTTTAGTTACAATGTTTGGCTGTTAGTAAGGCGTGCTCTTGTATATTAATGCATGAGCATGGGGCTTTAATACCTCATTAAACAAGTACTTTTAAAATAGGACAAAAAGCAAGCAAACAAACAAAAATAAGACCATAAGCAACAGAAGCCAATATACTTTGGGACCATGAGAACCCAGTCTTGCTACCACAGCAAGCTCTGGATACCCCCAAAAAACCTGAAAAACATGATGCTGAGTTAAAATCCTATCTCATGAAGATAATAGAGTCTTTTAAGGAGGATAGAAATAATTCACTGAAAGAAATACAGGAAAACAGGTAGAAGACCTTAAAGAGGAAACACATAAATCCCTTAAAGAAATACAGGAAAACACAATCAAACAGATGAAGGTATTGAACATAGTCCAATACCTAGACATGGAAGCAGAAACAATAAAGAAACCACAAATTGAGGCAACCCTGGAAATGAAAAACCTAGGAAAGAGGTCAGATGCAAGGATCAACAAAAGAATTCAAGAGATAGAAGAGAGAACCTCAGGTATAGAAGATACCTTAGAAGATATTGACACAATGGTCATAGAAAATACAAAACACACAAAAAAACTCCTAACCCAAAATATCCAGGACATCCAGGACAGAATGAAAAGACCAAAACTTAGAATAATATGAATAGAATAGACCAAAGATTCCCAGCTCAAAAGACCCAAAAACATACTCTACAAAATCATCGAAGAAAACTTCCCAAACCTAATGACAGAGATGGCCATATATGTACAAGAAGCCTACAAAATACCAAGTAGATTGGATCAGAAAAGAAAATCCTCCTGTCGCATAATAATCAAAACAATAAATGCACAGAATAAAGAAGCTATAAAGGGAAAAGGCCAAGTAAAATATAAAGGCCAACCTATCAGAATTACAGCAGACTTCTCAATAGAGACCCTAAAACCCAGAAGAGCCTGGACAGAGATCATGCAGATCCTAAGAGAACACAAATGCCAGCACACGCTACTATATTCTGTGAAACTTTCAGTCATAATAGGTGGAGAATCCAAAATATTCTGTAATAAAGCACAATTTAAACAGTATCAATCTTCCAATCTGCCCTACAGAGAATTCTAGAAGGAAAACGCCAACACAAGAAGGGTACCTACACCAAAGAAAAAGCAAGATATTAATCATCTCACAACAAAACAAAAAGGAGAGAAACACATACACATAATGCTACCTACAACAACAAACATAACAGGAATTAACAATCATCTGTCTTTAATATCTCTCAATATCAATGAACTCAATTTTCCAATAAAAAGACATAAGAAAACAGATTGGATATGCAAGCAAGATCCAGCATTTTGCTGAATACAAGGAAAAAAAAACCCTCCATGACAAATACAGACACTACCTCAGAGTAAAAAACTGGAAAACAGTCTTTCAAGCAAATGGTCCCAAGAATTCTATCAGAGAACATCTATAGCTAATAAACAACTTCAGCAAAGTGGCTGGATATTAAATTAACTCAAACAAATCAGTAGCCTTCCCTTATGCAAATGATAAATGGGTTGAGAAAGAAAATAGGGAGACAACACCCTTCAAAATAGATACAAATAATATAAAATATCTTGGTGGAAGTCTAAACAAACAAATGAAAGATCAGTATAAAAAGAACATCAAGTCTCTCAAGAAAGAAACTGAAACCTCAGAAAATGGAAGGATCTCCATGCTCATGGATTGGTAGAATTAACATAGTAAAAATGGCCATCCTACCAAAAGCAAACTACAGATAAAATGCAATCCCCATCAAAACTTCAACACAATTCTTCAAAGACATGAAAAGAGCAATTATAAATTTCCTATGGGGGAAAAAAAACAGGATAGGGAAACAATTTTTAAACAATGAAAGAACCTCTGGGGGAATCACCAGTCCTGACTTCAAGCTATTCTACAGAGCAATAATGATTAAAACTGCATGGTATTGGTACAGAGACAGACAGGTAGATCAGTGGAATAGAATTGAAGATGCAGAAATAAACACACACAGTTTTGGAAACTTGATCTTTGACAAAGAAGCCAACAATATACAATGGAAAAAAGAAAGCATCTTCAATAAATGGTGCTGGTCTAACTGACAACTGGTATGTAGAAAATGAAAATAGATCCATATTTGTCACCTTGCAGAAAGCTCAAGTCCATGTGGATCAAGAACCTCAACATAAAACCAGATCCATTGAATCTAAGAGAAGACAAAGTTGGAAAGGGCCTCCAACTCATTGGCACAGGGGAAATTTTCCTAAACACAAATCCAATGGCTCAGGCTCTAAGACTAAGAATTGATAAACAGGATCTCATGAAGCTGAAAATCTTTAGTAGTCAGTAGGACAAATTTTCAACCTACAGATTAGGAAAACCTTCCACTAACCACACATCTGATAGAGTGCTAATATCCAAAATATATAAAGAACTCAAGAAGCTAACCTCAAAAAAAAAAAAAAACCAATCAAAGAAAGAAAGAAATAAGGAAAGAAAACAAATTGTCTAATCAAGAAATGGGGTACAGAGTTAAACAGAGAATTCACAACAAAGGAATGTCAAATGGCCAAGAAGCACTTAAAGAAATATGCAAAGTCTTTAGTCATCAGAGAAATACAAATCAAAACAACCCTGAGATTCCACTGTAAACCAATCAGAATGACAAAGACCAAAATCCCAGGTGACAGCACATGCTGATGAGAATGTGGAGAAAGAGGAACACTGCTCCATTGCTGGTGAGATTGCAAACTGGTACAACCACTCTGGAAATGAATCTGGAGGTTCCTCAGAAAAAATGAAAAGAGACATTCTCAGCTATACCACTCTTGGGCATATACCCAAAAGATGCATCTTTGGCGGGGGGTTGAGGGGCGGGAGGAAGGTGGGGAAACCCCCTGGAAAGTACCAGAGACCTGGGAGGTGAGATACTCTCATGACTCAAATGGAGGGACATTGGATGAAATGTCCAACTGTGGGCAGAGGGAACTTGTAGAGCACACCTCCAATAGAAAGACAGGACATCAAGTGGAGGGATGGAATCGCCATCCCACAGCCAAAAATTCTGACCCAGAATTGTTCCTGTCTAAAAGAACTGCAGGGACAAAAATGGAAAAGAACCTGAGGGAAAGGAGGTCCAGTGACAGGCTCAACTTATGATCTATCTCAAGGAGAAAGCTCAAGACCTGACACTATTACTGATGCTATGGTGTGCTTACTGACAAGAGCCTAGCATGACTGTCCTCTAAGAAGCCCAGCAAGCATCAGACTGAGACAGATGCATATACTTACACCTAACCATTGGATCAAAGTTGGAAACCCTTGCACTTGAATTAGGGAAAGGTTGGAAGAAGCTGAAGAAGAGGGCGACCTCTTAGGAAGACCAGCAGTCTCACCTAACCTGGACCCCAGAGATCTCTAAGACACTGAGCCACCAACCAGGCAGTATACATGAGCTGGTTCAAGGCCCCCAACACATATATAGCAGAGAAGTGCCTGGTATGGCCTCAGTGGGAGAAGAGGCACCTAACTCTTGAGAGACTTGAAGCCCCAGGAAGTGCGGAGGCATGACAGGGGTCGGAGATTCTCTTGGAGACAGAGGGGAAGAATAATAAGATGAGGAACTGGGGGCAGGTGGACCAGGAGAGGGGTCAATGACTAGAATGTAAAAAAATTTTTTAAAATAATAAAAATATATATGTAAAAAAATAATAGAACATATATCAAGATTGTGATACACTGGAAAATATGGCTATATCATTCTATTTTGCTTACTAGTTGTGGATTGGCATGTCTCTTAACTTTTGATGTTTTACACTGTACTTCATAGCCTATATTTCTATATGCCTTCCATGTATCTCCTATATATAGAGAATATTATAGATAATAAATGCATTCACACATATAAAAAGAATGTTGAATATTTTTATTCATGTAATTATCAGCCATTTGCTCATCCTTAGAGAACTGACTGATTCACTTGCCCAATTAATAATTACAAGATTTGGGAGAGTTAAATTTTTTAGTTCTTTATAGATTCCAAATAAATTCTCTCATCAAATGTACAACTTGCAAAAATTTTGTTTCTCCTGTCAGCAGGCTCTTTCGTTTGCTTGGTCATTTCTTCAACTCTTCCAATCCTAGCTATCAGTTCTTGTTACTAAGTTCTGAGTTATCGGACCCTTATCAGAATGTCCTTGAATAATTCATGAGCAATTATGGTTGATTTTAATGTCAATTTTTCTCACATTAGAGTCATCTGAATAGGGAGCTGCACTTTATGAACTGTCCTAATTGTCTCAAGTAATGCAAGAAGACCTACTCCATTGTAAGCATTGTAGGCACTGTGGCACTGTGAGCATTATGGCACTGTGAGCACTGTGAGCATTGTGGACATTGTGAGCACTGTAGGCATTGTGGGCATTGTGGCACTGTCAGCACTGTGGGCATTGTGGGCACTGTGGACATTGTGAGCATTGTGGGCATTGTGAACATTGTGGCACTGTGGGCATTGTGGCACTGTGGACATTGTGAGCATTGTGGGCACTGTGAGCATTATGGCACTGTCAGCACTGTGGGCATTGTGGGCACTGTGGACATTGTGAGCATTGTGGGCATTGTGAGTACTGCGGGCACTGTGAGCATTGTAGGAACTGTGGCACTGTGAGCATTGTGGCACTGTCAGCACTGTGGGCATTGTGGGCATTGTGGCACTGTCAGCACTGTGGGCATTGTGGCACTGTGGACATTGTGAGCATTGTGGGCATTGTGAACATTGTGGTACTGTGAGCATTGTGGGCATTGTGAGTACTGCGGGCATTGTGAGCATTGTGGAACTGTAAGCACTGTGGGCATTGTGGCACTGTGGGCATTGTGGGTATTGTGGCACTGTGGATACTGTGGGCAGTACCTTCTGTTAACAGTCTTGATTAGAAAAACAGCATGGAAGAAGGGTTACTCACCATTGCTCGAGTGGCCTTCCCTTTTGCTGCTGAGGTGATTCGCTCTATAGCTGTGGTTCATTTCTTCACTGATATAAGGATAGCATTTCCAGGTTGCCATCATGGAGTAAGGACCAACAGCTCTGAGAATCCTGCCTGTGTGGATTCTAGTTGATGAAGTTTAAACAACCATCATCCACACAGGGAAAAGAGGGATAGGATGAAAGGGTAAAAAGACCACAAATGTCCCAAAGAACTCTATTTGATGCTTCTGTGACTTACAGGGAACTCATGCCTATAACCAAGAGGAAGAAGAGAAGGAAGGAAGAGGGGGTGAGTACATGGCAGGGAACATGGAGAGGGAGGGAGGGAAGAGGAGAAAAAAGAGTGATACTTCAGAAAATGTTTGTACCTGCTTTATGTAAACACTGTCTTCAATCACTTGTAATTGATGCTTTTGAAAGTATTTAACATTTGTTTCCTGACTTCTAGTCTGAGAAGAATAAACTCTGCAGGAAAATCCACAGTTACAATTTGCTATCTCTGAAATCAGACAGCTTGTCAGGTGTTTCTGTGATAAGAAAATAACAGGTACTCTTGCCAATTAAATACAGTTTTGTTCTTCTCAACTCTTACTCTGGGCTTTGTGTCATATAGAAGAGAAATAATGGAAGACACTTGAGAAAACACAGCGTTTTTATAGAAGTAGGAAAAATAGGTAGGTCACACATGAAAAACAAAAGCACTCTGGCTATAGAGGGATTTGGCCTTAGATTTTTATATTTTTTATTTTTATTTTGTCTTTGAGAAGCTCCAAAAATATTCACAAGAGTTGAGAATGGGTAGAAAAAAGTATTTGCAGAAGTGTTTCCTTAGAGAATAAGTCAGGATCTCAGTCACATTTTTGAAGAAAGCTTCTGAATTGGATGGCAGAGTACTAAATGATTCTTTACAGAGCCAGAGGCACTGAACTCCCAAAAACCTGCCTGAGAAAATGCTGGAAACACATATGGAATAAAGTTATCACCTTCCCTCAAAACCAAGGTAATGTCAGTCACATTATAGTAGATAATTTTTCCTTGTAGAATTCCTAGCCATAGTCATTGTCATCATTACCACTTGGAGGCACAGAGGCAGCCATACTGCCTATGACAATGCAGTGATCACAACACAGGTGAAAATGGAAACTTCTGAGAAGTCTGGTATAACAAAAGTCCTTTGTCACTACTACATTTTAAAATGTCTGTGTAGAAACGTGATTAAATAATGGCAGTGGCACTCCAGCCACTACTTGTAACTGAGGTGTTGCATCAGATACAGCTCCAAGCTTCAGCTTGGGGAAATCAGGATGGAAAGGGCTGTTGGCTGGCCTGAGGCCTGGAGCGCAGGTCAGATTCCAGAGGAGGACAAGTTTCCACACTCCCTAGCTTGGAAACCAGCACTACTATACTCTAGCTTGTAAAATAATCGACAGGGATTTTATCTTCCATCTTATGGATTCTTTTTACGTTAGTTCCTGTGTGTTTCCAATTGTCAATATTTATCACAGTTAGGAAACTAAAGATTAAAATTTACAGCTACTTGTACAAAGTTGCAGAGTTGTAACTGAATATCTTGCTCCCTTGGATCTTAACAAACATCTCAATAATAGTATGAAATGTTTTGTCTCAGAGGACTGAAAAGAACCTGTGTTTATTTTACTCTTACTTACAGACATGGCCCTTTGGTAAAAGGATGGAACCCCCTACTCCCTGCTTCTATGTAAAGAAAAGTTTTCTTACCTTCTCAGAGGGTTGAGCTCTACATTGGACATCAGTGTTGTGGGTCTCTGCAAACACTACAGCTAGCAGAGTGTCCATCCACATGAGGCAAGAATTTGGAAAAAATATTTCCTAGTGATACTCAATCTTGTGTGTATAATAAAACTTAAGCCACGATTCCATTGAAATCTGCAAATACAAGTGACATTTTCTATAAAAATATCTATATCTTAACAATGCAGGCTTCACGTTAAACAGATCATGTTAAGAAAGGATCTGGTTAGGAATAGCACTGCAGATTAACTGAGATAAACCTAAGAGTATGGGGGATCCAGGTGTAGCCTGGCTATACAGATAGTACAGAGATTACCAGGCGACTAACCCAGCCTTCTGAGTGGTTAACAGGTCAGACATCTCTTTTGTTGAAAAGACAACACTGTGTATTTCACATTCCTGGATTCCCTAGTGCTTATCTGTGAACAGGGGACCTCTGTGGCTCCTAAACATAAGATTGTCCCTATACATTAGTTTAGGTTGGAAATGTTTATTACATGAGAAATACAAATCAAAGATTAAACCTTAAAGACTGCCTTTTAAGAGTAAATTAAACAAACCATTTGGATATGCAGTAGACTAGCAATCTTAAGTTTTAAGTGACCTCAAGGAGTAGTATTAACTCTGTCTGTGAGCACTAACAAAAGTTCTAGTCTCCTAGAATGTCAAAGATATTTTCAGAATATTGTATCATCACACAACAACCTTGAGGAATTAATAGTTTATAGGTAAGGTAGAATATTAATGGTTTAATAGAATTTAAGACAGAAAATCAGATGTACTTTTATAGAGATAAACACAAAATTGATTTGTGGTACCCAATTAAGGAAGGTTTATTCCTGTTGCATGAAATGCTGAGTGAAATGCAATATTTCAGGCCAAATGTTTGAAAAGCTAACATTGGACTTCACTTAGTGGGGGCTTCCACCAAAAGAGAAGTGTACTTGCTAGTTGAACAAAGCATCTTATCAGGGCAAACAGCTATATGACTCACAATCATAGGCCATCAAGAGGTACTGAGAGCTGAGTACCAAGGATAGGACAATTCTATTGATTTCATGTAAAATCATGACTTTAAAATACTCTTGGGGGCTGGAGAGATGGCTGAGACATTAAAGGCTGAACTCACAAACAAAAACAGTAAATATTCTTGAAAGGATTTGACATGTCGATCCTTAGGTAAATATCCAAGACTATTATTATATCCGGCCAATGTCCTTCTAGGAGTGATGTGTGTACTCTAGACAATGAACTCATTTCTTCAGACCTATTGATCAGTAGAGTAGGCAGCTGTTGACCCTGGCAGTAACTTAGCAATGTTCTAAGGCTGTACTTACCTCATATAATTCCATTTGCTGTGGAGTAGTCTGCCTTCTGAATCCCACCATAAGTGAGAAGAGCAATGACAATAGGATTTTAAAAAAATACATCCTGGTGCCAGGAGAAATTGGACAAGGAGAGGAACTCACTAAAAGGAAACACACTTAGAACATCATCAGAAGACCCAGTTTCTCCCAGATGCCTTCCCTTTGAACCAAATTTTAAGACTCTCTACTCTCTGTGAGTGTGCTATTGGCCACAGATTGATCACAGCAATTTATAACAATGACAAAAAAAATATAGTCACTACATACAGTAGTTGAGTTGTGCCACTTTAGAGCTGCTTTGATCAACTAAAGTACAAAATAAAAACTGCAAAAGGTTTTCCAAAACATGGCCAAGGATCTCATGAGGAAATACAGTAATGCATACCTGGAGCTGAAATACACTCAGTGTTAGGTCCTTGCCTTACATGCATATAGACCTGCATTTGACTCCTAGCATAAGTAATTAGATAAACCAACTATAAATGCCATCTTACAGGATTGTGTTTAGGATTAAAGTTAGGATAAAGGTAGGTATTATTATCAGTATTATGGTACAAACTAGATTATATATGATTTATTGACTGAAGAATTAAGGTTTTCAAAGGTTTCAAGTTTATAAATTCACTATTGGGATTATTTTAGTATTATTTTTGTTGGCTTATTTCATTTTTGTTTTTCTTTTGTGTTGCTATTTGGCAGTATTGGCAGCTACACACCCAGCATAAGCTAGGCAAATACTTTACTACTGAACTATATCTGTGGTCATCCTGCCTTATTTATTTCTCTATTTTTCAATTTTATTTTGTATAATTAGTTTACAAAGTAGCCAGTTATTTATTATGGCACTTTCAAACCTACTTACTTTTGACTCCCCCTTGCTTATTTTCCTCCATGACTTTGATCCTCCTCACTTTGCTTCCCTTTAAACCCCAATATTGTCCATTTCACTTCATATTATGTGTGTTCTACGACTGTCCTCTGCCCTTTTCCTTTAAACCTTTTTCCTTCTCTTTTAAAAAAATAAATGCTTTTTATTATTTCCTTGAGGGTTTTGTATAATGTATTTTGATCTCATTCATTGCCAACTCCTCCTAGATCAATCCTTCACCACCACCTCCAAAATCTCCACTTTCATGTTCTCCTATTTGTTTCTTTTGTTAGATAACCTATACAATACAATTTATGCTGCCTATGGACTCTAGAGGTATGAGACCATCCACTGGAATTTGGTTGACCTGCAAGGGGCCAACATTCTTAAAGGAAACTTACTCCCATCCAAGCGCTAACCAGGCCTGACCCTGCTTAGCTTCTGAGATCAGAGGAAGTCAGGCACAGGGAGGGAAGGAAGGACCTGGGAAGGAAAATAGACAGGGCTCAAGGGAGAAGAGAACCTGATCTGGTATTGGGTGAGGGAAAAGGACTGAAGCCCTGAGGGCCAGCAGAAAGAATGGAAAGAGGCAACCTATGGAGGTAAGTGGTTTGGGGGGACACTGTAGAATGCACCAGAGACTTGGGAGGTGAGACGCTCAGGACTCAAATGGGGGACCTTAGATAAAACTCCTGACAGTAGGGAGAGGGAATTTATAGAGCTCACCCCCAGCAGAAAGACAGAGCATCAAATGAGGGAGGGGGTTGCCATCCCACAGTCAAAATTCTGACCCATAATTATTGCTGTTTGAAAGAACTGCAGGGATGGAAATAGAAGCCTGGGGGGAAAAGGTCCAGCTACAGGCCCAAAGTGGGATCCAGCTCAAGGAGAGGTCCCAAGGCCTGACACTATTACTGAGGATATGAAGCACTTTCAACAAGGGACCTATCATGACTGCCCTCCAGAAGACCCAACAAGCAGCTGAATGATGCAGATATTTGAACCCAACCAATGGACAGAAGCTACTGACCCCTGTGGTTGAATTAGGGAAATGATGAAAGAAGCTGAGGAGAAGGGAAACCCTGTAGGAAGACCAGCAGTCTCAATTAATCTGAACCCCTGCGATCTCTCAAACACTGGACCACCAAAACAGCAGCATACACCAGCTGATATGAGACCCCCAACACATATACAGCAGAGGACTGCTGGGTTTGTGTTTAATCAGAGATGTTGCACCTAATCCTCAATACACTGGAGGTCCAGGGAGTTTAGAGGTCAGGTGGGGTGGGGGTGAGGGGTGAGAATAGCCTTGTGGAGAAAGAGGGGTGGAGGGGGAAGTTGGAGGGGGATTGGAAGTATGGGATGTGGAACTGTTGGAAGGTGGTTGGGGAGGAGAATAAAATCTGGAGTGTATGTATGTATAAATAAATAAATAAATAAATAAATAAATAAATAAATAAATTTTTAAAAAAATAAAGAAAAGAAAACTTAACTATCTCTCTCAGAAACCATAAGCTGTCAATAACTCTTCAATTAGTTATGGAAACTCAGAAGCCCCTCCCCACCCTATGCTGGCATGTTGATTGGTTTGATCTTGTGCAAGTCTTGTGCAGGCAACCGTTGCTGTGAGTTTAGAAGATAGTTTCACTCAGGTCCTCCCAACCTCTGGCTCTTGGAATTTTACTTGTTTTTTCCCCTAAAACCTTCTGTGACCCTTTGATGGAGGGGCTTGTAATGTCTCACCTGTGGCTTAACATACCACAGACACTTATTTTTCTGAATATCAATTGTCAATTGTGTGCTAGCTGCCATCCATTGAACAAAGAAACTTTTCTGGTGAGGCCTGAAATCTACATTAATCTCTGGGCATAAAGGTATGAATTTAGAGAACAGTTTAGTATCATATCCATTTAGCAAAATAATAGTAGTGAGTTTATGCTTGGGGCCTATGAGATTCCCAAATATTGGTCTTTAGCCATATTTATATAGTACCAGGTACATGTTTCCTCCTATGGAGCAGGTCTTAAATCCAGTCAAAAAGCAGTTGATTATCCCCCCCTCATGCCACTATATATCCATGGGCATATCTTACCATGCCAGACATTGTTGTAGCTTACAGGGTTTGCAGCTTGGTTAAACCATTAATTACCTTTTACTCTCAATAGCCTGCATGACCCCTCCTGTTACTATGAGAACTAAGCAGCAGGAACCAAGCATCCTGATCAGCACCAACCTAGTTTTTCCATGTCGTGTGACCAAAGTTTGTGTTGTCTTCAGCAAGTCTTTCTATCAGGTTCTAGTGGGAATCCAAGAACTATGGCAATAGCCTGTATTATTTTGGGACTCTATAAGATACCTTAACCTATAACTTAACATGAGGTATCATACACCTAGAACTGGGATTTTTATTGGCAAGGAATAATTTCTGTGAAGAACATTTTTCTCTATGCAGCATAACTCAAACTAAAATTATTTTTGTGAATATATATACTGTGTAATGTATTTTCAGTCTTTCAGTATATACTGCAGGTTCTTTTCTTAGTATTTTTTATTGAATACTTCTTTCTTGTTTTGCATAGACGTCCTTATTTTACCATGTGTTTATGTTCTTGGGGATTCATGAAGGAATTTGTCATTTTTAATTCTTTAAACAATGTATAGACATTCTTCTGAACAATTTCAGTATGATTTTATCTAATTCACTCTTACTGTAGGGCATTATTCTGCTCTGAGTGAACTTTGGAGGAGTTGTATTGTCTTCATTTTTCACATTACTTGTATTTTGCATTGAGATCTCTACTCCTATACTTTTTTCAGTTTAATTTATTCTTTTTTATTTTTTATTGGATATTTTATTTACATTTCAAATGTAATCCCCTTTCCTCATTTTCCCCCCACTCACAGACCCCCTATCCCATCCTCCCTCCTGCTTCTATGAGGATGTGCCCTCACCTACCCTCCCACTCCCACCTCCCCAACCACAATTGACCCCACACTAGGGTGTCCAGCCTTCATTGAACCAAGGATTTCCTCACCCACCTATGCCTGACAATGTCATCCTCCCCTACATATACAGCTTCTGAGCTGCATAATTGTGTGTGGCTTTCATGACTACACTATGAGTTCAAGACCAGCCGCACTCGCATAGTGAGTTTAGGCCAAGCAAGGCTACGTAGTAAGAGCCTATCTTAACCCAAACAAAAACACACAACAACAGCAAAACTGACTTGTTTTTTACTGATTGATTGACTTAAAACATCTCATATTGTTTCATAGGAAGTGCTTGCACTATCCAGGAAGAAATAGACTGTTGTGTGGAGTTTTAGGGTTGTTTTCCTCAGCTTGACTGACACAAGACATGATTCTTACTACTGTCATGATAAAATTTATCTGAAAAAAAAATCTGTCACTATCAGAGAATAAATTCACAATGGAAATATAAAGATAATCACATAAAAATTGGCC
Source organism: Grammomys surdaster (assembly GCF_004785775.1). NCBI lineage: Eukaryota > Metazoa > Chordata > Mammalia > Rodentia > Muridae > Grammomys > Grammomys surdaster. The sequence continues at coordinate 1,484,073 of NW_021604671.1, read as the reverse complement.
ATGATTAGTTGCCAATCACTTTATACTGATGTTAGTATATACACTAATATTCTGGATTTTTAAGATTTGGTGGAAAGAGAAAAGAAGAAAAAAAAAGAAACAAATGCAAATCGAAAGTTTGAGTAAGATTAGTCATTAATACTGGGTCACAAAAGAAAACAAGAGAGGGATATGTATGGAAAGTCAAATGCATGGACAGAACACGTAATTTCGAGGTGAGGTATGTACTGGTTAGTTTTTGTCAACTTGATACAAACTAGACTCACTTGGAAAGAGGGAGAATTAACAGAGGAATTTTCCCCCATCAGATTGACTTGTGAGCCTGTTTGAGAGACATTTTCTTGAATACTAATTGAAATAGCGAGGGTCTACCTGCTATGGGCTGTGCCCCCAACCACAAGGCAGATGGTTCTGGGTTCAAGAAAACAGCAGAGTTGGCAAGACTAAAATGTGGTTCAATTCTTGCATAAATGTCAGTTTTACAAAAAGATAAGATGTAAAGAAGATATGAATAATGAATGTAAATATACTATCAACTCATTCACTGAAATGATTAAATGCTTGCTCATTAAATATTGATAGGGTAAAAGGAGGCAAGATAAATTGTCCTCAACATTACTCAAAACAGTATTTTTCAGTGAATTTCTACCAACAAATTGTAAATATTTTATTCTATGGGAAAAACATTTAAGACATCAAATTTCACTGGAATTTGTATGCTGTCTTTAAGCCTTTAGATGCAGGAAACCTTAATTTGTTTCATGTTATTTTCTTGACCACTTCCCTGACATGTTCAACCTTCTCTTCTCATGGTCCAGACAATGAATTTATTTTTCAAAATACTCATGGAGCTTTTCTACCCTAGAGATCAAGGAGGTAATGATCACTCAGCCCCTATGTCAGTGTCTCAACACAGTTATCTCCTTTGAAATACAAAATAGAACACACAAATATAGATTGTGGGGTCAAATGTCATATTTAAAAATCTACTAAGCTAATGCTTATTGGTTCTCAGAACAACAACAAAAAATCTGGAACTTCTTTAGGAGAATAACTTAAAATGACATTCAGTGATTTAGTATTGGACATGTGTGGTAGTTTGAATATGCTTGGCTCAAGGAGTGGCACTATTAGGAGGTGTGGCCTTGTTGAAGTAGCTATGTCCTTGTTGGAGAAAGTATCTCACTGTGGGAGCAGCCCTTGAGAGTCTCCTCATAGCTTTCCAGAAGTCAGTCTTCTCATTTCTACCTTTGGATCAAGATATAGAACTTCAAGTTCCTTTAGCCCCATGTCTGCTGCCATGTTGATAATAAGTAAACATTGACAACTACAAGCTGGCCCCAATCAAATGTTGTCTTTTATCAGAGTTGTATTGGTCATGGTGTCTCTTCACAGCACTGAAAACCCAAACTAAGACAACATGAGTATAAAATGTCTTGTTGATTTTTTTAGTTCACGTTTTATAGACATACAAAACTATATTATAATAGATAGCAATTAAATACTGCCTAAAATCCAATCATGTCTCCTTTCTCAAGTCTCAGCTTGAGCATTTTTCCTTTGTATGTTTTTAAATCTAAATTTAAAATACAGCATTTACATAGATTCATGATTTATACCTACAATATTTCTAAAAACTGGCATTATATTCTGCACATTCATTCACAAATCATTGTGTTTTTAAAAATAATACATGATATTTAAAAAAACAAAAAGTTCATTTGACATCAATGATCATATTTTTTTATCCATTCCTTGTAAGTATGTATAGTTTCCAAATTTAAACTATTGCTGATAGTATGACAATAATTACATAACATGTATCATTTTTTTCCTTGTAAAATGCATTTTCTATCTGACAAAAGGATCTCCTTTGATTGGTAAGACTTACCCATTACGGTGTCATTCAGGACATATATCTAGTTTTCCCTACTGTGTTTAGCTCGAATTCCATTTAATATACATTAATTCCTTTTTCTTTTCTCTCTTCTTTTAGTTGGCTTAATTAAATATTTTTGGACACATATATACACATGTAATACTTTTCACATTTAACATGTATAATTAACAAAAATCTAAATTTAATAAACTAAACTGGTAACTTAACAGAATTTTTTCTCAAATTCTGAAGCGAAAATATAAGCAAATATATGCTCTATATAAAGCCATGGAGACAAACCTGCTCCTTGTCTGGAGCATTATGCAGAATGCTGATAAATAAAAATAACTCATGGTGTCACATAGACTGTAGGGGAAGGACTGGGATATCTGCCTCTGTTGTCACATGACTTTCTCTCATAGGTTTTTGTATTTGCATGTGATTAACTTTCCCATATATCTAATGCTGTTCATCAAACACATTAAGTCTAATAATAATAATAATAATTTTTATACTATTAGCAATAGTCAATTACTTAGGACCCTAGAAATGCCTTGGTAAATAACTTAAAGTTATGGCCAACAAGTTCTTATTCTGATGCACCCTTCACTGTTCTCAAATTTCATGGGATTTGAAAGAATTTTATTCACTACTAAAATAATAGAGATTTTGTTTTATGAAAACATGAAAAACTTCTATTTTAATTAAATTATATATTTATTCATTTTATAACTTGTTCACAGCCAACTTCCCTCCTCTCCTCCAAGTCTCACTCTTACAAATTCCCCTACTATCCCCTTCTTTTGTTCTAAGAGAAGGGAAAGAAACCTAGGGTACCACCCTGTCCTGAGACATCCAGTCAAAGAGGAACTAAGTGCATTCTCTCCCACTGTCAGCCAATGAGGTAGTCCAGCTAGGGGAAGGGGATCCAATGGCAGGCAATAGAGTCAGGGACAATCTGTATTCCAATTGTAAGGGAATCCACATAAAGACCAAGCTGCACATCGGCTACAAAAGTGTAGGGGGCCTAGTTCCAGCCCTTGCATGCTCTTTGGTTGGTGGTTCGATCTCCATGAGCCCGTATGGACCCAAGTTAGCTGTCTCTGCAGATCACCTTGTGATGTGCTTGACTTCTCTGTCGTTCTTAATTCTATCCCCCATTTTCCAGAAGACTATGCAAGGTCGGCCTCATGTTTGGCTGTGAATATCTGCATCTGTGTCCATCTGATGCTAGATGAAGCCTCCCAGGAGAAAGTTTTACTATGCTCCTGTCAACAAGCGTAACAGACTATTACTGATAGTGTCTCTCACATGGAATGGATCTCAAGTTGGGCCAGTCATTGGCAGTTCTTTCAATCTCTGCCCCATCTTTATCTCTGCACATTTTATAGGCAGGACAAATTTGGAGTTGAAAGTATTGGGTTGTGAGTGGGTTGATTTCCCCCTCCCTCCACTGGAACTTTCAACTTGCTGCGAGAGGTGGGCAGTTCTCCTCTGGTAGGAATCTCATCTAGGGTCACCCCTATAGACTTCCCAGAGCTTCTTCCCATCCCAGGTCACTAGCCAGTCCCAGAAATGCCCACACCAATTTCCCTTCACAGTCTCAGCCCTCTCCCCATTTTCCTTATCTGATGTATTACCTCCTTCGTTATTTCTCCAATCCAATTCTCTCCCTCCATACACCTCCAAGGAGTGTCTCATCTTTCCTACTGAGTGACATGAATGCATCCTCTCTTGGGACCTCCTAACTACTTAGCTTCTTTGGGTCTGTGGATAGTAAAAGATAGTTATCTTTTACTTTATAGCTAATGTCCACTTATAAGTGAGTCCATATGATGTATGTCTTTCTGTGTCTGCGTTATTTCACTCATGATGATTCTTTCCTGGTTCCATTCATTTGCCTGCAAAACTCATGATGTCTTCACCAGCATGTGCTGTCACTTGATTTTTGGATCTTAGCCATTCTGACAGGTGTAAGATGGTATCTCAGTGTCATTTTGATTTGCATTTTCATGATGAATAAGACTATTTTAAGTGCTTCTTGGCCATTAGAGATTTCTTCATCAAGAATTCTCTGTTTTGCTCTATACCCTACTTTTTAATTGAATTATTTGGTTTTTAGGTGTCTAATATCTTGAGTTTTTCATATACTATGGATAGTAGTCCTCTGACAGATGTAGAGTTTATAAAGATCTTTACTCATTCTTAGGCCACTGTTTAGTCCTATTAATGGTGCTCTTAGCATTGTAAAAACCTTTACCGTTTCATCAAATCCCATTTATGAATTGCTGATCTTAATGCCTGAGCTGTTGGCATTCTGTTCAAGAATTTTCGTCCTGTGCCAATGTGTTCAAGGCAGTTTTCCATTTTCTCTTCTATTAGATTTAGTGTGTGAGGTTTTATGTTGATGTCTTTGATCCACTTGGACTTGAGTTTTGTGCAGAGTCTATTCGCAATCTCCGTTTTAAATATAAGCAACTGATGACATAGCTGACTTGCAGAATGCTTGCCTGTCATGTGTAAAGCAGAGTTCAATACTCAATGATAAAGAAAAAATAGTTTTTAAAATTGATCTACAAATGAAAAAGAGAAACATCAAGTTGTTAGCAAAAGATTACTTATGGTTTGCATATTTCCCATATAAATTTTAACCTTACACTTCAAAGATATATAATATTGGAGACTGTTGTGAAATAATTAATAAATAACAATAAAATATTATATATATGAAAATATAATATTAGAGGTAGTTCTGAGTTAAAGGATAAATAACAACAGGAGTCTGGCCTTGTATATTTTTCTCCCTATCCCCTCTAATCACTTGTACGTATAATGTTATAGTACTCTGCGTAAATTTACCCTTGTATTTTTCAAATGGTTACTTCTCTACCCTCATATGTTATTTCCATATGGACATGGCATTGTAATGCTTAGGTCAAGAATCTTCTGTCTCAAGTTTGTGTAAACAATTCTTATCATTTCTTCTCAGGCCTTGTCAATAAATGCTGATCACCCAATGGCTGGGCAGAATGAGAATAGGGTGGGATGTCTGCCAATCAGAGGAACTAGAGAGGGGTTGTCAGTTCAGCAACAGGATGCAGGAATTGGAGCCATAAAGAAGGGGTCTTAAGAGCCAGAACAGGAGTTCCTTGATAAACTAAGAGCCAAACTATCTAAGTTTTAACTATCTAACTCTGGATATAACCTCAAAGAAAGGTGGGAGTTACTATGGAGACACCTGCATATCTATGTTATTGCTACATTATTCTGGTCAGCCAAATCATAACAGCTCCTTAGGTGCCCATCAACAGATAATGGGAAAAGACAATATGCTATGTATACACAATGGATTTTCTTTATCAAAAACAAATTTATGTCAAATGCATAAAGTGGATAGGACAAAATTTATCATGTTAAACAAAACAAGCCTGTCTCAAAAAGATAAATATTCTGTGTATGAAATTTGAGGACAGGTAAGGATTTGAAAGCAAAACAGAAACTATTAGGAATGAGGAAGAGGAAAGGAGTGAAGGTAAAAGTGGATATGTATGGTCAATGTAAACAAAATACAGCTATTGAAATATAATGAAACATTATTTTAATATACACTGAAAAATGAAAGTTATAAAAACAAATTATCACATGTCCAAATAGAAAAATTCCAAACCAAAGAATATTCTTAGAATTTTCTTTGAAATTTATGTCTAGAAATTGTCCAGCTGAGCAACAAAAATAACAACAACTTGGAAAACCAAATTTTACTATTCTTCACTAAAGAAATCTAAATAACTTTGAAAATAGATATGAAAAACTGTACTTTAATGAGGAAGTATACCACACTTTTAACCTAGACTCTGTTGAGTCTTTTATGCTTTGTTATGTTTAATTGCTATTCATCATTGTTTGCAAGAAGTATGGATGTACTTAGAAATGTACATTGCATGATTCCCAAGTTTTACTCTAATATCATATTCCTTTCCACATCTAAGTTCTATAAAGAAAGCAAAACAAAACAGAATAGGAAGCATTCACATACTTACATCATGAATAACTGCCAGAAATCAACCTTCATTTTTGTTAGGGAATCGCCTATTGTAGTTTTCTGTTGCTGCATTGTTTCTTTTTGGTTTTGTTATTTTCTAGGCTGAAAAATCCATCTATTTGTGGCATATGCTAATTTGTCATATATTAAAGCTTAAAATAAAAACAATGAACATTAATTTATGGAACTACATTAAAAATTAACTTAAATTTGAAAATGTTTGAATAAGTTCAAATCCTTTGCAATGGTAATGCAAATACAAAAAACAAAACTTAATCAAATAAGTTGAAGTCATATCCATGGCAACATGACAAACAACAGTGTGGATGAGCATCTGTAGGAGAGGGGGATCTCTGGGAAGAGAAAAAATGCATGAAGGATACAGAGATTTTGTGTCTCAAGAGGTTGACAGTGAGGGAAGCACAATACAAAGTAATTGAAAGGAAAGAAAGAGAATCTTTGATATCATCAAGGGTTCAGGCATGTAGCCTAAATCCACACTTGTTCTGAGCTTCAATGTCCTCAGTTCAAGATGGTAACAGCAGTATCTACTACAATCTTTGCATGTTCTTTCGATGTGTGTTCCTTAGTTTTCCTCATCTGGCGAAGTCAATTTGCAATCTAATTTTAGCATCCTGGTTTTATAAAAAATGCAGGAAGGGTACTCAGCCAAGGTTTTCCAAAAGTCCCTGAGAATCTTGCTGCATTGTGAGAAGTCAAGAGCCTAACAAGAAGCATTTCCATACCTTCTCTGTGTCACAGCTTGCCTGCTGGAGGTTGTATTTGAGGCCTTGTATGTATACCCAACCATCATGAGCAAGAGACCTATGAACAGATGCCTGTATTCCCTGAGCAACCCTAAGTTTTTATTACATCAATTAGGTAGTTTTCTACCAGTTTTAGGCCTTGGAGTTGATCTTTAGCACTTCCCCCCAAAATACATAACCTAAAAATCATTACTACGAAAGAGTCTAATGGAAGAAAAGACTCTTAATGGATGTTAGTTTCACATTGTCAGAGATGGCCATTATGGTTTAATGAAGCAAAACAAACTGAGATACATGAATAAAGTAACACTAACAGTCTTTTAAAATAATAATGAGTATATTGGAGAATGACAGCATTTACACCTATGATTATAAAAATACATCACAATATGGCACTTCATAACCTGGCATGTAATATGGGAACAGAGAACATTTTTTTTTTTTTACTTTCTACCTAGTGCATTAGAACATTGACTCTACATTAACTTACACTTCCCAAATCCTGCTACAATCTTGAAGTTCTACAATAACTCAAACACTTGAGGAGGACAGGGCTTCAGGTGAGTTAATTCACAACTGTTTTAGAGACCCTGCAGTGGTCAGTGGTGCCTGCTTCTCTCTCTCTCTCTCTCTCTCTCTCTCTCTCTCTCTCTCTCTCTCTTTCTCTCTCTCTCTCTCTCTGAATCTTGTCATCACTAATGTTTGTCCTTACAAAAACATCCCAGAATACAGCAGCATCTTTCCTCATCATCAATGTTTCATGATTCAGTTCCAGTTTCTCCTTGCCTGAGCCTTGACACCTTTCCCAAAGCCAAACTTGGTAAGTCTGTTTCTGCTTTGCTATTTACTTGACATTTAAAAATTTTCTCTTTCCAGCAAAATTTTCCTCACTTCTAATTAATTCAAGATCAAAGTACTATGAGGGTATAAATTAAACTCATATTCTCATGACCATAAGGAGAGTATATCATTTTGTTTATGAGAGTTGGTAAGGATGTGGAAGATATCACAGAGCACTTGAAAAATGCAATGCAGTTTCTCACTGACAGTGGAAGACCTCATACCAGTTGGACTGCCCCATGAGTATTTCTTAAATGAAGTCAATTCTAGAATCATGTTCTTCTCTGGTACTAACAGTATATAGTCTTCAGATGTTTGAAATTCTCCAAAACTATTTAGTCAACAAATATTTATGTGTAACTCCTGTGTACACTGATTTTGACTAGATTTCATTGAAAGTTCAAGTACGAACAGGAGTCAAGGTCCATGGCTGGGTTAGAGTTAGGGTTAGGGTTAGGGTTAGGGTTAGGGTTAGGGTTAGGGTTAG
>NW_021604671.1:1432577-1476048 GCF_004785775.1 Grammomys surdaster | reverse complement strand
GTTAGGGTTAGGGTTAGGGTTAGGGTTAGGGTTAGGGTTAGGGTTAGGGTTAGGGTTAAGTAGTACTTTAGTCAAACTAACACCGACAAAATTTAAAGAATATCCACATATCTCATGCCAATTCAGAAAGCAATTGTAAAGACATAATCTAGAATCAGGGCCACAGTACAAGAAACACAAGATCTGCAAAGTGCAGAACTTCATGTTCATGAGTGGGAAGTCATTTTCCCTTCCCAATGGTAAACAAGTCTGCACCAATAACTTACCTCCTTTCTCAAAGCTTGTTTTACGTAGAGTTCATCATCATTGTTTGTGTTGTTTGTAATTTCAGGACTTGCTTCAATAATCTCTACTCTAATCTATCATTTATCAAATAATAGATCAAATAGCTTTAAGAAACTGGGTTCCTAAGTGTAATTACCAGATATAAGCACATCAGGTACACACAATCATGAATCAAGTTAGTAAACAAGACACATCAAAAGTAAGTCAACAATGTTTCTGCAAAGCCATATTTTAAAGTTACACAGACTTAGACCTCTAAAAACAGCCTTTTTACCTAGTAATTTTTTTCTAGAAGCTAGTAATGACAATACTCACTAAGGTTGTGAAACTGTACTAGACCTGCATGAACAAACCAGCTAGCTAGATATTCACCAAGTATTCCTGATGTCTGCAGAGGTCACTTTAGACTTCATCTTTATGGCAGAGTTCTACTCACCTACTCATTATTCTAAGAGAGAATCTTGAATGGGTATGCAAACAGTAAATAAAAATGAGAAGTGGACACTACTAGGTATGGTTGAGGAGAAGAGTTTTATTGTAGATACGGGGAAAGAATAGTCTTGAAGGATTCAGACTAAATATGATCAGTGGGCTGTGGAAATTGAGAAGAGGAGAGCAGATGAAGGAACACAAGTGGATCAAGAGGGGAGCCACAAAACAATAAAGGAGAAGTGGACAAAGGAGACAAAAAAACTTAGAGGAACCAAGACAGCACATAGTCAAAGTGGCTGAGTTATATGGGGAACAGAAGCTGAGGAAGAAAAGAGAAGCCAGGCTCTGGGCTAGAGAAATTTAGTGTAAGAGATGGGTAAGAAATACTGGGAGGAGCCATGGGCACTGAAGGAGACTTGTCCCATGTTTATTTGAGACTTCACAATCTAGCATTTCTGTTGATGATAAGGGATAACATAATCTCTTCTGTAAGTTATTTCTGCTGAAGTGGGGTATAGTTTTGGGGGGACTCAGGAAGACTGGAAGGTTGGTCAAAGCTGAGAAGAAAGAGAGGGGTGGAGGCCATGGGATATCTGTTTCACTTGCTTCCCAGTTTCTGCATGAGCACCTGGTGGTAATGGCTATAAACAAATCTTGGGTGTAGATTCCAAAGGAACACCCGGGCTAGTGCATTGCAGGGACATTGTGGAGCAGATTGCAGTCTTCCATTGATTGCAAATCTTCTGGAACTCATACAGACTAGGGACAGAAAGAAAAGTTAAGAAATTTAGGAGAAGTTTTTATTTTGGTTGTACACTTGAAACTTCCAAGCTCCTAGGTCCTAGTAGTTTGGGGAGGGGAGGAGTCTTGAGACCAAGAGGGAGTGGAATCACACCCTCAGGAATGTGCAGGTAGGGATATTTAGGCTGTACTTATCTGGAATCCTTTTAACCTCTAAGAGGTGGGTATAGGTTGTTTGTGTTAATTTATAAAAAAAAAGTCAAGAGTTTTAGACATACTAGCATTACTATTGTTTGTAATCTGTACTGAAATAAACATTAGACTCCAATCCTTTGAGCAATAGTAAAATCTTTGGGATCTAAACAAATGATTCAGGTTAAATTAGTACTTTTTCCCAAAAGCTGGATATATAGACTGCACAGAGATACTTTTAAATCACAATTAAGAAGCATTTTTAAGCCTATTTTGATGAGGCAGAGTAGAGTACTTGACCCAAAATTGTCCACCATTGTACAGAGCTCTGCTGGTGGGTGAGGCATGGGGCAGTTCTTTGCTCAGTGGTTAACATTACTACAATCCCGGTAGAGTTATTAGTGTCCTATCATTTTCTTTTAAGATCTTAGGGTCACCACTAGGAGCTGATATTTCTGTCTATCATGGGAAACTTTTTCATCAAACATTTTACATGCCATCCTCAGCATGTCTCTGAAGAGTTTGAGAACTATTTTCTATTAGCTATATACATATACCTGATTTTAAACAAACTTAATTTGGTTTTAGTTACTTGCTCTAGGCTTAACCTTGAAAGCACAAAAGGGGGCTAAATAAAGCTTGTTAAATGAGCTCCATATGTGCTTAGCATGACTGTAGACATAGTTCTGAGCACATTAAAGAATTTGTTCATTAATTTAATTAGGTACCCTAGAATTAACTCACATGCCTTAACTATCTTTAACAGTTTCTAATAAGTTAGCATGTTTTATAGAACTAGGAATTTTACTTCTTCAACCCTGTTACGTTTGAACCTTAAAATTGTGAGTTGAGGATTTAACTGAGGATCTTTTAGCATGAAAATAAACACAGTCCATAGGGAGAATGAGAACTTTACTTTTCTGATCGTCTTGCAGTACAATAATTGTGGGTCCCCCCATGTTCAACACAAGTCCCCCCATGTTCAGCAGTCAACAAGTCCAGGGCCCTCCAGTTTTAGAGAGCCACTCCTTCTAAAGAGGTTATCTGGCACTGAAGGGATTCAAGGCTGTCTGTAATAGAGGCCATTGCCTGGTCAAGCTTGTCCCGGAAGTCGCCAGCCAGATGCTGTGTTTGGACAAGGGCTGCTCCAGCAGTTTCAGTAGCACAAATCGAAATAGCAAGGCCTAGTCCAATGAGCAGAGGGATGAAGATTTCTCTCTTCTTTCAGCTTCCTTCCATCTGCAAGGTGAGTTCTTCAGGTTCATAGAGATAAACCTGGGGGACAACAATCATGGGGATGCAGGTACCCTGAAAATGAGGGTTAATACAGACACCTGTAGTGCCTTTGCACCAGAGGAGGGCAGGAGGGCTAACACATACTGATTTGGTGATAGTGATGTCATGGGCACATGTGAGATGGGGTTTTGAGGAGGGCCCTATAAGGCAAAGAGGTGGGGGTAGGTCAAAGTGAGGAATACCCTGTGTTTTTCTCATGGGCAGGGGTCCATGGAAGTCGTAAAGGGAAAAGTTAATGGGAACAGCTGTTAATAATGTCTGGGAGAGAGAGGCATAAAAAAAGCATTGGGAAGAATTGGAGTGGGTCATTAAGGGAAGGAGGTCCGCTGCATACTGAATGTACTGTAGCCAGGAGAGGGTAGCTTGTAGTTCCTCCTGAGACTGGTTTTCCTGTTGGATAATATTAGCATGGGTAAAGGCAGATTTGGGGGCAGGGACAAGTTCACAGGAGACATGTAGGTCAGCTACCGGGTATCTAGCATAGCCATTGGGGTAAAGTTTACCCATGACTCCGGTTCGCCAACGTTCATTCCAGGGATCACTGATGGAAAGCTGAAAATGAGTTTTAAGGTTGGTGAGCATGGTGCCACCATGGCTGGTGGACTCCATCATGCAGCTCCAATATCTGCAACCTCCATATGGGGAGACCTCCTGGAGACGTTCACCTGTGTTTCAGTAAGGGAAGCAGAGAAAAGGGCTGGGGATAGTGGAGATGGATTCAGGATGTAGGGAGATCTCAATCCTGGTTCGACATCCTTCAAGTGGGCAGTCCTGGGTTCCTATAACCTTGTTGTGTCCATTGTAGGTTCCCCTAGCATAGAATCTCCAGTGGTAGTTGTTGGGAAGGCTAGGGAGAGGCTGAGCGGTAGCAGAGTTAGCATGAAGGATGACAAAAACTGCCAAGAGAATGGAGAGGAGAGGGGCTTGTAGAGGGCACATGTCATGGGCAGCTGTCAATAGGTCATGGATGTCCTTCCAGGAGATCCTGCTGCTCCTCTGGGCACAGTGTCTCCTTTGCCTTCTCCTCCTCTTCCTTGGTTCTTGGTCTGTCAGTGAGAGGTGGGCCATCTTCTTGGTTGGTGGGGTGGTGTCAGACATTTCTGGCAGGGAACCAGATAGGCTTGGGTTGGTCCTGTGGAAAGGCACAAGCAAAACCCCTCCCGGTTGTAAGGAGGGGGTCTGGTCCCTTCCAAATTCCATCTAAAGGATCTCACCATTGTACCAGGATAGGGGGAGTTAATTTTGGTGTGTCCCAATGGGGGGAAATAGGAGGGTATTTGGAGGTTTTGTAGATGTTAAATATGTTTAGGGTAGCCAGGGCCATCATTCATTTTACATTAGGGGGATAAGTGGTGGTATGTTGTTTCAGGAGTTGGGCCTTCAGGGTCTGATGTGTTCTTTCTATTATTCCTTGGCCCTGAGGGTTGTAGGGGATTCCTGTATGATGGGCAATTTCCCAGAGTGCACAGAAGATTTTAAATTGAGAGCTAGTGAAGGCAGGGCCAATGTCGGTTTTTGTCTGTTGAGGAATGACCATGATTGCAAAGGTAGAGAGCATATGGAAAAATAATCTTTTTGAGTTTTCACCTGTCTGGGCTGTGGCCCATATAAAATGGTGACAAAAACATAGTTTTGTCTACTGAATTGGGGAACATGGGTAACATCGATTTGCCATAAGGCATTAGATTTGAGGCCTCAGGGATTAGTGCCCATAGTTTGTAAAGCTGGGGTGGTAATAAGGGAAGCACAAGAGGCACATGTTTTTATTATTCTTTGGAGCTGAGCAAGGGGCATGTGGGCGAAGTGAGCATGAAGCCCCTTTAGATTTGTGTGTGTGTGCATGTATGAAGTTGTTCTGCTTGTTCAGTGGAGGCTATGAATGTCCCTGTTGAAGCAGTTTGGTCAGCAAGTGCATTTCCCTAAGATATAGGACCTGGCAGGGGACTGTGAGATCGGATGTGCTGGATATAGATGAGGGAGGCTCTCTTCTGTAGGAGGGCAGAGACCTGTATGAGTAGAGGGGAAAGTGGGTTGTCATCTAGTTTAACAAATGATCTTGACAACCATGGATGCAAATTGACAGCTTATAAACTGTCTGAAAAGAGGTTAAGGGGACCTTTGACTTCTTTTAGAGCTAGGTAAATGGCATGTAGTTCTTTGTATTGGGGGATTGGTGGGGGAGTTCTTTGAATCAGAGAATAGGGGACTCATCTTCAGGGAAGTAGTATATTATTGCTACAGCTCCCTTCTTTCCCCCATTGGTAAATATTGAGGGGGCTCCTGCTATGGGCTCTCTAGAGAATATTTTGGGGGGTAGCCATCGTAACAGAGGGAGGGCAGAGGCCCATTTTCCATCAGGATAATGATTGTCAATTTGTCCTGGGAACCCTATTAAGCTGATATCAAAGTGGGAATGATTTTTGATTAGCCACTGAACATTGGAGAGGGAGAAGGGGGTGACAAGAACGTCAGGTTCTTTTCCTAGGGTTTGTAGGGTTCTATCTCGGCCATTTTTAATCATATTGGTGAGTGCATCCACTTCACTTAAAATTCGGGGTGCATCACCCATCGGGGTATGGAGCCATTCCAGCACCCCCTGTGGCTGGTAAAGGGCTCCTACAAGGGTGGGGGAAGAGTTAAGATAAGGAGATGTACAGGTGTTGTTGGGTCATATCTAGCAAGAGCCATATCTTTTAGGGCTGAATTGACAGATTTTAGGGCTTGGAGAGCTTCTGGGGACAGTGTCCTTGGAGAGGAAGGACTTTTATCTCCTTTCAGGAGGTTAAAGAGGGGTTGAAGGGTGCTTGTGGGAAGGTGGAGCCAGGGTTGAAGCCAGTTAAGGTTGCCCAAAAAGCTCTGGAGGGAGGCGAGAGTTAATTTTGAAGGAAGGAAAGGGTAGGTTTGAGGGGGCGAATTGAAGTAAGGGAGATCTCTGTCCCTAAAAATGCAATGAGAAGAATAAGTTGCATTTTGTGAGGGGCTATTTTGAATCCTAGGGCAGATAAGGTAGGTATTAGCTGGTCTTTAAGTTGAGAGGGGGAGGTAGACGCATCCCCCATAAAAGAATGCCATCCATGTAATGATAGACATTGAGTCCTTTGTCCAAATAGGGTTTTAATGCAGTGGCTACAGCCTCCTGGTAAATCGTAGGACTGTTAGCCATTCCCTGGGGGAAAAACAGTCCATTCATATCATGAGGCTGGGCCAGAGTTGTTAATGGGGGGCACTGAGAATGCAAAGCATTCACAGTCCCGGGGTGGATAGGGATGGAAAAAAAGCAGTCTTTTATGTCTATTCCTAGTAGGGGAACATTGGCAGGAATTGCTGAGATGTGGGGTAGCCCCCTTTGCAGGGAGCCCCAGATTCGAATGGTTTTATTAATTGCCCTCAAATCTTGTAATAGTCTCCACTCCCCTGAGCTCTTTTTTATAGCAAACACAGGGGTGTTCCATGGACTGCAGGAGGGGCGGATGTGTTGTAGGGACAGCTGCTCCTCTACAAGTTCTTTGAGGGCTCTAAGTTTCTCCCTTGATAGAAGCCACTGTGGGACCCAGACGGCTTCATCAGAGAGCCAATCAAGGCAGGGAGTATTAAATCTGACAGTGGCCTCTAGAATTGGGGGTGATTTGGAGGGGGATTATTTGGGTCTCCTTGGGTACTATTTTTTTTCATAAGTAATATCTTCTATCTTAATGTGATCTCTTTCTGGTTGGGTGGTAAGAACCACGTCTAGGGCCTGTAAGATATCTCTCCCCAAGAGATTGTGGTCACTTGAGCCACCAGGGGGCATATGAGGCCTGTAGCCCTATCCGGGTCTTCCCACCTATAGGTCTGTTTGGTGATACACATGTGAGAGGTACTCCCTATGCCTAGGAGCTGGGGTCCAGGGATGAATTGCCAGTCTTGGGAGACTTCTTGCTGCTTTAAAATTGTCTGATCTGCCCCAGTATCAATGAGACACTTGAATGGCTTATCATCTATTTTAATGGTTAACTTTGGGTGGGAGCCTTCTGAGATGCTGGGCACCCATAAGGCTTCTACGGGAGTAGTTGCCCCTCTTACTGTCGGGGCTGAGGGTTGTCCCATTTGAAGTTTAAAGGCTCTAGTGGCTTGCCATCTTTATCATATCGGGCTGTCCAGTGCCTCCTCCAGTGGAAACCTTTTCTGCAGCGGGGACAGATGGCCTTAGGGGGATTAGAATCTTTTATAGGAGGGAAGTTTAGTGGGTATTCTTCTCTCCAATATCCTGCCTCTCCACATTTGAAAGAGATTCCTTCTGTTTTTACTGCTGTCACAAATGTCTGAGCTATGGATGCAACCTGGTGTGATGAGGTTCCTATTTCTCAGGTTGCCACAATCCACCTGTAATGATGCTCTTCCAGGAGACCCTGGCAAGCTAACCTAGACTCTGAAGTCATGCCTTCCCAAACAATGGTTTTAAGAAGAAGATCTCCATTTTAGTTTTGAGAATAAAATCAGATAGGGATTCTCCAGGCTTTTGATGGAGGGAGAGCAGGAAGTAAGCAGGATCTTGTGACCCTGAAGGTGGAGTTAGCCTGTTCCAGGCCTGAATGGCACAGAGGCGGATCTGCTCATATTACTCCACTGGCTGAGTTGCCTGCTGCACTCCAGTAGAGAAATCTTCCTGGCCAAAGAGTTCTTTAAAACTCCATGGGATGTCATCACCCCTCTCCTGGTTTTGCCTGACTTGTTGAACACATTCATCACGAAAGTAAGCTACCCATTCTAGAAACACTGGGGCAGGGAGAGTGGAACAGCAAATATCTCTCCAATTTTGGAGGGTGTTTAAGTTGGCAATATGGCTCTGCAGGAGAGATTTTGTCCAGGGTGCATGAATGCCATCTTGCTTCACTGCTTGCCTGAGTTCTGTTAGGTCTGAGGCTTGGAGTGGGTACCAGTTAAGTGGTTTAGCTTGAGTAGGGTTGATATTAACTGGGAATGCTCCAGCAGTTTGGGTTTCGAGCTCTGTATTAGACTCCTGAGTAGCATGGGAGGTGGGGTTAGTTTTTGTATGAGAGTCCCTGAAATTACAAAGTTGTTGAGTGATTGATGGTGGAGTATAAGGGACTATGGGATTTGGCAGGGTTTTATCTGCAGGTTCTGAAGGCCTCTCACTCTTGCAGCTTGGAGAAGGGGGAGGGGATTTATCTCTCTTTGGTTGGGAAGTAAGAGGAGAGGCAGGTGAGAGCTCCTTTGGTATTTTAATAGAGGCTTGCCTTTGGATGAGGGAGGGGGTAGGAGGGGCAGACGGCCTGTTTGGCATTTCCTCCAAAGCATAAGAGGGAAGGGGTGGGTAGATGGATTTTATCTCTCTTATTAATTGGGTAAGGGCTGTGAGGTCTGAACTAGGATGATTTTGGGGGACCATGATCTTTGAGTTCCTTTGACTGAGGGTTGTCAAAATCTGTATTGTTCTCAGTCTGTCCTATTTTAGAGGGCCCTATACATTACCGAATTGCAGCTAAGATCAGCAAAAAACCATAAGGAAGCCTTTTTCCTTCTTGGATATTTCTGTTTTTTATAAGGGAAGCTATTCTGCTCCATGAATCTGTGCCGTAGATAGTGTCCTCAGCCATGCATGGAGCTATCTGAAAGACTTCCTCCCAAAACAAAGAGGCTTGTTTTTTAGTTATTTTCACCCCTTGGGATTCTAGTAGGGCAAATATTTGCCTGACCTGGGGTGGGTTTTTTATGTGATGTTGAGTTGTCCATGACAGAAGAGGAGAAATGCTTTGTCCAATGGGAACGTTCCTTTGGCTTGATGGCCTCAGGGGATTCCTCAAAGGCCCAAAAACGTTAAGCCTTAACCACAGATTTTTAAAGATACTCTGGCAGCTGCCCTGTGGCTTTTAACTGGCTGCTGTGTTATCAGATTTTTTCTTTTTTGTTTTAAAGAGAGTCTAGATAGGGAGTCTTTGCCAACACCCGTTGTGGGCTGTTGGGATTTAAGCAGAGGTCGGAGGAACCTTCAACCAACACCAGAGAGTAGCTCTGGCCAGAAGGCATCAATTGTTCCTTTGGCTTATTTAAATCCGTGCACGATGGCTCTGACTGAAAACACAGGAGGAAGTAATAGATTGTTTGTCTCCAGAGTTGGGGGCTTACCTTCTGGCGGTATTAGTTCCTGTGGTGTTTTTTAAGCTCATAACCAGGGAGGCAGAGAAGAATAGAGATGGGACACCCAAGCGCAGCTGGAGACTTGTCGCAGAGGTAACGCCTCACGGGTTGGGTGGCTTGGTTCTTGTAGTCGCGTGGGTGTTTGAAGCTCCACGAGGGTCACACCAGCTGTGGATGTGCTTCCAGATGGGTCCCACGAGGATCTCTGACCTGGCTGAGGACAGGGTATGAACAGCGGCTGCCTGGCTCCCTCTGTCTGCAGGAGGCCTGGGAGGGACAACAGAGAGCAGACAGGGAGAGTCCGCTGCTGCCCTTGCCACCAACCGCATCTCAGCGTCTCAGCGGAGGCTCTTTGAAGTGCCCCAGTGAGGCATCAGCTGGCCAGCAAAGAGGGGAGGGACCTCAACAGAATCTCTCAGACACTGGGAAGAATCTCGCACACCTTTACTCCTGAGTTTGTCCTATATGTACATTTTTAGGGTGGGTTAAGTTCTGGCAGCAGGTAACCCCCATTGGCTTGGTCTGAGAGCTTGGGAATGCCTCATCTGCATGATGGTGATACTCCTACGTGATCAATGACCATAGACCTCTCTGTGGGAGGGACTGTGGAGAGCTGAAGCTGAGAGAGCTAGATGCCTGGGAAAAGCCCGAATCGCCTTCAGTCCCAGTAGTTTTTTTCCGACCGGGGTGTCAGGGTTCTAGAGCTCTTCTACCAGGTATCCAGACTTTTCTCATAGCTCACTGCCCCACAAATGATACAGAATATCAGTTTCTTATACAACTCAATTTATCCAAGGAACTATAACTTAATGAAGTTAGCAAAGACAAAGAGGCTAGACATATATCTTCATGTAGTTACTATCAACCTGAGTATATCTTAGGAATTTATAAAGAAAATGGCCTTAAAAGATTTGAGAGCATAACACAGAGAAATCTTAGAGACAAATAATTTTGAAGACTGGAAAATAGTTACTCTCAGGATTGCCAAGTAAAGAAAGTTGAGATCTAAGAAATTTAGAGAACATTTATCTGTATGATGGCAGAAGTTGTTATCATCTGGGAAAATTGAAAATTGAGTGTGCTAAAATTTTTGACCATTAAGCTGTACTGAGGCTATGCCATTTTCAGTAACATAGTGAGGTTTTATTGCAATTGCTGAGTCCAAGGAGAAAAGGCTGCAAAATGAACTCCACCAAAGGCAGTGTTTCATTATACTCCAAGAGGGAGCTCAGATAAAAAGGAAAATAAGGTAGATGTGAAGGATGTATTAGTCAGGGTTCTCTAGGGTCACAAAACTTATGGAATGTCTCTTTATACTGAGGTTAATTATTGTGATGACTTACAGTCTGTAGTCCTACTAACCCAACAGTGGTCAGTTGTGAATGGGAACTCCAAGAATCTAGTAGTTGCACATTCCCATGAGACGAGTAGTTTCAGCTAGTCTTCTGTAAAAGTAGGGTCCAACAGATGTGCTGGCAAGTAAATACAAGCAGACAAAGAAAAGTGAATCTTTCAACTTCCAATGTCCTTATGTATGTCTCCAGGAGAATGTGTAGCCAGATTAAAGATGTGCACCACCACACCTGGATCTGCGACTAGCTTTGTCCAAGCCTGACCCTGAGCTCAGAGATCCCCTTGCCTCAGTTTCCTGGGATTAAAGGCATGTACTACCTTGCCTGGGCCTAAGCTTTTCATGGCCACTACTCCTCAAGATCTCCATGCTAAGACCCAGGACAAAAGCTTGTGTCCTCCAGCCTCAAAATCTGCATCACATGTGAGCCCTCAAATTCTGGATTTTAGTTCATTCCAGATATAGTCAAGTTGACAACCATGAATAGCCGTTACAAAAGTCCCAGATAGGAACTCCTCCTGATAGAGCATCTAATATCATAGAGGTCATGGGGGCATAAAGACATCATAGGACTGCAGCTTCTAGGGGACCCAAGGAAGCTCTAGGAAGGAGATTAGAGTCATGAGAAATCAATAGAGGAGAGGAGAAAGTAACTGAAGAGGAAGACTGAGTGATGCTGATGGGAAAGGGGAGGGTTCCAAGAGAGGGAGATGAGTGTCTTAGTACAAAATTGCTCATGTGGCACCATTGAGATCATAGTAAGTTCCAGGAGCCAGAGAGAGGAAACTTACCAAATAATTGAGGAAAGACAGACGGTTAAAGCAGGTGGAGGGAAGAGCAACAGAAGAGGCAGACTCTAGAATTTGAAGTCAAATATGGTATGTGAGAGAAACCAGTAGAAACATACATGCATATCTTAGGAGAGTTTAGAGGCTGAGTCCCTTGGAAGAGAATTCATATGTGCCACTTCTGTGGACTGGGCTACAAATGAATGAAAAATGAGAACATGAATGCTCCTAGGTATGGTTGAGGAAGTTTTATTGCAGCTATGAGGTAAAGAACAGCCAGAGGCATTTGGAAGGGTCCAGAAGAAACATGCATAGCAAAGTGAACTGGACCATAAGAGGAAAGAGAGTTGAGGGAAGAGAGCAGAAGACAGATGCATGAAAAAACAGATATGATGAACCTTTAAGCTAAATGACAGCAACTGGAAATAGATAGACACATTTTGAATAGTGTCACATGTGTGAAGTGGTGACTACAGAGAGACAGAAAGCAGACTGCAGGTTTCAAACAGTTGTGGGCTACAGATGAGCAGCTGTGCAATAGGAATAGACTTTCTTTTTCAAGTGACAAGTGGCTGCTTAGCACTGATAGTGTGCTAGAGGTTATAAAATTGATTGTACTAAAATGCAGTCTTTTATTTTATCTTTTATAAAAGCATGGCTTCTGTAATATTTTAAAGTCATGTTGTTGGGAATTGGTGTGGTGCTGCTATGTGTTCAAATGCCAAATACTACACCACCCCTAAGATCTGGTTGTATTCAGTAAGCGGATCCTCATACACACAAAGTTATGTTATGTAAACTTAGCTCCCTAATTTAAAACTTTGGTTAAGTAACATGGCTACAGCTAATTACTGAGAAGAATAGAAGTGGCAGAGATTCAGTTACTGGGCTGAAGGTAGCAGGTAGAGACCACAAGGAGGACAGAGAGGAAAATGAAGGAGAGTGTGGGAGAAGAAAAGACAGAAAGGGTAGAAGGTCTTCATTGGATGTGATAGACCAGGGACATGTGCCAGAAGTGAAATGAATCTTGTGGACATAAATGATGACACAGAAAGAACCTCAAAAGACCCTGGGAAGATTCAAACAGCAAATACTTGGGTAAAGAAGCTGGTAAATAGACAGTCTAGCCGTTAGAGAGTTAGACTAGGGATAATCCTCCTGTAATTGACCAAAAGTTAAGAGAATAAATCATAGTCTGAGTCACATTCATTTGGAAATTAGTTGGGGATGGATATAATTCAATTCATTTACATCATGTCAATGACTTTGTCACTCTAAGTTTTCCACTGACTCCAACAATATTTGGGGCGCTGATGTCAAATATAACTTTAAGTAAAGATCACTGGAAGTATCTTGTAGAAACTTGCACTAAAGTTTGTAAAAATTTAATAATGACAATAGAGAAATATGGATGGTATTGTTATTTCTTTAATCAGCTACCTTCTTCACTAGATCATAATTCCTTGGTGAAAGGAATTAAATATATTAAAGATATATCCAAAGATGTAAGCTGCCATGCTACAAGTATTCAGCTAGCTTGTTAAATAAATAAAACCATAATTTTCTTTAGAGCATCTAGAAATTAAAATTCTATATGACTTAAATTTCTTAAAAGCTGAATATTATTGTGTATGTGTACCACATTTTGATCATCTATTCATCAGTTAATGAACATCCTGGAAAACTAGGAAATTTGCAGGTAAATGTATAGATCTAGAAACACTCATCCTGACTGAGGTGTCAAGTCCCAAGAGATAAATATTTCATGTTTTCTCTTATATGTGAATATTAGTTTTATAACTTTAGACATGTATGTTTCAAATGGAATAGCAAAGAGGTTAAAGGGCCAGAAGGGAAGAGGGCATCTCTCAAGATTTAAAAAGTGTAGTATTGTGAATAGATAACTGGATAGCAAGGAAACCACAATAGGAAGGAGGATGGGGAGGAATGGGAGGGAGGATAAAGGAGGAAAATATAAGAGTAACACTACTGGTCTTGTTAAAAGCCATATGGAAACATATCACTATAGAAGCTTCCTCTAATATATGCATATATGAAACAGAAAGTATACAACTTGTTTTGCTTTAAATATAAAAGAAATTAATCCTAGGTGTATACATACTAATCTGCTGTATCAAGTCAAACTCACACTTTTGCTATTTTACTTAAGTAGTGTGGTACTTCAAACAATAACAGCATTGATTAAATCCATGGAAATAATTTAATACATATTATTCAAACTGAAATTCGGAAATAAAGAAAACATATTCCAACATTATGTTTAAAGAAAGGCCATGATATCAGAAAACGTATACAAAGAATGTAGTAAGACACATTATCTTTTTAGTATCTTCTATAGACTTGTTTGATCTTGATTGATGATGATGTCTTTGATACGTTCTTGGATTCTGCTTGCAAGCATTTTATTTACTATTTTTGAGTTATTGTTCATTAGAGAAATTATTCTGAAATTTTCATTCTTTGTTGAGTTTTTGTGTGGTTTAGGTATCAGAGTGACTGTGGCCTCATAGAATGAGTTTGACCGTGTTCCTTCTGTTTCTCTTTTGTGTAATAGTTGGAGGAGTATTTGTATTAGCTCTTCTTTGAAAGTCTAGTAGAATTCTGCATTAAAACCATCTTTGCCTGGGCTTTTTTATTGTTGTTGTTGGGAGAATTTTAATGACTGCTCTGTTTCTTTCAGGATTATGTGGCTATTTAAATAGTTTGCCTGATCTTAATTTAACTTTGGTCAGTGTTATCTGTCTATCTGTCTAGAAAATTATCCATTTCTTTAATATTTTCCAATTTGTGGAGTACAGGCTTTTGAAGTAAGACCTAACAAATATTTTAATTTCATCAGTGTCTGTTGTTATGCTTCTGTTTTCTATACTGATTTTGTTAATTTGGATACTGCCTCTTGGTTAGTTTGGCTAAAGGTTTGTCTATCTTGTTGATTTTCTCAGAGTTGGATCTTGGCTCCTTGCTTCTTTGTATTGTTTTGTTTCTAACTCATTGGTTTGATCCCCGAGTTTGACTGTTTCCTGCCTTCTATTCCTCTTTGGTGTGATTGATTTTTTTTTTTTTTGTAAAGCTTTCAGTTGTACTTTTAAATTGCTGGTATAAGAACTTCTAATTTCTTAATGGAGGCACTTTAGTGCTATGAATTTTCCTTTAGCATTGTTTTCACTGTGTCTCATAAATTTGGGCATGGTATGCCTTCATTTCCATTGAAATCTAGAAACACATTAAATTTTTTCTTTATTTATTCCCTGACCCAGAGATCACTGGGTAGAGAGTTGTTCAATTTCTATGAGTGTGTAGCCTTTTTGCTGTTTCTGCTGTTGTTGAAGTCCAGCTTTAATCCATGGTGGCATGATATGATGCAAGAGGTTATTTCAATATCTTCTAATTTTTGGTGCTTGCTTTGTTGTTTCCTTTGTAACTGATTGATTTCAGCCCTAATTTTGTGAACATTTTTTTCTACAGCTTTCAGTTGTACTTTTAAATTGCTGATATGTGAACTTTATAATTTCTTTAAGGAGGAACTTAGTTCTATAAAGAGCTCTCAGAAATATCATACAGCTTCATTCACAGTATTCTTACTGAAAGGATTTCCACGGCTCACAGATTGCTAACACTTACAATCTTTAATATTTCTATTATAATGAATATCAAAAATATTCAGAGCTAAAAAGATGTCCTAGTGAGCAAGAGAACTTGACATGAATCATAAGGACTGGAGGTCAGGTTGCAGCAGCCATATGAAAAGGAGGACATGATCTAGAGCACTTTAATCACAGATAAGAGGATCATTAGAACTTTAGCTCTAATTTAGATTATTAGCCAGCCTAGGTCTAGGTTCAGGAATAGACTCTATATTAAGGGAAAAAGATAAGCAGTGGCTGATCTTGACACCTTATATCTTCCACTGGCCTCCTTTTCACATGTTTATACACACATAAGTTTACACAATACAGACACATAAACACACAAAAAGAAATTTTCAAGATCTACAGATTCCAGCCTACCAACCTAGGAACTACATTGAACAAAATAATTTTTAAAAAATATGCATTAAATACCAGTAGAAGGATTTAAAATTTCACACTAACATTTAGACCCATTTTCCCAGAACGTATGTATATAAGTCTTAACTCCAAATGATGCTTACTGGATTTCTTCACATGGCTTTTTCAGGTGCTATTTAATACAACCCCAGGGTGGCACTGCCCACAGTGAGCTGTGCTCTCCCACATCAGACATCAAAATGTACACAGGCTTGCCATCAATTGAGTTTTCCTCTTCCCAAATGAATCTAGCTTGTGTCCAGTTTAAAGAAAACAAGTCAGCACAGCATGTATGGGTTAATTTATGCCAAGACTCACTTTATTTTCTGAAATGTAGAGAAAATGGCTTCCCTACCATAAATATCTAAGGATGAGATTGTTAAGAAATCACACTACCAGGACAGTATTCTTCTGTTCTCCACCTGCACCCCAGAGCTAAGGCTGTTCCACAGCCCTCACTACCCAAATCTGACCTGTAGAGAGCTGGTCTCCCAGGACTGCTCTCACTCCTAAGTTTATAGGTGAGACCACCTGTTTTGCTCCAATAACTGGCCAAAGAGGGACCCACAAGGAGCCCACAGGGCACAGAACCAAGAAACAGCCAGAAAAGGATCCTTCTGGTTTCCATCAGCACCTGGAGCTAACCCTGTGACACAGCTCTCCACACTCAAATCCCCTTCTGGAGAGAACTGATCTCCTAGGATTACTGACACACCTAAGATCACAGGCTCACAGGCCCAAAGCAGGGACAAGCTCCAATCAGAGACATCAAGATCAATTAACACCAGAGATAACCAGATGACAGAGGATAAGTGCAAACCAAAGTAACAGAAACCAAGGCTTGTTGGCAAATTCAGAACCCAGTTCTCCCATCACAGTGAGTCCTAGATACCCCAACATACTAGAAAAGAGAATACAAGAATCTAATTTAAAATCACATCTCGTGATGACAATACAGGACTTTAAGAAGGACATTAATAACTCCCTTAAAGAAATACAGGAGAACACACGTAAACAGTTAGAAGCCCTTAAAGAGGAAAGAAAAAAATCCCTTAAGGAATTACAGGAAAACACAACCAAAAATACAAGGAATTAAACAAAACCATCCTGGATCTAAAAATGGAAATAGAAATAATAAAGAAATAATAGACAGAGCCTACCCTGGAGATAGAAAACATAGGAAAGAGATCAGGAGTCATAGATGCAAGTATCACCAAAAGAATACAAGAGATAGAAGAAAACAGCTTGGGTGCAGAAGATACAATAGAAAACATTGACACAACAGTCAAAGAAAATGCAAAATGCAAAAAACTCCTAACACAAAACATCCAGGAAATCCAGGACACAATGAGAATATCCTAACTTAAAGGGCCAGTAAATATCTTCAATACACTTATAAAAGAAAATTTCTGCAACCTAAAGAAAGAGATGGCCATAAATGTACTAGGAGCCTTTAGAACACCAAATAGATTGCACCAGAAAGTAAATTCCTCCTCTCACATAATAATCAAAACACCAAATACACAAAACAAAGAAAGAATATTAAAAGCAGTAAGGGAGAAAGGTTAAGTATCATATAAAGACAGACATAAAAGAATTGCACCAGACTTGTTAACAGAGATTATGAAAGCCAAGAGATGTCATACAGATCCTAAGACAATACATATGCCAGCCCAGGCTACTATACCAACTACAACTCTCAATTACCATAAATGGAGAAACCGAGATATTCCATGACAAAAACAAATTTACACAGTATCTTTCCACAAATTGAGCCCTCCAAAGGTTAATGGGTGGGAAACTACAGCCTAGATAAAGCAAGAAAGTAATCTTCTTTAAACAATTTAAAACAAGATAGTCACACAAACATAGTTCCACCTAAGACAACAAAAATATTAGTAAGCAATTATCATTTTTTCTTAATATCTCTTAACATCAATGGACTGAAACTCCCCAATAAAAAGACATAGATTAACAGACTGGATATGTAAACAGGACCCAGCATTTTGCTGCATACAGGAAACGCACCTCAGTGACAAAGACAGACACTACCTTAGAGTACAAGGATGGAAAACCATTTTCCAAGCAAATGGACCCAAGAAACACGATGGAGTTGCCATTCAAACATCAAATAAAATCGATTTTAAACCAAAAAATAACAAGAAAGGGCACTTCATACTCATCAATGGAAAAATCTACGAAGATGAACTTTCAATTCTGAACATCTATGCTCCAAATGCAAGGACAACCACTTAAAAAAAAACTTTACTAAAGCTCAGAGCACATATTTCACCTCACACAATAATAGTGGGAGACATCAACACTCATCTTTCTCTTTCTGACTTTTCTCAGGGCCTTCTCTGACCATTTTCATGTTCTCTTTAACCATCCCTGTCTTGTCTATGTAAAGCCAACATTCTTCTTTAAGGGCTGTATACAGCCTTTTCTATTGAAATAGAGTAGATCAAGTCCAATAAGGATCTTTGTGATTTTTGAAGGTCTCTTTAGACAGTGAAACAAGGGATTTCTTCAGATTAGTGATGTCAGTCTCTAGCTGTTTGATGTTCTTGTCAATGGCTCTTCGAAGTTCTGAGTAGTATAAGTTCAGGAGCCAGCATCTGGATTAGAACTTCTATCAGCACACATCATGGGTGAATCATTTTTACCTGGAAAGGAAAACGAAGGGAATTCTCAGGGAGATTTCTCTTCCCTGGATGTCAAATGTTATTCATCTTATTTATGGTTGGGCCTGGCTTTGTGGGTGTATCTATTTATTTCATTAATCACTTTGGTAGCCGGTTAACTGTGCCTTCTGTGGTATCAAACAGGCATATCAATCCTCATCCCCATAAGGGAACTGAGTCTGGGCCATTTCCTTTAAGTGTAAGAGGGTCCTTCCATATAGCTGTGGCATGGTTTTTATTGGTCTCAGTGATGCCAGAGGCAGTCAGCAGCAGATTTGTCATGAGCTTTCTGTTTTAAAGAGTCAAAAGTGAGCAAGGCATGATGGAGAGTATTTCAGGGGGACTCCTTCTGGGGGGTACCATTCCCCCTCTTTTGTTTTTAAAGCCAATTTTTCAGAGTTCTTGTAGAATCAGGGCAGAAGTGCCAACAGCCTCTCCTTCCACATTCAGTGAGTCATGAAGACACTATTTAAAGAAATATAAATTCATATTAATAATCTCTTTTATCAAAGGATTGTTATAGCACAGTCGATAACTAATCAGACTATATAATATATCAATTAATAATAGCTTCTTTTACTTTTTGTGAGATTACTTCTCTTTTGTCAATTAATTGTTGAGGGAAATTAGGATTTACATCTCTCCTGGGAATATTAAACAGAGACTTAAATTCTTTTGTGTAGAGCTTAAAATAAGATCTTAGCCAATTAGCATCTCCTAGAAACTTTTGAAAATAATTTGAAATAAGTAAACTTTCTCTCTTTTTTTCAGACCCTTTATCTCTTTTTTTAAAAAATTGGATATCTTACATATTTACCTTTCAATGTTATCTCGTCTCTTATTCTACCCCAAAACCCATTATCCCATAGCCCCTCCTCCTCCTTTTATGAGGGTGTGCTCCAAACATCCTCGCAGTCCCATCTCCCTGCTCTCGAATTCCCCAACACTAGGAAATCCAAACATTCAGGGACCATGGCCTAAAGTTCCCCTCCACTTCCACATATGTCTGACAAGGCCACCCTCAATTACCTATACAGGTGGAGACATGAGTCCTCCCTTTGTGTTCTCAGGCTGGAGGTTTAGACTTTGGGAGCTCTAGTTGAATCTTTTGATACTACTCCTTCTAACAAGGACCAAAGCACCCACACTTTGTTCTTCCTTCTTCTTCTTGAGTTTCATGTGGTCTATGCATTGTGTCTTAGGTATTGTGAGATTTTGGGCTAACATCGACTAATCAGCGAAGGCATACCATGTATGTTCTTTTGAGACTGGGTCACCTCATTCAGGATGATATTTTCCAGCTCCATCCATTTGCCCAAGAATTTCATGAACTCACTGGTTTTAATAGCTGAGTAGTACTCCATTGTATAATTGTACCACATTTTCTGGATCCATTCTTCTGTTGAGGGACATCTGGGTCCTTTCCAACTTCTGGCTATTATAAATAAGGTTGCTATGAACATAGTGGAGCATGTGTCCCTGTTGTGTGTTGAAATATCTTTTGGGTATATGCCCAGGAGTGCTATAGTTGGTTCCTCAGGTAACACTATGTTCAATTTTCTAAGATACCACCAGACTGCTTTCCATAGTGGTTGTATCAGTTTACAATCCCACCAACAGTGGAGGAGTGTTCCTCTTTCTCCACATCCTCACCAACATCTGCTGTCACCTGTGTTTTTGATCTTAGGCATTCTGACTAATGTGAGGTAGAATCTCAGTGTTGTTTCTATTTGCTTTACCTTGATGACTCGGGATGCTGAACACTTCTTTAGGTGTTTCTCAACCGTTCGAGCTTCCTCAGTTGAGAATTCTTTGTTCAGCTCTATGCTCCATTTTTTAATAGGGTTCTTAAATTGTCTAAAGTCTAATTTCTTCAGTTCTTTGTATACCTCTAATATTAGCCCTTTATCAGATGTAGGGTTGGTAAAGATCTTTTCCCAATCTGTTGGTTGCTGCTTTGTCCTATTGACTGTGTCCTTTGGTTTACAGAAGCTTTGTAGTTTTATGAGGTCCCTTTTGTCAATTCTTGGTCTTAGAGCACAAGCCATTGGGGTTCTGTTCAGGAACTTTTCTCCTGTGCCTATGTGTTCGAGGCTTTTCCCCAATTTCTCTTCTATTAGTTTCAGTGTAGCTGGTTTTATGGAGAGGTCCTTGTTCTACTTGGAATTGAGTTTTGTACAAGAAGATAAGGATGAATCAATTTGCATTCTTCTACATGCTGACCTCCATTTGGACCAGCACCATTTGTTGAAAATGCTTTCTTTTTTCCACTGGATGGTTTTAGCTCCTTTGTCAAAGATCAAGGGACCATAGGTATGGGGGTTCATTTTTGGGTCTTCTATTCTATTCCGTTGATCCTTCTGCCTATCATTCTTCCAATACAATGCAGGTTTTATCATTATTGCTTTCTAGTACAGGTTGAAGTCAGAGATGGTGATTCCTCTGGAAGTTTTTTCATTGCTGAGAGTAGTTTTTGCTATCCTGGGTGTTTTGTTATTCCAAATGATTTTTAAGATTGCTCTTTCTATCTCTGTGAAGAATTGAGTGATTATTTTGATGGAGATTGCATTAAATCTGTAGATGGCTTTTGGGAAGATAGCCATTTTTACTATATTAATCCTTCCAATCCATGAGTATGGGAGAACTTTACACCTTTTGAGATCTGCTTCGATTTGTTTATTCAGGGGCTTGAAGTTCTTATCATACAGGTCTTTTACTTGCTTGATTAGATTCACACCAAGGTATTTTTTATTATCTGTGACTATTGTGAAGGGTGTCATTTCCATAACTTCTTTATTAGCCAGTTTATCTTTTGAGTAGAGGAAGGCCACTGATTTGCTTGAGTTAATTTTAAATCCAGCCACATTGCTAAAGTTGTTTATCAGGTTTAGGAGTTCTCTGGTGGAAGTTTAGGGGTCAGTTAAGCATACTATTATATCATCTGCAAATAGTGATATTTTGACTTCTTCCTTCCCAATTTGTATCCCTTTGACCTCCCTGTGTTGTCTAATTGCTCTGGCTAGGACTTCTAGTACTATATTGAATAGGTAGGAGGAGAGTGGGCAGCCTTGTCTAGTCCCTGATTTTAGTGGGATTGTCAAGTTTCTCTCCATTTAGTTTGATGTTGGCTACTGGTTTGCTGTATATTGCTTTTACTATGTTTAGGTATGGACCTTGAATTCTTGATCTTTCCAAGACTTTTATCATGAAGGGGTTTTGAATTTTGTCAAATGCTTTCTCAGCATCTAATGCTATGATCATGTGTTTTTTTTTCCCTTTGAGTTTGTTTATGTAGTGGATTACATTGATGGATTTCTGTATATTGAACCAACCCTGCATTCCTGGAATAAAGCCTACTTGATCATGATGGATAATTGTTTTGATGTGTTCTTGGATTCGGTTCGCTAGAATTTTATTGAGTATTTTTCCATCAATGTTCATAAGGGAGATTGGTCCAAAGTTCTCTTCCTTTGCTGGGTCTTTTTGAGGCTTGGGTATGAGTGTAATTGTGGCTTCATAGAATGAATTGGGTAGTGTACCTTCTGTTTCTATTTAGTGGAATTGTTGGAAGGGAATTGGTATTAGGTCTTCCTTGAAGGTCTGATAGAATTCTCCACTAAAACCATCTGGTACTGGACTTTTTTTGAGGGGAGACTTTAATGACTGCTTCTATTTCTTTTGGGGTTATGGGACTGCTTAGATGATTTATCTGATCCTGATTTAACATTGGTAACTGGTATTTGTCTAGAAAATTGTCCATTTCATTCAGATTTTCCAATTTTGTTGAGTATAGGCTTTTGTAGTAGGATCTGATGATTTTTTGAATTTCCTCAGTTTCTGATGTTATGCCACCCTTTTCAGTTCTGATTTTATTAATTTGGATACTGTCTCTCAGCCCTCTGATTAGTCTGACTAAGGGTTTATCTATCTTGTTGATTTTCTCAAAGAACCAGCTCCTGGTTTTATTGATTCTTTGGATAGTTCTTTTTGTTTCTATTAGGTTGATTTCAGCCCTGTGTTTGATTATTTCCTGCTGTCTACTCCTCTTGGGTGTTTTAGCTCCTTTTTGTTCTAGGACTTTCAGGTGTGTTGTCAAGCTGTAAGTGTATGCTCCCTCCAGTTTCTATTTGTAGGCACTTAGAGCTATGAATTTTCCTCTTAGCACTGCTTTCATTGTGTCCCATAGGATTTGGTATGATGTGTCATCATTTTCATTAAATTCTAAACAGTTTTTAATTTCTTTATATATTTCTTCCCTGACCAGATTATCAATGAGTAGTGTGTTGTTCAGTTTCCATGTGAATGTGGGATTTCCATTCTCTTTGTCGTTATTGAAGACCAGCCTTAGACCATGGTGATCTGATAGGATGCAAGGGATTATTTCAATTATTTTTATATCTGTTGAGGACTGTTTTGTGCCCAATTATCTGCTCTATTTTGAAAAAGGTACGATGAGGTGATGAGAAAAAGGTGTATTCTTATGCTTTAGGGTGAAATATTCTATAATTATCTGTTAAGTCCATTTGGTTCATAACTTCTGTTAATTTCACTGTATCTCTGTTTAGTTTCTGTTCCCATGATCTATCCATTGCTGACAGTGGGGTGTTGAAGTCTCCCACTATTATTGTGTGAGGTGGAATGTGTGCTTTGAGTTTTAGTAATGTTTCTTTTATGAAAGTGGGTGCTCTTGCATTTGGTGCATAGATATTCAGAATTGAGAATTCATGTTGGGTGACTTTTCTTTTGAGAAGTATCAAATGTCCTTCTTTATCCTTTTTGATAGTTTTAAGTAGAAAGTCGATTTTATTCGATATTAGAATAAAATCCAGCTTGTTTCTTAAGGCCATTTGCTTGAAAAATTGTTTTCCAACCTTTTACTCTAAGGTAGTGGCTGTCTTTGTCACTGAGGTGTGTTTCCTTTATGCAGCAAAAAGCTGGGTCCTGTTTGCGTATCCAGTCCATTAGCCTATGCCTTTTTATTGAGGAATTGAGTCCATTGATATTAAGAGATATCAAGGAGAGGGTGTTGTTGCTTCCTGTCAGTTTTGCTAATAGTGGAGGCATTGTTTGTGTGGTTATCTTCTTTTGGGTTTGTTGGAAGGGGATTATTTTCTTGCTCTTTCTAGGGTATGATTGCCCTCCTTGTATTGGAGCTTTCCTGCTATTATGCTTTGTAGTGCTGGATTTGTGGAAAGATACTGTGTAAATTTGGTTTTGTTGTGGAATATCTTGGTTTCTCCATCTATGATAATTGAGAGCTTTGCTGGGTATAGTAGCCTGGGCTGGCATTTATGTTCTCTTAGGGTCTGTATGACATTTGTCCAGGATCTTCTGGCTTTTATAGTATCTAGTAAAAGTCAGGTATAATTCTGATAGGTTTGCCTTTATATGTTACTTGGGCTTTTTCAATTACTGCTTTTAAAATTCTTTCTTTGTTTTGTGCATTTGGTGTTTTGATTATTATGTGATGGGAGGTATTTCTTTTTTGATTTAGTCTATTTGGCGTTCTGTAGGCTTCTTTTATGATTATGGTTTTCTCATTCCTTAGGTTAGGGAAGTTTTCTTCTATAATTTTGTTGAAGATATTTATTGGCCCTTTAAGTTGGGAATCTTCACTCTCTTCTATACCTCTTATCCTTAGGTTTGGTCTTTTCATTGTTTCCTGGATTTCCTGGGTGTTTTGTGTTAAGAACTTTTTGCATTTTGCATTTTCTTTGACAGTTGTGTCAATATTTTCTAAGGTATCTTCTACACCTGAGATTCTTTTTTCTATCTCTTGCATTCCATTGGTGATGCTTGTGTCTATGACTCCTGATTTCTTTCCTAGGTTTTCTATCTCCAGGGTAGTCTCCCTTTGTGATTTCTTTATTGTTTCTACTTCCATTTTTATGTCCTGGATGATTTTGTTCAATTTCTTCACCTGATTGTTTGTGTTTTCTTTTAATTCTTTAAGGGATTTTTGTGTTTCCTCTTTAAGAGCTTCTACCTGTTTACCTGTGTTCTGCCCAACTTCTTTGATAGTGTTATTTATTTCCTTCTTAAAGTCCTTTACCATCATCATTAGAAGTGATTTTAGATCTGGTTCTAGCATTTCTGGTGATATAGGGAGTTCAGGACTTTCTAAAGTGGGAGAACTAGGTTCTGATAATGGCAAGTACCTTGGGTTGCTGATGGTTATGTTCTTGCACTTGCCTTTCTCCATCTGGATCTCCTTTGTGCTATCTGTACTGTCTCTGACTGGAGCCTGTCTTTCCTATTATCTAGGTTGTGTCAGAACTGTTTGGGATGGGTTTTGCTGCTGGGGTTAGAGCTGAGGCCCAAGATCTGCTCAGTGCTCAGGTGGAGACCGGAAGGAACCAATGCTCTGGGCCAGGAGTGAATTCCTGGGTCCAAGTGGGTCCCAGTTACTCCCTGTTTGGGGCAGGTGTTTCAGCCTCCTTGCCTAGGATACTGCTCAGGTTAGAACTCCTGGGAGCCCCGCTTCCTCTGGTTCTGTGAGATTGGATGCAGAGCTGTCTCCTGGGATCTACTGAGTGCTCTGGCCCAGACCAGAAGGAACCTGTGCTCTGGGCCAGGAGTGAATTCCTAGGTCCCAGTGGGTCCCAGTTACTCCCTGTTTGGGGCAAGTGTTGCTACCTCCTTGACTAAGATACTGCTTAGATTAGAGCTCTTGGGAGCCCCAATTCCTCTGGATTCTGAGAGATTGGGTGCAGAGCTGACTCCCGAGGTCTGCTGAGCGCTAGGGCCCAGACTGGAAGGAACCTACACTCTGGGCCCAGAGTGAATTCCTGAGTCCCAGTGGGTCCCAGTTACCCCCTGTTTGGGGTGGTTGTTGCTATTTCCTTACCTGAGATACCACCTGAGTTAAAGCTCCTGGGAAGCCCTCTTCCTCTGGGTTGTCTGAGGTTGGGAGCAGAGCTGCCACCTGAGATCTGCTCTATGCTCAGGCCCAGACTGGAAGTCCCACTGGTCATTTTATATCATATTCACTCTGCATAGACTAAATTCCCATTGGCCATTTTATATCTAGTTTAATTAACAGATTGGCTCTCACTCATTACGTTACTGTGCCTGTACCTACAATTCAGTACTATCAGGGGCATCCAATATCTATTGCAAACCTATTGTAATTAATGCCATATACAATGGTAGAATGAACTACTGTAATTAAAGATGTAAATATAGAAAAAGAGGTAATTTATATGAAATGGAAAACATTTTTCTTGAGCTATGACAAAAACAGTACAAAAAAGAAAAGAATATCTTGTTTCTAAATGGAAAGAAAAGTTTTCTAACAATTTATTATTATTTCTGTTATATAACATAATTTATATAAACAATTTATATGATACTGATATTCCCTGACTAGAACATAGTTTGTAGACAAATATTATCAGTGTGTTAAAAAAATTAAGTTCTTATAAATGCAGTAAGCTTATTAAGTAAATTTGTGAAATGAGATTAAGAAAAACAGCACTTATTAAAAATCTATACAGGAGTCCCACTGCCAGAGAGAATAATGTGTACCAATCTGCTCCCTACTGAGTACTTCTTCTCTGTGACACATCTGCAAATATTATTCTCTCATTCCTCCTCTAGTGCAAGCAGCTAAAAATGTTCTACTGAAAGCTTATGTGGATTCTCGGTTTTAGAGAGGTGTGCTGTTCTAGAAATCACCTCTCTCTGGACTGTGTTATTGTATAGAAGAGTGAATAGGAAAAAAACAAGTATTAAAACCTGTTTACATTTTTCTGAACATCGATCAAGACCAGTGTGTCAAATACTTTTTAATTCATGAATGATTAGCAATATTTAATTATTTCATGTATTTTTATCAATAACATTCAATATGTATCCAAATAAAATGATGAGTATTCACAAGAATTTCTAGGAGACCTAGTTGAGGCCTTGCCAAACATGGACATAACTTGTCAGTACACTCATCCTTCAGAGACATTTGTGTGGAAGTGTTTCCAGTGCCTTCTTGGGGACACTAAAATCTGTAAATGTTCATGTCTTTTGTGTAGTAGCACTTACAAATAACCCATGAAAAACCCTTCTGTATACATTAAATTACTTAAAATTACTAGATTACTTAAAATGCTTATTCATAAAACACATGTTAAATGATTTATTTGATATTATCTAGAGGAAAAATAATAAAAATAAATCTATCCAAGTTTCATATAGATATAATTGGTCTCAAAAGTTCAGCCTGAGCTTTGTTCATTCCATGGCTATGGATTCTATAAGGAAAGGAGTGTTGATGTATTTGCTACTTGTGCTCAGTTCTTAGCAAATCATGGCAGGCACAGGAAACCTTACTCCATCTTCCTAACAGCAGTATCTCAGTGGACACAACTTTGCTGCTGTTGATGGGCCTCATAGTGTTTGAATCACAAAGACAGAATCTGCCTATGAAGCCCCTTTGTATGTTCAATCCATAATCAACCCATTCTTGTTGCTGCCTTCTCTTAGAATTCAGCCACTGCTTAAATAATCCTCAGCTGTTTTTTATGCACCATGTGCAGGTCAACTGCCTGTGACTACTTCTTGACAGGACTTCCTGTGTCAGTCCAGTTTTGCCAGACCTGGTTCCTTACCTATGGTTTCAGATAATGTCACAAATGAAGAGACTTCACTAACCATCTTCTCTGACTTGGAAACTAAATGGAGGTCAGGAATTGTGACTGACCTGTGCAGCCTGCTGGTATGGTCTTTTAGCAAAATTGTTTCTTGACTAAAACCTCAGCTTGCTGTGCTCTGTGACCACTCTTTTAGCCTGGGTGATTACGACTCAGGTTCAGCTCTGCTCCTGGTATGTAGGGTGCTCTGCAGCTCTTATTCCTTTCTATATTGCTCCAACATTCTCCTAATTTTCTCCATGTGCAGAGTCCTGTACTGTTGATCCAGTGCTCACAAAGGAAACTAGCTTTGTCTTTGAGTTTATTTAGAATTCTCTGTTTCAATTTTGAGCTTTCCATCTGTGTTCAAACAGTTCTGAGCCTTGATCATTTTGAGTTAAATAAATTGGCAGCCACCCCCTAAACCAACGGAATGCACTTTTCTCCGCATATTTTGTGTTCTTTGTGTGTGATGACCCCTTTCCTTCCTTCCCTCCTTGGTGTGAATCATTTATCAATTCCCAATTCTGTGACAAATTGTTTCTATACTCATCTCTGCCCACTTCAACAGGTTTGCTGTCTGAAAAGGAAAGAAGATAAATTCCACTCTTACCCAAGCACAGTAAAGCACAGCAGGAACATTTAGCTCCAAATCATTAGCTCTTAGAACTCACCCACCTTCTGGGAAAGAGCACTGATCTTTTTTTAACCTTTAATTATGAAATGATTTGACACTTATTTTTTAAAAACTGAGAGAAAGAAAAAGTAGAGAACATTACTATGTTTGTGTTGTACAGAGAAACAAATTTTGTAGTTTAAACACGATTGATTGATTTGGGGTCAGTCAAAAAAGGTCTATTTAAAGGACTAGCTAAAGAAATGAGCTCGGTTCCAAGTGAAAGAGACATTCCTGCTGGCCTTGAAGGAGCAAACTGCAAGTTTAAAGCACCCCTCCCCTCCCATTTCAGAGAACTGGGGTGGCAGCTAGGACCTGATAACACCTTAAATGACAGCAAGCACGAGTGCACCGAGGCATGCACAGGAAGTGGGAAACACTAACCCACAGATAAGGAACTTATTCTGCTTACACACTACCTGAGTTCACATGACAACTCTGAGTGGCAAATGGTAACAGAACCTGCCAGAGCCTTGATTATTGTCAGTGAGATTCTGAGGAGAGACCCTTTTTGCCCCAGAGAAACTGACAGTAAATAGATGCTATATCAAATCATGAAGTTCATTGTCATTTGGTTATGGAGCCATAAGATAATAATTACCTGAATTATATTTCTTTTTATAATTAATATACACTTTAGGGGAGATAATTCAAAACAATTAAAGTATCCATTCTCCACAAACTTCTGCCCACTAAGTCTCATGTTTCACTGTAGCTTGCTTGCAACAATGGTCAGGGAGAGTCCAACATATGCTTTCTGACAAAATGATACATTCTCCATTTTCCTGTCTCGCAAGAACTTATTTGCTATTATTTATTGATATTTAATTGGATATAATGCAACAACAGAGTTTACATGAAGATAGAAATCTACAACAAGGCAAAGATAAAGCAGATATATTGTAGAGGATGAGATGCGATGAGCTTTGGAATGTACACTGGCATTACTGATGTTTTAGACCACACGATTCCTTGAGATATGTAGCTATTCTATGCAATATAGAAAGGTTCAACTTCTGTTGTGGTTTAAATACAACACTTCATGTGTTCAAACACTTGGTCTCTGATGGTACAATACTCTGCAAGTGTTGTAGTTAGCTGTAATTGTGAGCTTAATACAGTGTAGAATCGCCTGACAGAGGAAGCCTCAACTGAGGCATTGTCTACATTAGATTGGCTATGGGCATGTCTGGGGAGTGTATTGATTATTAATTGTTTCAGGAGGGCCTAAACTACTATTCCTAGGCAGGTGGTACTAAATATGAGCCCATGAGTTAGTGACTGAACCAGAAAACACAGTTACTTCACCCTTGTTGCTTTGAGTTCCTGCCTAAGTTCCTTCCCCGACTCACCCTCTCCCTGCTCCATAATGGAAACAATAAGCCAAGTAAATCAATTCCTCCCCTGAGTTTCTTTGTTTTAGCACCACAAGAGAAAGGAATCTAGGATGATAAGATTGTGGAAACTTTAAGAGATGTAGCCTGCCTGGACAAAGTGGGTCACGAAAAAGAAGCCTTGTTTTACAGCCCAGTTCCACTTCCTGTTAACCATCTGCTACCTGACTGTTCATGGAGGGTGACCTTTGCTCCTATTGCCATTCCTTTTCAAGTGGGATGAACTGATGCAGTGGATCAAAGCAAACTATGACTGACTCTAGTTTCTTTCAAGTTGACATAAAATACAGACTATAAATAATGATTTAATAGGTACATGATGATGATAGGTAGTTGGATGGATAGATAGATAGATAGATAGATAGATAGATAGATGATAGATAGATGATAGATAGATAGATAGATAGATAGATAGATAGATATAGATGACAAGTGAGAAATAGATGGGTGGTATATTGTAGAAGATAGATAATTGGGTTGTATTCCATTTATATAAAAATGAAACATCATCTTTTTATATAATTCTGACAAAGCCAGTATTTTACCAGGGTGCACATGTTGATATACATAAGTTGATATGAAATCTGACCTCTAGAAATCTTAATAAGATACAACTTAATTTGTCAAGAAAAGTAAATAATTAAAAGCTTATAAAGAGCAATTAAGAAAATAAATATGACTGAACAATTTTGCAATGTGAAAATACAGTGTGTGCAAAGGTGAAACAGAAGAGCATCACTTAACAGTCATCTCTGTTGTTAAGTACAAAGTGCTGGGTGCCAGATAGGTGATCATGTTATAAGCCATCATTCTGATACATAGCTAGAAAAAGTGTAAATGGAGTTCAGCAGTATGATTTATTTAGAATCACAGGAAAGGTCCGCGTTTCCTATGGTAAAAACCCCGGGGAAGTGGGATATGCTCAGTGGTAGAGTACTTGCTAGCATATGCAAGGCCCTCAGTTTCTTCTCCAACCTCCCAAGGGAAAAGGAGAGAAGAAAGAGAAGAAAAGAGAAGGAATGAGAACAGTAGGGGAGGACAAAAGCAGCCTATAGAAGGAGCCACTGGTTTGGCTCAGAGCCCTGGGTGAGCTATTTATTCCTCAGCAAGTTTGAACAAGCCACTTAGTGTACTCAAATATATTAAAGTAGTTGTTTTCAGGACTCTTCAGGGAGTTCTTAAATACTGAACTCTGATGTTAGGTTAAAAGACAGCAGTTATGCTTTTGAATTTGAAAACCTTACATTATTTTGTTCATTCCCTGTGAAAGCATGTTTCCTGTTTAACTCATCTCCTTGAGGAAGTACTGCCATGGGGCTGGAGAGGTGACTTGGTCGTTAATAGCAACGGCTGTTCTTTTAGAAGCCATTCCCTGCACCTACATGAAGGTTCTAACCATCTGTAACTCCAAATCTCCAAGTAATTTTCCATCTTCTGGCCTACAAAGGCACCAGACATACATTTAGTATACAGACATATAAAACATCCATACACATATAAAAGTACATTGCCATGGAGAATACATGTTGAATGAATTTCTTTAAATAAACAGTTCTGACAATGAAATGAAGTCATAGAAGCTAGACCATCTAGTTGGCTATTAAAAGACTCTCCTGTAGCTAAACAATATAAGCAACTGTCACAGAAAACTTAATCATCTTGACTTTCTTCTGGTTTTGTTCACTTGTTTGTTTTCCATTTATTGAAAATAGATTTTTCTTTTATACAATGTATCCTGATTACAGTGTGCCCTCCCTATGCTCCTACTAGTGTCTCCCCACCTCCCCTGCCTACCTATTCACTCCCTTTCTATCTCTCATTAGACAGGAATGGGTTTCAAAGAAATATCATCCAAACTTAACAAAATATAAGCTAAGGCAAAAAACTTCACATCAAGCCTAAACAAGGCAACTCAAAGAGAAGAAAAGGAGTTCTAAGAGCAGGCATCAGAGACCCATTCATCCACACAATCAGGAGTCTCATAGAAACATTAAAGTGAAAGTTATAATGTATACAAAGAGGGCCTGGTACAGACCTGTGTCAGCCCTGTACTTGAGGCTGTATTTGTGAGTTCATATGAGAGTCTTCCTTAGTTGATTCCGAGAACCTTGGTTTTTTGGTGTACCTCTTCACTCTGTATCTTCTGGGGTTTTTTCTCTATCCTCTTCCATGGTATTCCATCACATTTAGAGTTGTATGTCCTAAGTCCACCACTCCCCACTCTGTGATCTCTGGCTCTAGTCTCAGAATCCATTTCTGTGTGCTTTAGGAGGAAGCTTTCCCCATGATAACTGAATAAAACACTGATCTTTGAGTATAGCAGAATATAAGGAGTTATTTTATGGCTAGAGTGTTGTTTTAGTTTTTGTTGTTTTTGTTTGGTTGTTTTTTTGTTTGATCAGTGGTGTTTGGTTTTACCGTACATCTCAGAGCTATCTAGTCTGTAAATCTTGGTTATCCAAGCCATTTCAAGTATGGTTCCAACTTGTGGAATGGGTCTTAAGTCAAATCAAACATTCATTAGATGCTACCAAAAGTTCTGTGCCACCATCCCTTAGCATGTTTTACAGACAGGAAAGATTGTAGGTCAAAGGGTTTGTGGTTGGGTCAATGTTTGTGCTTTTCTTTTGGTGGCCTTCAGAGTACCTTCTCACACCAAAATCTCTAGAGTGTTGGGGTGAACGCTCAATGTAGTCACCAGTTAAAATTCTTCCTGTTTGTTGATTTATGTGGGTGTTACCCGTAGTAATGGGACCCTAAAATAAATTTTCAGAGGGCAAAGAGGCAACAGCCTGGGTTATTTGGAGATTTTCATGGAACCTCTTTGACAACAAATTTAATGCATCCCAATCCCAGGATAGGAAGGTTTGTTTGTTGACTAGAGACAGCCACTTGGAACTCTGTCTTCTTCATTATTTAGAGCTTTCATTAGCATCACCTTCATTTAATTTAGGATGTTTCCACTGCAATAATTTCCATTTCTTTCCTCAAATGCCACCAATTCTAAGTCTCTCCCCACAATCCCTCCCTTAACCCTATCTCCCTTAACCCTTCCCAGATGATTTTCCTCTTCCTTTGTCCCCTCTACCCCCAGTTCACCCATAAAATATATTCTATTTCCCTTTCCCATAGAGATTCATGTGTCTTCCTTAGTCACTTCCCATACACCTAACCTCTCTGGATATATAGATTGTAGCTTAGTTATCATTTCTTTAATGACAAGTTTGTAATATAAGCGGGTCTAGGTTAACAGGATGATTTATTTTGTTAGTTCAATTTATTTGCTAGTCAGTTTCATTATAGCATTTTTAACAGTTTAGTAATATTCCATTGTGTAAATGTACCACAATCTGAGTTGTTTCTAGTTTCTGGCTATTATGAATAGACTGGCAACAAACATAGTTGAGTAGGTGTCCTTGTAGTAGGATGAAGCATCTTTTGCATTTATGCCCAAGATATAGCTAGATGGTATAGTGAGATCTTGAGGTATATTGATTCTCAACTTTTTGAGGGCCTGCATATTGATTTTCAACATAGCTAGACAAGTTTGTACTCCCACAAGCAATGAAGAAGTGTTACCCTTGCTCCACATCTTTGCCAGTATGAGCTGTCATTTGTACTATTGATCTTAGTAATTCTTACAGGATAAAATCTGAAAGTAGTTTTGATTAGTATAACGGTGTTAAACATTTCTTTAAGTACTTCTCAGCCATTTGAGTTTCCTCTATTGAGAATTCTCTGTTTAGATCTGTATCCCACTTTTTAACTAGATTATTTATTTTTATATCTCATTATGAAGTTCCTTTTTTTCTTTGTAATTGCTTTTTTAATTATTTAATCTTTTTCAATAGTCCAGACTTTATGCCTCTCCTGGTTCACCCTCTGACTATTCCACATCTCAGACTTCCCTCCCCCACCCCCCATCTCCACGAGGATGTCCCTTTACCCTCACTCCCTGGGGCCCCAAGTCTCTCAAGGGTTAGGTGCCTCTTCTTTCACTGAGTCCTGACCAGACAGTCTTCTGATGTATATATGTCAGAGGCCTCATATCATCTACTCTATGATACTGGTTGGTAGCTCAGTGTCTGAGAGATCTCAGGGGTCCAGGTTAGTTGAGACTGCTGATCTTCCTATGGGGTCACTCACCTCCTCATCTTCTCCCAACTTTTCCCTAATTCAACCAAAGGGGTCAGCAGCTTCTATCCATTGACTCTTTCAGCTGCTTGTTGGGTCTTTCAGAGGGCAGTCATGGTAGGCCCCTTTTTGTGAGTGCTCCATAGCCTCAATAATAGTGTCAGGCCTTGGGGCCTTCCTTTGAGCTGGATCCCAATTTGGGCTTGTCACTGGACCTCCTTTACCTCAGGCTCTTCTCCATTTTTGACCCTGCAGTTCTTTCAGACAGGAACAATTCTAGGTCAGAGTTTTTGACTGTGGGATGGCAACACCATCCCTCACTTGATGCCCTGTCTTTTTACTGGAGGTGGGATCTACAAGTTCCCTCTCCCCACTGTAAGGCATATCATCTAGGGTTCCTCCCTTTGAGTCCTGAGAGTCTTTAAACTCCCTAGTCTCTGGTACATTTTAGAGGGTCCTCCCATCTCCTACCTCTTGTGATTGCCTGTTTCTATTCTTTCTAGGGGCCCTCAGGGCTTCAGTTCCTTTGCCCACCCAATACCTGATCATATTCCTCTCTTCCCCACTGTCTTGCAGGCAAATAGATGGAACTAGAAAATATCATTCTGAGTGAGGTAATTCGGACCCAAGTGGACATGCATGGTATGAACTCACTAATAAGTGGATATTACCCAAAAAAGTGTACAATACCCATGATAAAATTCACAAAGCTCAAAAAGGTTAATAAACCTAATGGCCTAAGTAAGGATGCCTTAATCCCACTTGGGAGGGAAGAAAACAATCATAGGAGGGAGGAAGGAGGGACCTGGGTGAAAAAGAGGACATAGAAGGGAAGAGGGGAACATGGTCATTACTAAGTTTTTTTTAAATATATTTTACATATTATTCTTCTATCAGATGTGGAGGTGGTAAAAAAGTTTTTCATTACATAGGCTGCTGCTTTGTTCACATAGTGGTGTCCTTCGCCTTACAGAAGCTCTCAGTTTCATGAGGTCCCATTTATTAAATTTTTTATCTTAATGCCTTTGTTAATGGTATTCTGTTCAGAAAGTCTATTCCTGTGCCAGTAAGTTCAAGGCTATCCCCCACTTTCTCTTATGTGAGGTTCAGTGTATTTGGTTTCATGTTCAGATATTCGATTCATTTGAATTTGAGTTTTGTGCAGTGTAATAAGTATGGATCTATTTGTACTTTTCTACACGCAGACATTCAGTTTGAGTTGCACCATTTGTTAAAAATGAGGATTTTCCACGCATTGTATATTTCTTGCTTCTTAATAAAAAGTCAGGCATCCGTAGTTGTATGGATTTATGTCTGTGTCTTCAATTTGAGTCCATTACTTAATGGATCTATTTTTATGCCAGTACAATGTGGGTTTTATTACTATAGCTCTGTAATACAACTTGAAATTGGGGATGATGAGATCTCTAGCAGTTCTTTTATTGTTCTGGATTGTTCAGGATGATATGTACTCACTAATAAGTGGATATTAGCCAAAAAAAGTGCAAAATTCCCAGGATACAATTTTGGTATTGTATTTTTTAACTGTTCTGGTTTTTTTCTTTCATATAAATTTGAGAATTGTTCTTTCAAGATCTGTGACAAGCTATGTAGAAATTCCAGTGGGATTGCACTGAATCTGTAGATTGATTTTGGTAGAATGGCAGTTTTTACTTTGCTAATCCTACTGAACCATTAGCATGAGAGATCTTTCTAGCTTTTGATATCTTTTCTATTTCATTCTAAAACTTGAAATTTTATCATACGAGTCTTTCACTTACTTGGTTAGAGTTATCAAAGGATATTTTATATTATTTGAGGCTAATTTGAAAGATGTTTTTTCCCTGATTTCTTTCTCTGTCCATTTGTAATTTGTATATAGGAGGGCTTCTGATTTGTGATTTAATTTTGTATCCAGTTAATTTGTTAAAAGTATTTATCAGCTGTAGGAGTTGCCTGACAGAATTTTTTGAACCATTTATATATACTAGCATACCATGTGCAACCAAAGACACTTTGACTTCTTTTCCAATTTACATACTGCTGATTTATTTCATCTGTCTTATTGCTATAGCTAAGACTTCAAGGAAAATATTGAATAGTTATGGAGAGAGTAGACAGCCATTTCTTGTTCATGAAATTACTAGAGTTGCTTTGAGTTTCTCCCTATTTAAGTTGATGTCAGCTATGAATTTTTGGTAAATTGTCTTTATCATGTTTATGTATATCCCTTGTAACACTAATATCTCCAGGGATTTTGTCATGAAGGGGTGATGGGTTTTGTCAAAGGTCTTTTTTGCATGTAATGGGATGATCATAGTGGTATGATCACTTTTTAATTTTGTTTATTTGTTGGATTACATTTATTGATTTTCTTATACTAAATCATTCCTAAATCTCTGGAATAAAGCCTACTTGACCATGGTAGATGATTTTTAAGATGTGTTCTTGTATTTGGTTTGCAAGAATGTTATTTAGTATTTTTGTACATATGTTCATCAGGGAAATTGATCTGTAATTCTCTTTCTTGGCTTAGTCTTCATGGGGTTTGAGTGTTAGAGTAACTGTGGTCTCATAAAATGAATTAGGCAATGTTCCTTCTGTTTCTATTTTGTGGAATAATTTGAAGAGTGATAGCATTAACTTGTCTTTGAAAGTATGTTAGAATTCTGTGCTAAAATAATCTGGTTCTGGGCTTTTGGGGTTCAGAAAATTCTACTGGCTGCCTCTATTTCATTATGGTTTTGGGTCTGTTTAAATTGCTTCTCTGATCTTGATTTATATTTGGCAAGTGGAACCTACAGAGAAAATTATCTGTTTCTTTTAGATTTTCCAATTTGATAGAGTATATGTATTCAAAGAATATCCTTATGGTTTTCTGGGTTTATTCACTATCTGTTGTTATGTCTGCCATTTCTGTTCTGGTTTTCTTAATTTGGATATCCTCTCTCTGCCATTTAATTAGGTTGGATAGAGTTTGTCTATATTGTTGATTTTCTCAACAAACCACCTCTTTATTTCATTCATGCTTTGTATTGTTCTCTTTGTTTCTGGTTTATTGATTTCAACCATGAGTTTGATTATTTCTTTATCACTTCTTTTTGTTATAGAGCTTTTAGTTGTATTGTTAAGTTGGAAGTATGTGATCTGTTCAGTTTTGTTTTGTTTTGTTTTGTTTTTTTGGTTCTTTTTGGAGGCATGTAATGCTGTGAACTTATCCCTTAGAACAGATCTCATTGTGACCATAAATTTGGGTATGCTATGTATTTTCTTTTAATTCTAGATAAACTTTAATTTCTTCATTTATTTCTGTCTTGACACATTTTTTAATTCAGTACAAAATTGTACCGGTTCTATGAGTTCCTAATCATTTTGTTGTTTCTGATTTTGTTAATCTCTAGCTTTAATCCATGATAATCTGATACAGTACAGAGAGTTAAGTCTTTTTTCTTGTATCTATCTATTGACCCTTGCTCTGTATCTCAGTACCTGGTCAATTTTGAAGAAAGTGCCATGAGATGCAGAAAAGAAGTTATATTCTTTTGTGTTTCAGTTAAACTT
The DNA here is from genome assembly GCF_004785775.1 of Grammomys surdaster. NCBI lineage: Eukaryota > Metazoa > Chordata > Mammalia > Rodentia > Muridae > Grammomys > Grammomys surdaster. The sequence continues at coordinate 1,439,685 of NW_021604671.1, read as the reverse complement.
TTGTAAATATCTGTTATATCTGTATGATTTGTAATATCTGTTAGCTCTAGCATATATCTGATAAGTTTTAGTCTAGGTGACCTGTCCATTGTGAAAGTTGGATATTGAAGTCTCTCACTTTCAGTGTGTGAGGGTCAATAGGTGATTTAAGCTATAGAAGTGCTTCTTTTACAACCTTAGATGCCCTTATATTTGAGGCATAGATGGTAAGAATTGAAATGCCACTTGGTGGATTTTTTTCTTTAAATTGTATATAATGACCTTACCTATCTTTTCTAATTTGTATTCGTTTGAAATATCTTTTGTCAGATATTAAAATGGTTATATCAGCTTACTTCTTTAGTCCATTTGCTAGAAATATCTTTTTCCAACTTTTCACCCTGACCTGAAGTAATGTCTATCTTTAATGTCGTGTATCTTGGATGTAGCAGAAGAATGGATCCTGCTTTCACATCTAATCTGTTACTTTATATCATTTTATTAGAGAATTGAGATTACTGATATTGAGTGATATCATTGCCCAATGATTGTTGATTCCTGTTATGTTGGTAGGGGGAGGGGTGATGGTGGTGGTGTGTTTTCTTGCAGGTATGGGTTTGTATGCCTCCCTTCTTTTGATTTTGCTGGTCTCACATTTATTCTCTGTGTTTTCATGCATGTTGTTAGCCCTGTTATGTGGGAAGTTTTATTATAGCTCCTTTGTAGGGATTAATTTGTAGTTAGATATTGCTTAAATTTGGTTTTTATCATAAAATGTCACATTTTATCCATCTATGTTGACTACTATCCTGGGTACAGTAATCTGGGATGATACACATACAGCATAACTTTCCAGGCTCCTTCTGGCTTTTAGAATCTCAGGTGTAATTGAGAAGTCAGGTGTAATTCCTACCTTCTTTTGTTGTTGTTGTTCTGTGTGTTTTATGTTTCTACTCTGTGATTAGGAGACTTTCTTTTCTGGTCCAATATGTTTGGTGTTTTGTATGCTCCTCTACCTTCATAGACATCTCCTTCTTTAGGTTAAGAAAATTTTCTTCTATGATTTATCAAAAATATTTCCTGGCCTTTTGAGTAGAATATGTACTCTTTCTTCTATCATTTCTCTCTCTCTCTCTCTCTCTCTCTCTCTCTCTTTCTCTCTTTGAATATTTTATGTATTTACATTTCAAATGTCATCCTCTTTCCCAGGTATACCTTCCAGAACCTCCCTATACCATCCCCCTCCCCCTGTTCTATGAGGGTGCTTCCCCTCCCATGCACCCATTCCTACCTCACCACACTGTCATTCCCCTATACTGGGAAATCAAGCCTTAACAGAACCAAGGGCCTCTTCTCCCATTGATGCCTGATTCAAGTCCATTCTCTGCTACATATGCAGCTGGGGCCATGGGTCCCTCCATGTGTACTCTTTTGTTGGTGGTTTAGTCCTTGGGAGCTCTGGAAGATCTGGTTGGTTGATATTGTTGCTCTTCCAATGACATTGCAAACCCCTTCAGCTCCTTCAGTCCTTTCTCTAACTCCTCCATTGGTGTTCTCTTGCTCAGTCGAATGGCTGGCTGTGAGCATCCACCTCTGTATTTGTCAGGCTCTGGCAGAGCCTTTCAGGAGACAGCTGTATCAGGCTCCAGTCAGCAAGCACTTCTTGGTATCTGCAATAGTGTCTGGGTTTGGTGTCTGTATATGGGATGGATCCCCATGTGGTGCTGTTTCTGGATGCCCTTTGTTTCAGTCTCTGTTCCACACTTTGTCCCTATATTCCCTTTAGACAGGAGCCATTCTGGGTTAATAATTTAGAGATGTGTGGATGGCCCCATCCCCCAACTGGAGGCCTTGCCTCACCTCTGGATATGGTCTCTACAGGTTCTCCCTCTCCTTTGTTGGGCATTTCAGCTAATCTCATCTCTGTTGGGTCCTGGAAACCTCTTGATTTCCTGGCATCTAGGACTTTCTAGTGGCTATCCCCAGGTCTCCATCCTCCATTGCTACACACCTCTGTTCAATTTACTGACCCACTTTATATCACCCCTGTCCCCCCTCCCATACCTGATTCTGGCACACACACCCATTTTCATCACTACTCTCTTTAGATTTGGTCTTTAAATAGTGTCCCAGATTTCTGGGAGAAAAAAAAAATATATATATATATAAATTATACAATTTGACTTAATATTTTTTCAGAGAGTATAATAGCTAATGACCTGCCATTTTATTTTCAGAGAGTATATTAGCTGTGTATTGCCTGGTAGAAAAAAAATGCCTGCTACCTATGGACACTAGGAGTTCCAGGTAAATGTGTTTCTGGGTAGTAGGAGCTGATACTTTATCTGATAGGTTAGAGGTTGAAGGTGTTCAAAGGAGGGAGAGTTGTTGAACCAATGACTATTTATTTTGGCTACTTGAAATGTACGGAGCCAGTGAACATAGGCCACCTCAAAAAGGCTGCTACAGTATTGGGGATGTGACTGGGTGGGAGATCTAGAGTAACAGAATGAGAAGGTAAGAACTACAGAAGGCCTACATGTTTTCCTGGCAGAATAGTCTGTGGGTTAATAAGGCGTTCCTGTTGGAGTAGGGAGCTGGGATAAAGCAACAAGTGTGGTTAGGAAAGGGAGGTCTTGGGATCCACATTAGATGTGGGCAGAGGAGGAAGGAAGGGTGCAATATATTTTCTGTTACAAAAATAGGAAGAAAACTGGGGAATTTTCTTTGGATGAAAGTGGGGAGTATTGAACATCTTCAGCAAGTTTACATGTTTTCTTGGCCTGCTCAGCTTGTGTGTTTGCAGGGAATGCCTGCTTATGATGGTGACTACAATACTGGGAAGAATTACGAGAAGAAAGGTTGAAGAAGAAGGTTTTTATGATCCACTGGGGATAGAGTCAGAGATGAAAGGGAGACTGCAGCAGATGTTCTGTTATAGAGTTGGGAACTTGAGGAGCAGGAAAAAAAATGTGAATGTCAGTTGTCAGCCTATCTAATTTTCTGCCAGGAGTTGCTTTTGGTTTCCAAAGAGGAACATGCATTTATATCTATGTATCAGAGAAAATAAGATGTTGAACAAAATTGGCTCTATTCTTCTGACTCCCAGTGGCTCCTTGATGTATTGTCCTTTGCAAATACTAGTAGGGCTTGACATTGCAATTATTTTCATAATCTTATATGCTCTGTCCTAGAGTAATCTGAAAGTGCTTGATAGATGACAATAAATTCATAAATAAACAAAGTAATGAGTGAGTAAACAAATAAATGAAAGGCTGGTAACACGACTGACTAACACCTGCATCTGTATGACCCAGTAAAGGACAAACACCAGAATAAGACAAGACATACTCCAAAACTAGGAGATAAAGAGGGGAAGGTTATGAAAGCTCACTAATACCAGGACAAGTGAAAAGTGTGAAGAATATGACAAGTGACAACTGGTTTCTAGTTAGGAAGAGGAGGAGAAGTGGTCTATACTTTGAATCTGTAGGGGGAGGCAGGATAGTCAGAGAATTCAAAGTTATCCTCTTTTACTCATTGACTTTACAGATGGCCACTATAATTGTGCTAGAGAGTTAACATTTACTGTCATCCTAAATGTCTTTCAAGTCCCTGGCCCAGGATTGGAGACTGCAAGTCCAGCTGCTTAGATAGATTGGAGATTTACACAGCAAAGATACTACATAATCTCAAGATTATTTTAAGCTTAGCAGTGTTGTTCTTTTCTGAATAGTTGTTACCCAGTATCTTCTTACCCACCTAGTAGAATTATGTTTAGTTTTTTTCTAATAAAAGCACAAGGGACTTAATGACAGACCAAGATCTAATATTATTCACAACCCTATGCTATCACCTTTTGCTAGAGATAAGCCTAGTGTCTGGTCAATCCTGGTGAATAAACATTTACACTTTAGCATCATCAATTTTCCTTGACTCTAACAGGCCTAACAGGCTACTTATCTTTAGGGTATTTGGGGGTCTGCAACCCCATGATTCTATTCACTATATTTTAGTGTTTCCTAAGCATATCGTTTATTAAAAAAAAATCTTTCTGCATCAATTCTATTAGTTTGAGGTTCTCTTACCTCATGTCCTCTTGTTAGAACTACTGCAAACCTTTTATATGCTCCAATTTAAAATTGTATCATAGAGGCCTGCAAACTCAGGTTCTTTTTGTTTGACCATCCGACAAACTAGCTCAGGGTCAGAACCACCTGTAGCTCCATGGCCTGTATCTGAGAGGTAATTAGCTGAGTCAAACAGTTCAACAATGCATGCTACGAATTATAGGACTAATACAATCAGAAGGAAAATACATTAACCTACATGACTCTTATATTTTTTATGCATAAAAACCCAATGCAGCCTTCCCGTCTGGGCCCGAGAACTGATCTAGGGTGGCAGTTCTGAACCCAATCTCACAAAACCCAGAGGAAGCAACCGTCCGAGGAGCTCTAACCTGGGCAGTGTCTTAGGTAAGGAGACAGCAACACACAAACAGGGAGTAACTGGGACCCACTGGGACACAGGAATTCACTCCTGGCCAGAAGCACTGGTGCCTTCCTGTCTGCACCCGAGCATTGAACAGACTTTGGGCCCCAACTCTATCCCCAGTAGTAACACCCACTCCACACAGTTCTGAAACAACAAAGATAATAGGAAAGACAGGCTCCAATCAGAGACAGAGCAGGTAGCACTAATGAGATCCAGATGGCAAAAGACAAGCACAAGAACAAAAGCATCAGCAACCCAGGGTACTTTGCATCATTAGAACTTAGTATCTACCACACTAGAACGTCCTGAACTCCCCATAACACCAAGAAAGCAAGATTCAGATTTAAAGTCACTTTGAAAGATGATGATAGAGGACTTTAAGGAGGACATAAATAACACTCTCAAAGAATTTGAGGAGAACACAGGTAAACAAGTAGAAGCCCTTAAAGAGAAAAAAAAATCACTTAAAGAATTATAAGAGAACACAACCGAATAGTTGAAGGAATTGAACAAAACCACACAGGACATAAAAAGGGAAGTAGAAACAATAAAGAAATCACAAAGGGAGACTACCCTGGAGATAGAAAACCTAGGAAAGAAATCAGGAGTCATAGACACAAGCATCACCAACAGAATACAAGAGATAGAAAAAAGAATCTCAGGTGCAGAAGATACCATAGACAATATTGACACAACTGTCAAAGAAAACACAAAGTTGAAAAGATTCTTAACATAAAACATCCAGGAAATCCAGGACACAATGAGAAGACCAAACCTAAGGGTAATAGGTATAGATGAGAGTGAAGATTCCCAACTTAAAGGGCCAATAAATATCTTCAACAAAGTTATAGAAGAAAACTTCCAAAACCTAAAGAATGAGATGCCCATAAACATACAAGAAGTCTACAAAATACCAAATAGACTAGACTAGAAAAGAAATACCTCCCATCACATAATAATCAAAACACCAAATGCACAAAACAAAGAAAGAATATTAAATGAAGTAAGGGAAAAAGGACAAGTAGCATATAAAGGCAGACCTATCAGAATTACACCAGACTTCTCACCAGATACTATAAAAGCCAGAAGATCCTGGACAGATGTCACACAGACCCTAAGAGAACACAATTGCCAGCCCAGGCTACTATACCCAGCAAAATTCTCAATTACCATATGTGAAGAAACCAAGATATTCCATGACAAATCCAAATTTTCACAATATCCTTCCACAAACCCAGAATTACAAAGGATAATAGTGGGAAAGCTCCAATACGATGAGCAAAATTATACCCTAGAAAGAGCAAGAAACTAATCCTCTTCCAACAAATCCAAAAGAAGATAGCCACACAAAGATAATTCCACCTTTAATAACAAAAATAACAGGAAGCAACAATCACTGTTCCTTAATATCTCTTAACATCAATGGACTCAATTCTCCAATAAAAAGACACAGACTAACAGACTGGATACATAAACAGGACCCAGCGTTTTGCTGCATACAGGAAACCCACCTCAGTGACATAGACAGACACTACCTTAGAGTAAAAGGCTGGAAAGCAATTTTCAAGCAAATGGTCCTAAGAAACAAGCTTGAGTAGCCATTCTAAAACCTCCAGCCTGAGAACACAAAGGGAGGGACCCAAGGGTCCACCTGTATAGGTAGTTGAGGGTGGCCTTGTCAGGCATCAGTGGAAGTGGAGGGCTTTGGTGCCTGAAAGTTTAGATTTCCTAGTGTTGGAGAATTTGAGAGCAAGGAAGTGGGAATGGGAGGATGGTGGGAGCACACCCTCAGAGAAACTCCCAGAATTATATGGATTAGACATGACAGAGGCAGGCCACCAGAAGACTAGATTCCAGAATTCAAACAAAAAATTATCTTGATAATAAAATTTGTTTTGAGAATTATATATTGCAGAATACTCAGCCTTGGTTTATCTACTCATCAAGCAAGCTGAGCAGACTTGCTCGAACATCTGATGTCCTGGAATTTCAGCTGGATGCAGTGAAGATCACAGATATCAGAGGCTTATCAATTTACTCTTTCCCCACCCCTCTTCTAATATCTCAACACCCTAACAAGCTTGAAGAAGTTATTGAAGAGTTGGCGCCCCTATTCCCTGGGCTTGGCAACAGAGGTGGTAAATATTGGGCTGTCTTTCTAGGGAAAAGTAGTGGTTTTCTTGAAACAGGGAAGAATAGCTAGGATTTATTGCATAGCCATAACCTATTGGTAGAAATCTGTATAATTGTTATTAAGCTGAAGTCATAATTTCTAAAATGGTACAAAACATACTTTGATTTCAAATTTAAGATTTTCATTGATATATGTTCCTTATTGATATAAAAGTGAGATTAATATTGTTACTCTCATAGATATTGCGCCTATATAACACATTTAGGGATATAAAGCTTAGACCTAGTCCTTCTTTAACTCTTTTAACTGATTCAAGATGGTTAGCCTGTGAGTTAAGGGCCTATAGCAAATTCATGGCTCTGAGTTTATTGTTAGGGTGTTTTCTATATTTTATTTAGAAATAGCTGAGAGGAGTTAACAGACAACAGTCCAGATTGCCTTACATGGATAATTGGTTTTAAAAATGTCAGAAGTCCACAGAATTGAAGTTACACACAT
>NW_021604671.1:1320338-1432477 GCF_004785775.1 Grammomys surdaster | reverse complement strand
CTCTGAGTTTATTGTTAGGGTGTTTTCTATATTTTATTTAGAAATAGCTGAGAGGAGTTAACAGACAACAGTCCAGATTGCCTTACATGGATAATTGGTTTTAAAAATGTCAGAAGTCCACAGAATTGAAGTTACACACATTTCTGTATTAATGTTCATTTTGATTAGAGACATGTCTGCTCCTGACAGCTTCTCTGTCTTAGATTCTAAGAAGAAATTTAGCATCTTTGGAATTACTCCAGTTGTGGTGAGACAGCCACTAGGCAAGAATTGCCTCTTTTCATCTACAGACTAATTACTGTCCAGAAAAGGACACACTTGCATAATAGTCGACTGATTATATCTGCCAAGACAGAGTAATCAGCCCTTAATAATTCTGCATGGCTAGGTCTGTCAGATGATCCTGGGCCAGAAGGCTGAAGATCGGATGCTCCAACATTTTGTAGTATAGGGACTGTCCAGGTGTTCAGTGGTCTCTATAAGTTGGCTACATTTTATAAGCTATGCTTTTTGCTTCCCATAATTTCAGTTAATTCAGTCACTCTGGATTTCTGACAGGGCTGAAGACTTACAATCTCATAGCCAATCCTGGCTATTTACTTTTAGAGAAAAGATTTGAGAGGATGATTTTCAGCTGACATTCATTCTAAAGCCAAGAAAAAGGCCAGGTTCAGAACTAAGTCTTTTAGTTAGGAAAGATGACAGAGGTTCTGGTTAGTCAACAAAATGATGGACTGGGTATTAGGTCTTTCTTGTATCTTACTGATACAAATTGGTATAGTTATGCTCTAATTGTATTTTGAGAGAAAAGTTTTATTTTAACAGGAAGGGTGATATGTAAGAAGAGCTAAGGTGGGAGGAGTAAGGCGAGGAAGAGGAGGACGAGAGGAGGAGCTAGGAGACAAGACAGGGGAGGGGACATGGAAGCAGATGTTTGCGTGTCTCTGCCAGTCAAAGATAGTTGGTATATCTAGTTGGGTATTGAGTTACACTTCCTATTTTATAGGCATCTTGTTATTGAGCATTACCAAACTTATAAAGCCTTTGATTAACATTTTTTAAAAACTTACTAATTAAAAAAAAAAGGATGAGGAGGGAGGGTGATGGAATATATGTAACAGGAAATCAGATGAGAAAACTAGCTGGAGGGAAGAAGGAAAGGAGCAGAGGGAAAGAAATCAGAACTCTAATGACACATGTATGAAGACGCTGTAATAAAACCCAGTATGTTGTACGTTAACTGAAAATACTAATCAAGAAAATAAAGCAAGAAGGAGGAAGGGGAATAGGTTTGAGGGTTTCTGGGGGAGGGATGAGGAAAGGGGATGACATCTGAAATGTAAATAAATAAAACATCCAACAAAAAATGAAATTAAAAAAATGCATTGTGGATGACACTGCCAACACCAGATTTTATTTGAAGATATACTCTGACCCCCCTGAACCACAGTTTCACAGACTTCTGTGTGTTCCTAGGACTGAATCTAAGAAAACAATTTCCAAGGCAGTTACTTTAGAGCTGAAATTCTTTCAGTTCAAGCATAGACCCTTTGGCTTCAGACCTGTTCTGACCTCAGTGACCTTAATGCTGTTACAAAATATATTATTCTGGTGGCTTACTAAAAAGCTAAACACTCCAAAGTTTCATTTGGACACCATGAATAAATTATGGAGATTTATTGCACAGCCTTGTCACTGTAGCTAATACATCATATAGCTCAAAATTTGCAAGAGTATATATTTACAAAGATTTACTAAACATGCATATTAATTAGTTCAAGTATTCTAATCAAATTGTGATGTATGCATATGCCAAAACATGTTGTTGTTTGTAAATATACACAATTATATTTGTTTATTTTATACCAGTAAAGCCATAGAGTATTAAATATCTTAAAAAATAGGCACCAAATTGAACTTAAGGTCAACTCAATAGCAGGGAACATATCCCTTATACTATAAACCTAACCAACTACCTATGGCTAGTGACATCATAGATCACAAGGGAGAATCTATTATTGCCAATTTCCTAGACCTTTATAATCCCAGTGTAATGTAAACACATATATCTTTTTCACAGATCTTGTGGTGGTTTGAATGAAAATGGCCCCCATTGAGTCTTAGGGAGTGCCATTCTTAGTATGTGTGGACTAGGTAGAGTAGGTGTAGCCTTGTTGGAAGAAGTGGGTCAGGTCTGCTGTTTTTTGCTCTCTTCCTGCTGCCTGCCATTCCCTCTCAGTTACTTTCCAGCACCATAGCTACATACATTCCATCATGCTTCCCACCATAATAATAATGGATGAAGCCTCTGAATTATAAGCTAACCCCAATTAAACATTTGCCTTTGTAAGAGTTGCAATGATCATTATATCTCTTCACAGAAATAGAACATTGACTAAGACACCCCTTATCAAAGAAGCTTCTTTTTTACAGCAAAGGCCTTCAGAGAAATCCACAACTGCTAAAAATGCAGAGACATCTCTAACATAACTTCTACATCTGAGTCTCAAGGAACATCATGGAGGGGGAAGAAAAACTGTAAAATACAGAGGACCAGAGCTTCTGGTATAAGATAGTGTCTTCTATATATGACAGAGATCTGTACTCATGAAATCTCAACAAAATAGGATCCTAAGAAACACATATACATGACAACACCAACTGACATGCCAAATTGAATGAGGAAGTCTAACAAGGTTGTACCCCTAGATAAAGAGCTACAAGAAGTTAATGACTTCTGAAAGAATATGCATCAATTCTTCTTAAAGGATAAGCCCCTGATAGGATACCTGTCAACAACAATAAATAGAATCAACAGGTTTAATTTATTTATACAAATATATAAGAAAAAATAAAAAGAGTGGTCATAACGTTCAGAGAAAGTGTTTGGGACATGGAAAGATTTAGAAAGAAAAGAAAGTGGAGAAGTAGAGTGGAAATTATATAAATACAATACTCATGTATGAGATTCTCAAAAAAATAATCGAATTATCTTTAAACTCTAATGTATCATGTTCATAGAATATTTTAGTAGAATGTTTTTATTAATTCTTTTGAGAATTTCATATATTCCTGCAGTGTATTTTGGTCATATTTAACCCATGTTTCTTCCCATACTATTTCTTGACCTACCCACCACTCACCTAGGCCCTCTCAATTCCATGTCCTCTCTTTTTAATAAAAAATAACTCAGAGTAAAAGTTGTGCTCTCTATAGATTCTTGGGTGTGGACCATCTACTAGAACCTGCTTGACCTACCACGGACCTCACTTTTAAAGAAAATTTACACTTTCTCCTACAAAATCCATCAACTGTCAATAGCTCCTCATTTATCCCCTAACCACCTCCATGCCAAAACATTGGTTGTCCTGATCTTATAAGGTCTTATGCAGGCAACCAAAGCTGTTGTAAGTTCATGAGTACAGAGGTTCTTCCATATCAAGGAAATGTTTAGCTTTGATCCTGCCTTACCTCTGGCTCTTACAATCCTGTTCTCTCATCCTTGATGGAATCTAGAACTTCAAAGTCAGATTATATGATGCAGATATCCCATTTGCAGCTGAGCACACCACAAACTAATGCCTTCACTTGGACCAGTTATATGTTTCTGTTTTAATCCCATCCACTACACAAAGAAGCTTATCATGAGCTCTGATCACAAAATATTTTTAAATTAAGTATTTCATGGAGCAGAAACAGTTTATCAAGATTCATTTAGCTAATTGCCCTGTTAAAATGCACACCAATTAATTTCTGGTTTGTATATAAATTTATTCATTACAAAATAATACTTATTTTGAGAGATTAGTAATCTACATTTTTTAGAACATCAGATAAGCAAATCACTATGCTGTTGTACTCAGAATGCTTGCATAAAAGAGGATAGAAGTAGAAGTATAGATAGAGGAAAAGATATAACGAAAATGTAAGTAGAAGTAAAGCCAGATGAGAAGAAATATAAATAAAAGCATAGCCACATTTAAAAAAAAAAAGTTTACTGTAGCGAGGACTCAGCCATCTACAGTTGAGTTTTAGGAGAACTCGATCCAGAAAAGAAGTAAGAAAACTGTAGTGGGTTAAAGATGATTCTGGGCATGCTCTGAGTAGGCTCCACTGGCCTAGAAATGCGGACAGTAGATAACCAGAAACAGAACATATTATGTGATGGATAGAGGTCAAATATGATTTTAATGGATTAAAGAGATAGTAATTAAGAAAGTTGTGTGGTTCTCATTTTGAATTGCCTTTTCAAGTTGCTTGATATGGATGTTTAGTTTCCTGGCTTATAAAGAGATAATCTAGATTTCTAAAAGTCTAACTTCTGGAAAGAATTTAATCCTTGTGAATTCAAGTATCTGTATCCTGTCAATTCAACTTGGAAAGTTAGGATAAAAAGAAGAAAAATTATTGTGCATGCATATTAACACTTCACGGTAAAGAACTGTGGGACAATGGACCATGCCAGAAAACTTGGTAAGGATGAGTTTGATCAGATTCCCTGACACCCAGGCACCCACCTGACATGGTAGGTAGCTCTCTTCTCCCTTCCAGATTCCTGGCCTAGAACACATGCTACTCTCCCCACATAGAAAACCTGACCTATGGTCATGTAGCCCACAACAGAGTTCTCCATGCTAATGAAGTATCTAGAAGCCCCAAGGGTTTAGCCAATAAGCTTCCCTTCCTGGACATTACTTCCTGCAAAAGGTATTTAATCTCTGGCCCACCCTGAGAAGGCCAAGATTAACAATCAATAAACAGTTTGGAACCAAAGACTCTTTTTCATCAAAAACTGCCATGGCAAGAATGGAGAAAGCCTTTGCCTACAGAGCTGTCCATCTAAGCTTCCCACAGAAAGCGCCTGTGCCCTCCCAGACAACTCCCACTAAAATAATGACTTTCACAGATGAGCTAAGCCAGAGTTTCCTGCTCTTGGTCCTTAGCCCTAGGGATCCTTTCATTCTTGGCTCCTCCAAGACTTTCAGCAGCATCTGGTTGTCCAGAAGTTTGGAAGCCTCCAGCCTTGGGTTCCTCATTGTAGGCACATGAACAACCCTGACCCTCTATTCCTAACTCTTTTGTGTGGTTTCCAGTGGAAACTGGATGTCAGAGGATCCGGGAACCCCAGTAGTCCAGGCGGCCATTCCCACACCCCAGTGGCAGGGTGGAATGTGAAACCACAAAGAAGTGAAAAGAGGCTCTTCTATACCATTTTAACACAGGATGCAAAATTATATAAAAATGGTTACAGAACATAAGGCTGGCTTAGTTAAAACATAAGGGGTCAGTAAATTGTAGGAAAGTAACTAAATGGGGAAAATAATGGAATTTAAAGGCCATTTGAAAAGGGTAGTTTATGCCTACTAATGTCCCTGATGTTTCAGTATTGAGTCATCTCTATGGATTAAAGGCATTCCCCTCTTGATGGTATGGCAGGCTAGAAAATATATTCAGGACAATGTATATTCTTCCTCTATGCAGACCTGGCAGAATAAAGAGTTATTTTTCAGTTCATTATCTCTAGGTGGCCTTCAGATTACTATACACTCTGTGCCAAATAGAATGTTTGTGGGTGATGCTTTCTGGTTCTGTATGACTGATAGCAGAAGAGTTTCTAGGATCCTTTCCTGGAACTAATGATTGTGTCCCAAGATAACATTTAGAAATTATTTTGGATTATGCTAAACAGAAGAAACCACTTAAGAACAAAAATTTGCTATAATTTCACCTTAACATTTTGTTCACTGTCCTTATCTGGCATGTGCAAGGATGGGGCATAATCCTGCTGGGGTCTCTGCAGCAAATGCTGAGAGCTGTTCTCAGATGCATGTGGTAACACATCATAAAAGCTTAAGACTTGACTAAAACTAGCTAAAAAAGACTAGCTAAAAAAATGTTATATATCCAGATCATGCACTCATATTTGCCTCAGGTCAGGAATGATTAAAAATTTAAAGCACATCTGTTTAAATGGTCCAGTAAGATGTATTCATCCTTAGATACATTTAGAATGGAAGGTATTACTAACTCATTTGCAGAATGCTACAATAAGTTAGAAGCTACTATGAAGTGATCATATGAGAAATTGAAGCATTTCTTCCCCTTAGTTCACAAAGGAGACCATACATCTCTGAAACAAGTTACTGAAGCACCCTGAGTCATGGTGACTTTCAGAATGTCACAAAACAACACAGTAGCCACAGTCAGTTTGTACAGTTCAGAGATCTCCATGTCAGGCCTTTCCAAAGTCCACTAATTAGGAGCAGGAAATCTCTCCAGCTTTGAAGAGAAGTTAGCAGAGTACACCCTAGTTAGAGAAAGAGTATTTTTGGCTACGTCTCAGCTATCTTTACACATAAAGAAATGTCAAAAGGATTTCTTTTGAGTGCATTTCTGTGGCTTGAGAGTACATGTTCACTATACCCTATGTCTATAACACAGAAGGTTTGGATGAAGGGAGAGGCCCTCAGGTAGATGTACAGGCCCACACAGCCTTAGTAAGTCTTTGAATTATGTTCATGAATATTGTGTCTGTAGCTCATATCATTCTGTTGCTTTTCTGGTCTTGAGAATCTAGCTCTCAGTGAAAACTGTTTGTGTCCTTCCACAATGGGAACTTGTTTAAGGCTGACATTCAATTGCTACTTATCATCATCAACACAAAAGAACATGTGATACTCCTGCTTTAAAAAGGGGGGGAGGAACTATCAGCATTTCTTGCTTCATGTGAGAAGACTGAAACAGTTGCGTACACTTTGAGGTGATAAATATGAACAAGACCTAATGTTGAGGTTGTTTTAGAGTGACAAGGGATTCAGACCCCTTTTGATCAGGTTGCTGGGGGTCAGCCCTGGCTTGGTGGGCAGATAAGTCTCTTCTTTCTTCTCCTCATTGTTCATTCTTCTTGAGCCAACCTTGGGGGATGGGAGATAGGAGAGCATCAGTGGGGGGTGGGGAGTAAGATTTGGTCTTACAAGATTCTGGGTAAGGCCTTGGGCCTTACAAGATATTTAGGGTTTCTGTGTAATAAAATTTTACTTATTTATGCTAGAAAAGTTCACTTACTATGTTACTGTAGCTGGCCTGCCCTCTGGTATCCTCTGTCCAGAAACTGCAGTTTTTACACTCTATACCTCAGCCCAAAGACAGCAGAGAATTAGGCAATGTGGCCTTTGTTCTATCTCAGCAGTAACTGCTGAACTCTGACTTATACCTGCTAATCTGAGGTCACAGGAAGAAAAAACACTTAGAGAAGTTACTATAGAGATTATTACTAGGTGTAGAAAGTTTCCTATGAAAGCTATCTAAGGGGAAAAGTGGAAATGGTCTAAGTGGGAAAAAGGAAAAAATTCTAACAATGGAAAAATTCTAAGCAGGGGAAAAGGAAAGGAAAGGAAGAATGGCTTCTAACAAATGTCCCTTTGTCTTTGTCTTCAGTACTTATACATCACTCAGAGAACATGATTATATGTTACAAAGTTCATCACAAGTTCACACCAAAATTCAAATCATAAATTGAAATAGTTTACAACAGAGAATGTTTACATGTATATCCATTAGGAGCAATTATCTAGCAATTCATCACCTGTCTAGCTCCACAAGTTCACTGAAGGTTTAAAACTATAACTAAGAAATTAGTGAAATTTTCTATAGATAAACCCAGGCAATATTTTATCTTCTGTCCTAGCACCTATAATAAATTGTGAGTTCCCTTTTAGTGACCTTTGGCTAACTGTTTCACAACCTTTTGGAATGTACTCTGAGCAGGAGAAAGTCTGGTTACTATCTAAGGGCAATTAACTGATGACACTCAGGAAACTGGCAGAGTTCTCATTGCAGTTTTGACTATGAGAAAGGGACCTAATAGCAGTACCACTATAAAAGAACTTAATAATGATTGTTATAATTTTAGGAATTCTTATAGGATCATCATTAAAACTTAAGAAATCATTTATTTGTCTATATAGCATCACTACAAGATAGCACATCTTTGTGGATCTGCAGAGATCTGTGCCAAATGGGTGTGATATTGCTTGGTGATTGTTACATATGTTTAATAATAATAATAATAATATTATTAAATAATTATAATAGGAAAAACATTTTAATAACAGGAATCTTTCCTAAAATAAGTCCCACACAGCCTTGCTGGATGAGGACTCACTTGTCGCAGATCATATAATAATCCAGGACAAGCACTTCAGGATGATCACCTGTTAATTATTAGCTTGTCCCATTAAGACTCCTGACATCAGGTTTTGTGCTTTCGTTAATAAAATGAATATATAAGTAAATATAGACAATCAGCCAGTGAAAGCTTATTTGAAAAGGAGATATCAGAGAAAATAAAAGCATACATACTAGGAAGAAAGTAGGTCAATGAGGACACACTGGAGTTGGTGTGCTGTGTTTCTGAGCTCAGAGATATTGGTGAGAATGGGTTATTCAGTGGGTACAAAGTATGAAAATCAAGTGACAGAGCTATGTTTTGAACACATGTATGTCATTTATTGGAAGCTGAGGGACCTGCCCATTAGGGGTTAATTTGTTCTTGCCAATCTAGATCTACCAGTAGGAAGTCACAAATTGCTGGTCCTGGGGACCATGTCATCAACAAAGGCTTAATGCTCCTAATGAGAGGACCATTAGGAAGGACCACATAGATTTCCCTCTGATTGGATAAAAGAAATAGGCACTTTGTCTCATTATAGTAAAATAAGA
Organism: Grammomys surdaster; assembly: GCF_004785775.1. Classification (NCBI taxonomy): domain Eukaryota; kingdom Metazoa; phylum Chordata; class Mammalia; order Rodentia; family Muridae; genus Grammomys; species Grammomys surdaster. The sequence goes on along the minus strand of NW_021604671.1, from coordinate 1,423,756 downwards.
AGAGGAAGGTATAATGAGAAAGTAGATCATTGTGTCCTGACTACCTGCTGTGGTGGTAGACTAGGAACTAAAAGAGCTGAACCACAGTTGGCATATGAAAATAGCCTGCTTGTAGAGGAAGACTGGAAGCTGTGGCTTCCTGGAACAGGGCAAAAGAAAATATAGGTGGGAGGAAGCAGCTACAAGAAGACATAATGCCAACACTTCAGGTGTTTGGGGGTTCATTTCTGATTTCAAAGCCCACTTCCATTCTTTGGAAAGCTTTGTACTTCTTTAATAAACTTTATTTTTATTACATTCTTTATTTATATAACTAAGGCAACTTATAAAAGAAAGCTTTAAATTCAGAAATTGGTTACAGTTTAAGCAAATGAATCCATGATCATCATGATGGGACGTCCATGACAAGCAGGCAGGTATGGCACTAGAACAATGTCTGAGAGATTATATTTCAGAGAATAAGAGATAGGCTGGGGTGGGCTTTTGAAATCTGAAAGCCCATCTATAGTGACAAACCTCTTCCAACAAGGCTAAACCTCAAAATCCTTCCTAAACTGTTCCACTAACTGGGGATTTAGTATTCAAGCATATAAGCCTATGGGAGCCATTCTCATTCAAACCACCACAATACCTAACTTGAAAGGCAGGGACTTTATATCTCCTTCTAGTAGCTGCCAGGCTTTTCCATTAATCTGTACAATGCTTTTATCATAAATGAATAATATTGTCCTTAAGCTTCCTTTGAATCAAAACACTTTCATCAATAAGACTAAGAACCCAAAAGAGAACCTCTTCCCCAGTAACACTGGCTGGAAATCTTTTCTCAAGGTTGAGCAAAATCTATAGCTGGCCATTGTTTTGTATTAGTATAGATCAGGCCAATCTCAAATGGGGTTTTCTATGATTTGAATGTTAACATCCCCTCCAATATCCATATGCTGATGCTTGATAACCAACACATATGGTAATACTAAGAAAGGAGGATAATATTGTAAAGTTCAAGCTCTAGTGATGGCCTACGGCTATTATAAAGGATACTTCACAATTCGTTTGTTCCTGCTATTTCTTCCATGAGCATAAAGAGAACAGTCTTCCCTAATACCAATGCTAGTACCTCCCCAAACTCCATGATGTATGATACATTTTTTGTTCTTTTTAATTTCCCAGTCTCTGAAAACAAACAGCTTAAAATTGGCACTCATATTAAATTCCTATATAATCAAATTTTTTGGTTTTTTTTATTTTTGTTTTGTCTTGTTTTAATGGCAGCCATGTAGAAGGGGTCCCATCTAACTAACAGATTTGACCAAAACAATAAATTTGTCTGCTTTAACTCCATAAGTAAAATGAATTTCAAGTATTTCAAGTGTCAACCTACTTCTCTCACAGAGGAAAGGAGGCTGAACCCAGTAAATCAATCCTTTAAGTCTTAGAAGTTATCCTTCTCTGCTCAGTATATTCTGAAACAATATGAGGCATTGTCCATTTTAGAACTTCAAACTGAGGATACAGAGATATTTATACTAACTTTGCTGTAACTTTCATTAGATAGTAATTGTTTATTGTTAGCATGTAGCCTGCTAACGTCTTTTATGTGTGAGCTCACTAGATCTGCAACTTGGTCCTGACCATTACATAAGTCAGACACTGTTGTCTCTACCTCAGAATTCCAGTTACTGGGGCCAAGAGAACCTGCAACATTAGCCAAAAAGAAACTTATGTCTAAGAGAACAAAGGTTTCAATTCAAGAATCCTAAAACTAAGCAAGTGTTATTTGGGGCAGGGAGTGAGATGAGGGCTTGGTTGGTTTTTGGGGTTTTTGTTTTTGTTTGTTTGTTTGTTTGTTTGTTTGTTTTCATGTAGCATTAAAATCTCAGTTTTCAGTTTTGAAATTTGGTATGAAAAGAAATATTTGAGGGAAATATGCATGAATCTGTTAACCATTCTAATCAAGACTTTGACTATAATATTTCAATATTTTCATAGTGGAAATGCTGTTGATCTCTCATTATTTAGAAAACTAAATATATCCTCTGTCAAAAAAAATCCTTTTAACAAATCATTTAAGCCGAACAAAATCCAGCAGCTTTATGAACATAATAAATAGACAATTCTGTTTTACTTCTTTCTATAAAAATAACCATATTAGGAAAATAACTTGATCATATAATTGACTGTTTTCACTCAGCTTCTTCTTGGTAGGAAAGAGCTTACTTACTATTATAATTCTTCTTTGATGCACATTAGTGCATCAACAATGAGTCTAGTTATTTTAAAATTATGGTCCCTTGGTAAGTTCATAGGAAAACAAAAGGTTATGGAGGAGAGGGATCTAAGGATATTATAGTGTTTCTGGTGGAGGGATCTATCTAAGGCACAAAGTAGCCCAACTCTATTTATATATGCATCCATGGATACTTCTGTAGAGTCTTGTTTCCAGGTGTAAAGACATGAGAGGGACATGGAGACTAATCAGGACCATGTGGGAGAACCAAAGCTCTGATTACTCAGAGCTGACTAATGCTCACTAATGGGTTCAAAACAGAACTCCTGGTATTTTCATCTGTCTCACATCACTCCATCACTCTGTACTTTTTTTCTACATTAATTAAAAACCTACTTCAATAATTGGAGAATTGCCTTTTCCTTCTTTTATACTTTGTCTGATGTCTGCCCATAATGCGGTGAATAAGCACATCAAGGATGTGCATTCATCTCACACCATATCTCCATTGTCACCACCTTTGAGAATATATATCTGGATAGTTCCAACTGTTTTGAAAATTATTTCTATTTTCCTGTCCTTGCATCTTGCATAGCTTCTCAACTTACTATCAGAGGCACCCAATTAGGCATATAATTTATTCTTCTAGAAATCCTCAGTAGTTTCTCTTTTCATGAGTGGGAAAAGCCAAAATACTCACTATGTTCTAGAAACTCTCCATGATCAGCTTTCTATCCTTTTGCTACAGCTATATGATCTCTATAAGACTGATTGTTCACAGACTGTGAGCACACTCTTGCCCTGCACTTCTTGTGCAACCTACATTCTCTATTCACTTCCTTTCATCTATCAATGGAACCGTGGGTCCTGACCACTTTGCCTAAACTTTTGGCATGCTTTCTCATTAGTGTCCATTTCCATTTTTCTCCTTAAATAATTTTAACACTATCTTGTAATTTATTTATTTATCTTGTTTCCTGTTATTGCCCATCATGATATAGGCTCCCAGTTTGTTTTATTTACTGCTAGATTCCTAGAAACTAAAACAATGCCTAGGTTGTATGAACACCCAACACACATTTCAAAAACAAGTAATTCAGTGAGACAACATAAAAGGAACAAAAACATAACAATATCACAACACACTCAGAAACTTAGAATTTAAAAATTATCTTCATCAAACATTGCCAAATCTTCATGTAAAAGAGATCTCAACACCCTCCACAGATAAGGACAGAAATCTGTGTCCTTATCTGTGTTTAAGACTTGTCTTAAATCCCTGCATGGGCACTGTCAGAACCTATGCTGTCCAATCCTGTACTGAGAGTTCTGCCACTCTTCACTGTTTCTTTTCAGTGCACATACTTACAATCTGGTTCTTCCTTCATCTTCATATTGACAATAATAGCTTCCTTATAGAGCTTCAGCTTCCCCCCCCCTCTCTCTCTGTCTCTGTCTCTGTCTCTCCCTCCTCTCCTCTCCTCTCCTCTCCCCTCCTCTCCCCTCCCTTCCCTCTCTCTCCTCTCCTCTCCTCTCCTCTCCTCTCCTTTCTTCTCCTCTCCCCTGAGGTTTAAACTAACTGCAGAATTAGTTCATAAATCTAAAAACTGTGATTATGTCAATGTTCTGATATATATATTTTTATTTCAAGAATTTCTACTTATAATTATTTAGCTCTGTTATGTTCAACTCACCTTCAGCTTGCTATGATGAGTTGTGGTTCTTCACAGATGTCTACATCATTGAACACTAAGACTATCTTTTTTTTCTATTTTTATTTAATTAAAGCAAATAGTGTTCCCCAATAGGAAAGGTAGATTCCTAATTTTTTTATTGTTTGGCACAAAGTGCCTGAGCAATACCAGAAAAGCAAATTGAAAACTTGCAATTAGCTAACTATTAGATTTTTTCTCTTATTTATGCTGAGAATAATATATACCCATCTCCAGTCTACCTAATTGCTGGTTTATAAAAGCAGTAAATTGTCAGGTTACACAAGAGTCTCAGCAGAAAAAGCTAATTGCAGCTAGGAAAGGTCCATTGTGTTTCTGATGCTTTTTAACTCCTGCTTTTCTCTCCTAAGTGGCTATGCTTTAAAAAGTGCCTGCCCAAGAGGGGATCCTCAGTGGCAGAGACTCCACACTTCTTTTTCACTCATTCTGTGAATCCAACATTCTTTTTTCTAAGCATTTTCTCCTTATTTCCTAAGGTAAAATGCAACATAATGTGTGTGCGTGTGTGTGTGTGTGTGTGTGTGTGTGTGTGTGTGTGTGTGTGTCTGTGTGTGTGTCTGTGTCTGTGTGTGTGTGTCTGTGTGTGTGTGTGTGTGTGTAAGAAAATGCTGACCCTATTTTCCATACTTTAAAAAAAATCCTAAGATCTTATAGTACTAGTTTTAGAGAGTATTAACCCCATATCCATATAAGAAAAGAAGCTAAAATAATAACTTACTTGCTCTTTGGCATTTTAATGATATATTTCTATGCCAACCAAATCCAAGATTTGACAAGCTGTGAAATATTTGTCTTTCAAGATGACCTTTAGCTTAACTTCTTTATAATAAGCCATGTGAGACTAATTATTCACCAAGCAGGAGATTCAAACTTTTTCCCAATGTTGTCAGTCAAGCATTGGTTAGACTCTGTTAGCCTAATTAAGTACTTACTTTCTAGGTCTAGAGGTTGAACTATTCATATCTTGTTTCTGCTCTGCATGAGTAAGCCTCTGCATGAAGACACAAATTCAGGAAACTGTGACTAAACCAAGTCTGCTCTCTATTGTTATAAAAATCAAATCTCACTTTCAAGCATCTCACATGTAGGTTCCTAAATTCAACCTATATGTCATAATTAAGTTGGACCAGACAACTTTATATTTAAAGTGTTTGCTCTTAAAATACATTTATGAACTCTGGTAAGTGGAGATCAAGCCTTGGTGCTGGTGGAAACTCATTCTGAGAACCCATAGTCAAGAAGAGCCAGCCCTATGCTCCTAACAACACAAGAGACTTACCACTCACAGCAGGACAAGCTAACACTTTGTGAGCTCTTGTGCTATTTGCCTTGTGGTAGAAACGAACCAGTGGATAAAGAAGAAAGAGAGAGGGAAAGAAAAATAAGAATGAAAAGAGAAAAAGGGTAGGGAGGGAGAGCCTCTTAATAGTATAATACCTAATGGGATCCATGGCTATGGAAATACAACTCACATGAAACTCACTCCCAAATTTCCTTTTTGTCTGAGTTACTCAAACTTGAGAGGAACTTCCCCCTTGGAAACAATATCATCGGTAAGACTTGGAGTTTTAAGACATTTCCTTAAAGGTAACTGCTCCTAAGAATTAGAATATTTTGGTCCCGTGGGCTGGACAGATGGGTCAGTGGTTTAGAGCATACACTGTTCTTCCAGAAGGCCTTAGTTCCATCTCCATCCTCATCAGTCAGCTAACAGCTATAGGTAACTCTAGTTCTGGGCTCCAGGGGATCTGACATCTCCAGTCTCCATTGGGCACTTGCCATGCATACACGAGCACTCACCCACACATACGCACATCTTTGTGCACACACACACACACACACACACACACACAAATAGAAAGTGAGAGATATGCACAATCAAAAACAATAAAAATGAAATTTAAAAAGGATATTTTGGTTCTCTGCTAGAATTATCAGTTTGAAAAAAATCTTTTTAGTTCCTTCTAAGTAGGAAACAGAAAAAAAAAACCCAGCTCCTTCAACACAAAAGAGAGTGAAAACTCATGCTCAGATCCACTCAAGAATCTGCAAAGGTGATTTACAAACTGCAAGTTCCCTGATCCTTATAGCTAAAGACAGGAAAGAAGTGGAGAATAATGGAGAATGCAGACTACATTGATGCTCAACTTGGGGGCACAGCTGAGAAACAAGGTGGAACACACATTCAGTCAGTATGTTCTGTGCCTTCCTGTTTGTTATTTAGTTCTACCCCAGAAAGTCCAACAGACAGCATGTGTCAAGGTGACAGGAAGTGAGTATGGAAAGTTTGCCCATGGTAGATGTGGTCATTATTTATATTGTGGTGAAATTTACAGCATTATAAGATAGAAAAGGTAAACTGTTCTATACATGTTAAAGACTTTAGGAACATACAGTTTATTAGACATTTACTACGGATTATGTATTTCAGGTTCTCTGTGGGTTTACATGCTACAGTCTTGATCTTTAGTGTGGTAGTGTTGAGGGATGCTGGACTCATTAAGAGGTAAAGGCCTAGCCGAGTATGGTGGCCCATGCTTATACTTCCAGCCCTTGAGAGGCAAAATCAGAAGGATTGTGAGTTTAATGTCAACTTGGATAACTCCAAAATTCTCTCCCTCTCCCTCTCCCTCTCCCTCTCCCTCTCCCTCTCCCTCTCCCTCTCCCTCTCCCTCTCCCTCTCCCTCCCCCTTCCCCATTCCAAAACACATGTACATGTCCTTGCACATGTACACACAAACACACTCACATACACAGAGTAAGAAGTGGGAGATAAAGTTAGAGCATGAGAGATAATTAGGACATTGGAGCGTCTAGAAGGGCTCAAAGCTGGTATTAGGGTAGTTACAATTCAGGGTCACCCATCTGGCATTTTCCTCCACAAATAGCTGTTTTCTTTATGATCCTGTGCTATGTTGTCCTATATTTACTGAATTCTGAACAGATAATACTACCTGATCTCTGAGTATCAGCCTCTAAAACTGAGATAAATAAAACCTTTTTCTTTATAAATAGTGTGTCTGTGAGGATGCTTCTAGAGAGAATTAACCAGTGGGGCGCTCATCCAGAATGGGGATGGAGCCATCCTATAAGATGAGAGATAGAAATTAATGATGGAGGGAGAGAAAACTATAAAATGAAGCTATTCTCTCACTGTTTCCTAGTCACTATGAGATGAGTAGCCTCTATGACATGATGCAACTTTGATGTTCTGCCCTACCACAGGCCCAGCATCACAGAAGTCACAGGTACTAGACTAGAGCAAAGACCCAAAATAAATAGTTTCTCCTTATATACTGATTTTTCTCAGGTTTCTGGTCACAGTTATGATAAAACTGAGTCATACAGAGAAAAGATGGGTGGCAGGTAGGTAAGTAGATGATAAGTAGGTAGATGGATGATGTCTCTTTTAGGGTTTCCATTTCTTCAAAGAGGCACCATGACTAAGGCAGCTCTTATAAACAACATTTAAATGGGACTGGCTTACTGGTTCTGAGGTTTGGTCCACTACCATCATGGCAGGAAGCATGGCAGCATCCAGGTAGACCTGGGGCTGGGGAAGAAGCTGAGAGTATTACATCTTGTTCTGAAGGCAAATAGGAGAATACTGACTACAAGATGCAAGGAGGAGGGTCTCAAAGCCCACCTCCACAGTGGCATATTTTCTCCAGCAAGGCCACACTTCCTAATAGTGCAGCTCCCTGGACCATGCATATTCAAACAACCACATTCCACTACCTGGCCTCTATAGGATTGTTCAAACACATGAGTCTACAGGAGCCCTACCTCGCCATAGCATAATGCAAAATATATCTAGCCTAACTTCAAAAGTCCCCATAGTCTGGGCTGCAAAGATAATTCACAGAATAAGAGCACTGACTCTTCTTCCAGAAGTCAATTCCCAGCAACCACATGGTGGCACAAAACAATCTATAACTGGACCCAATGTCCTCTTCTGGTGTGTCTGTAGAGAGCATACAGTATACTCACATACATAAAATAACTAAATAAATATTTTTAAAAGTCTCCATAGTCTATTACAATCTTAATCATGTTTAAAAGTTCAATGTTCAAAGTCTCTTCTGAGATCCATCCAATCGCTTACCTGTAATTTCCGTAAAATCAAAACTCAGTTCACATATCTCCAACATCACAGGGTATACATTACTATTCCAAAACGACAAAGTGAGGAAATACTGGACAAAAGCAAGACCAAAAACCAGTTGAGGAAATTCCAAACTCTGCATCTCCATGTCTGATGTCAAAGTGCTCATCAGGTCTCCAACTCCTTTCTACTTGGATGACTGCAACACACTTCTTTCTTTGGGCTATTCTACCTCCTGTTGGCAGCTTTCTTCAGCAGGTATCTCAGGGCTCTGGAATCTCTAATATCTTGGGGTATCCAAGGCAACTTCAACTTTTCAATTTCTGGTTCCAATATCTTGGATCTACACATGATCTTCTGGCCTCCTCCGAAAAGCCTGATTCTCCGTTCCAGCTCTACCCTCTGTAGCACTCCAGGCTCTGGTTTACTCCACTCCACCACTGCTGCTTCTGTTTTTGTAGTCATCTCATGGTTCTGATATCTCTAACACTCTGGTATTTCTTGTCACAACTAGGCTTCATAAAGAGCCTCTCATAGGGTCCCTTTATGGTACCAAGCCTCAACTTCCTTGCATGACCCCTTCAGTCCTGGCCCATCAACTACAGCTGAGGCTTCAGTTTCACCAGTGAACTTCCCTGGCCTCTCACACTGCCAAGTCTCAGCTGTTCTCCAAGACCCCTTCATACCTTCAAAATCACATGGGTGATTCTTAAACATTACCAACCAAGTCCAGCTGCTGCATGACGTACATGTATCTGGGACACAGTATCTTTGTGCTGTCAGAAAAAACTTTCCAGATTTCACCTCACTGATATTGGTCTCTTTGTAATCACCACGAACTTCTTAGCTCCAGCTAGCTAGCATCATCAGTTGTCCCAGTAGTCTCTTTCTACTCTTAATTCAAAAGCTAGAGCCACATGGAAGAAGCTGCTGAGGTGTGCTGTTTCCTGGAACTGCAGCATGGCCTCCTTGTTCTATTACACTATCACTGGTTTTTTGTTTTTCAATGGTTTCCTTCACTATCTAAGCTTCGCTGTCCTTGAACTTGTTCTGTAGATTGACCTTGAACTCAGAGACTTGCATGGTTCTATCTCCTGAATGCTGGGATTAAAGCCACGTACCACCATGCCTGGACTTATGCCTTTTTCTGTTTGGAACTTGCTCTGTACCAGGCTGACCTTGAATTCAGAGATCTACTTGTTTCTGTCTCCTGGAATTAAAGGTGTTTACTACCATGCCTGGGCCTAAACTTTTCATTACCACTATTGCTCAAGATTTGGATCAAAAGCCTGTGTCTTCCACACTCAAGATCCGGATCACAGATGTGCTTTCCATTTCTAGATTGTAGTTTATTTCAGTACAAATGAGAAGAATAACCAAGTCCATTGTTCAACTGCAAAAGCATAAGCAATATGCTTAAGCAGGGTATGACCTTGCTTTGAAGTCCCCACTTCCTTAATCTGTTTGTCTCCTTGAACATAGGATTCAGCTTCATTCTGCTTCTTCTGTTTCTTTATTCTTTGAACCATATATTTTTTTATTTTTCCTTTATCATCTTGTTCCTTTTCAGTAAAATGTTCTTCATAAGAGTAAACTTCATAATTATTCAAGAAAATTTGTACTTGTTTGTTTGAAACTTCTTTTGTCAAAGCAATTAAACTACATCTCTTCACCTTAGCCTGAGGCAGACTTTTTCAGACAGTGTTTAAAAGCATCCATATTCTTCACCAAAACATCACAAAAATGATCTCTAGTCCACACACTAACATTCTTCTCCAATGAAACCTCTTGTGCCAGGTCTTCACAGTTCAAATCATCCTCAGCCCCCATGTCTTTCATAGTTTTATTAGGATGGTCCATTAAGCCCCACTTAAAGCATTTCACTGCTTCCCAAATACAGTCCCCAAATCCACATTCCTCCAAACAAAAACATGTTCAGGCCTATCACAGCAATACCCCAATCTCTACTTCTGTCTTAATTAGGCTTTCTATTGTTGTGAAGAAACACTAAGGTAACTCTTATAAAGAACAACATTTAATTGAGGCTGACTTACTGGTTCTGAGGTTCAATCCATTATCATCAGGACAGGAAGCATAGTGGCACCAGCACCCAGGCAGGTCTGAGGCTGGGGAAGGAACTGAGGGTTCTACATTTTGTTCTCAAGGCAAACAGGAGAAGACTAACTTTCAGGAAGTTAGTACGAGGGTCTCAAAGCCCAGTTCCACAATGGTACACTTCCTTCACCAAGGCTACACCTCTTTTGCCACTCCCTAGGCCAAGCATATTCACACCACATATGATAAGTGGATAGATAGATAGTTAATAGGAAGATAGATAGATGATAGATGATACCTAGCTAGCTAGATGATAGATAGATAGATAGATAGATAGATAGATAGATAGATAGATAGATAGATGAGAGACAGAGAGAGAGAGAGAGAGAGGAGAGAGAGAGAGAGAGAGAGAGAGAGAGAGAGAGAGAGAGAGAGAGAGAGAAATTATTATTTAGAAACATTCCTATATTGATACCAAATTTATGTATGTGTTCTATGGAGAAGAAAATAGAGTGGGCTCAGGAAGACAGTTTAAAGTATATTAAAAATTTTCGTTTATGTGTTTTAAAAGTAAGAAACCATGGAAAATCATTTGCTTACCATCTGTATTTGTAAAATGGTATTTTGTTATAGCCTTTGCAGAGTTTAAAATTATTTTACAACTATTTATTTTAAAGCCATATTCAGAGCAGTTAAAATGGAATTGAACTGAATTTCTATAGTTTCAGTCACCTTCAACATGGAAATAAATGGGTTAATTTATTGTAGTCAGTCTAGAGGAAGCAAATGCTCAAATGACAGGCATTCAAGTAATATACCATATGTAATATATGGCAAGATATGTATCTGCATATTAGAAATGGTAAATTACAAAAGAAATTGATCCTCCACGAGGTCAGCACATTGACATCTTCATGAACTAGATTTTTTTCTATTTGAAGAAAACAAACATTCCTAGGTCAGTGGTAAAGTTTGAATGACCCTCACAGTGACTGGATATAGGTGGTTTGCAGAGCAGAATGCAGGTGGGCTGGCTTAGGAGTTTAGTACCTTGACCTATAAAAAGCATGAACAACTGATCTGCAGAATATACCCAGATCCTTCTTACCCAAATGTACAATAGAATTCAAAAGAGTAGCCTCACAAAACTGAATGGATTCATCAAAACTCACATCCAACATGTTGCTTTCATTTAAATTGTTTTCAACTTACTTTATCAGTTAAAGGTAATGTTGTTGCAATCAAAATATTAATTTCTGCAATCAGAAGAATTTCATAAAGTTAGAGTGAACTCTAAAGATGATCTGCAGAAACAGTCAGCTTTCCTTGAGAAATTACTAAAGTAAGAATACAGACACAGCCTATAACATTTTTAAATGTTGCAAGTCCTAACATTTATTATATTAAATAAATAGAGGTACTGGAATCAAAGTATTTTACTATGAGACACAGACTAACGTCTCCAGGCTGAGAAGCTGGCAGTGTGGATCTCAGATCTGAATAAACTGTCCAAGGCTTTATTGAAGAGACAATGGTGGGCTTTTACATAGCAAAGCAAAAACTTAGAGAATGTGATAAGCCCTGTGTTGACTTTGATGTGAGAGATGGCAGGCTCTGTTATTACTGAGATATTGAATACTGGAGAAAACTAGAAGTCACCAGAGTTTTTTCCTTGTTCAGCTAGAGAGTTAGAGTTATTTGTAACCAAGATAGAGACATTTGAAAGGGCAAGCCTATCAAGTGATGAAATCAGTTGGCACAAAACAGATAAAAATCCCACACCTATTCATCACAACACTCATAGGAAACTGAAAATGGGAGAGTTCTCAAGTTAACAAAGACCATTACATCTTGTATCCATGGTAAAGGGAATGTGGGATCAAGAGAAGTATTGCATAAAAGTTGAAAGACAGTTGACATTTCTACATGACAGAGTGAATACATTAGTAACAATAACTGGGTTGGTAACTTGATACAGAAGTGGCATATACAGATTTGACATGTACAGGTGTGGCATATACAGATCTGGCCTATATAGATTTGACATATGCAGGTGTGGTATATACAGATGTGACATATACAGGCACTACTAAATCAGTGTATTATTTTTTCCATTGCTGTGACAAAAAGCAATTTAACAGAGAATGGGTGTGTTCTGGCTTACTGTTTAGGAATGTATACAATTCATAATAACAAGAAAGACACAACGGCAGAAGCATGAGGTGATTAATCTCGGTGCAGAGTCAGTCAGAAGAAGGCAGACAAGAAAGAGTCAAGTTCAGAGCACATCCACACTCATTCATTTCTCCACCTTTTGAAGGTTCCACAACCTTCTACAACACTCCTACCAGCTAGGAACCAAGTGTTCAAACACATGCATATCTGAGAACACTGCAAATACAAACTACAGAAGTCAGTGAGGACAAACAGGCTCAGCAGTCAAACAGCTGCACATTAGTTGCAGCATCAGACAAGCATGACAGGTCTGAAGTTCAATGGGTAGAGCTTGCTTTTTTAAATTAAATTTTTCTAACTTATCTGTTGATTATTTTAGATTTTCCATTAGACAACTTAGAAAATGATGTTTGACTTCTAATGCATGAAAACTTTTTAAATTAATTATTTTCACTGCATCATTTCCATATATGAGTATACTGTGATTTTATTGTATGTGCCCTCAATGTTGTTCCTTTATATTCTCTCTCATATCCCTCTTCTACAGTCTTTTTCTCTTGTTTAAGTTCCAGTAGAGACTCCTTGGTGGATTCCATTTTTTCAGGAGTCTGGAGATAAAGGACACTGGCTGAGAACAATAATTGAGGAGATGATAGGAAGGAATGGAAGGAGACATTTATCAGGAGAATGACAGACTGATAGGCCATGGTGAGCCATGGTTGTTAGGAAATACCTGCATCTATGTGAGGATAAGGACTGCCAATTTAAAACAAAGGCAGTCACTACTATTCCCACTCTGAATCACTCACATGGAACAACTATAAATTTAAGATCAGAGCATCTACTGACTAGATTTTTCAGACTGGTACAAAACATGAAAATGAGTGGAGGAACTTGAAATTGAAGACAGGAAATTAATTATAATTCTAGCAGGACAATGTGTCACCAAAAAGGACTTCAGAGCAGTGCAGGAAGATGAAGGACTCAAGAGTTAAATACTGACTAGGAAGCTGTCTAAGGTTACAGAAGTGCTGCAAGTTCAGACAGTAGAGAGGGTAGATTAGATAGACAAGAAACAATCTTTTGTGATTTTTGTTTTTTCTAAGACAGGGCTTCTCTTTATAGCCCCATCTGTCCTGGAACTCATTTTACAGACCAGGCTGGCCCCAACCTCAGAGATCTGTCTGCCTCTGTCTGTTTTTTTAAACAGAAAGGAAGAGATTAAAGGTCTATGACACTACACTCAAGCTACCAAACTCTTAAGCTGACACATCGAGAAGAAATATTTATTTTAAAAATATACTTTAATCATTTTAGATTCATTAAAATATAAACTGATTGCTTTATGTATTCTTGATCTGCATATATTTCTCCATATTAACTTTCAAAATATTTTATTCCAGTTATTATGTGTGTATATATTTATTTATTTAGTGTAGGGAGAGGAGCATAGAATTTTAGTGGCACATTTGTTAAGGTCAAAGGACAACTTACAAGAGTCAGTTATGTCCTTCTCATATGTGTCCCTGAAATTGAACTGTGGTTGTCAGGGTCTACAGTAAGCATTTGTACCTGCTGAGCTCTCTCACTAACCCTACTACTGACTTTAACTTATGGTAAGAAGTAATGGTTTCAGTATGACATTTTTTCCAACATAGTATTTGTATTAATTATTTGGGAGTTTCACATAATGTGCCTCATCACATTCACTTCCAAGTCTTCCCAAGTCTACTCCCCAACCCTTCCCATTACAAGAAAGAAAAAGATTAAAATAAAAGTCCAATTTGTGTTGCCCATATGCTCACAGAGAGTAGTCAAAGGGCCCCCAGTGACCAGACCCAGACCCCCGCCAAAGCCATCAACAGTGAAGAGGATACTTCAGGATTTGTGTCACAATTTTTAAGAGTTCTCTTCAAAAGCTTTCTGTCTACACTGTTTCTCCTCTGATACTTTGGGGTGGGGCTTGGAGGAGAGGTTATTATAGGGCAGTACCAAGATTGCCACGGCAGAGATGGCTCCTGTGGTGAGCTAGAAGCAGAGATGGAATAAATTCTCTCCTCTAACCCCAGGGTCTAGGTATCCTACACCAGGCCCCAGCTAACAATCTGCTGCAGCAGCCACACAGGGCTGGGTAGACAAATGAGAAATGACACCATCAAGTCAGTGCCCTTTCCTTCCCTTGCCATCAGCCCTTAACTGCCATGGAGGAGCACGGGTTGTGGTACTACCCACAGGCTGCAAGCATAGCATTCTTGCAGAGTGAAGGGTCACTGAGGGTAAGGTGGTGTGACCATGGTCTGTACTACCACCTGAGGATATTTTGACAATACATGGGGAGCTTATGAATTTCAAGAATGGTGGTTTGCTGAACATTGATAGAACAGATATTGCAGATAAAATTGCCCATGGCCTGAGGTCAGTATTTCTATTTTGGTCAAGGTTCAAAAATGGCATATATAGCTAGATTATGCTAGCCCTTTTTATCCTGGGAATACTTTTATTCCTGCCCATTGTGTTAAAGCTTTTCTTCAACAACATAAATATGCTGGCAGCCAAGTGCATGGCTTGAACCTGAAAATGGACCCCCAGACAGAATTATTAAATTAACAGGCTGCCACACCAAGGATAGGTAAGATTCTGCACAGAGACTTACCAACCTAAGACAGAAGTATATTGCTTTGGATAATGCATATTCCATGATGAGTAAGGAAGGCATTCTTGTCAGAATGACTTAAGACCGGCTCAATCTTGTTAATGAAATAAAAAAGGGGGAGAGGCAGATCTCTTCTGGGAGCTGCTTGGCAAGATCCTGGCATGGGCCAAGAACAAGAAAATGGGCTACTTGGCAGGAATCTGACATTAAGCTAGAACAAAGAAGTAATTTCAGGTAGGAATCTAAATCTTAGGCTAGAACAAAAAAGTAATCTCAAGCAGGAACCTAAATATTAGGCTAGAACAAAGAAGTAATTTCAGACAGGAATATCTCTTTAGTATGTAAACCTGATGTTTTTCAAGTATAAACAAAAACCAAAAATGTGTATCTTGGTCATATGTTACTTCTGTTTTTTTATTTCTTCAAAATATGCATACTGATTTCTATAGTTGTTATACAAGTTCATAGCCAATGAGGAGTGCATCAGAATTTTTCTTCATTCATGTCCTCTATGAGAGCCATTCTGGGTAAAAATGAAATTTTAAAGTAACTTTAATTTGCATTTCTCTGATAGGTAAGGATTCTGAAATATTTATTGGATCATTGTGTATCTTTCTTTGCAAATGTCTATAAAAATTATTAGTCCAATTATTAACTAGATAATTTGGCTTTTTATGCTTAATTTTGGAGTTCTTTATATATTAAAATACTAATCTCCTGACTGGTGTATAATTGGCAAGGATGTTGACCATTGTGTCAGCTGTCTTTACCCTGGTGATTATTTGGTTGTTATGAATAAGTTGTTTCATTTTGGGAGAACTTATTTATTAGTTCTTGGGCTTATTTTCCATAATATTAGAGTCTGTCCCAGAAATTCTTTGTCTATGCCCAAAGCTCAAAATGCTTGCCTATGCCTTCCTCCAGTAATTTCAGAGTTAAGGATCTTAAGATATTTAATACATATTATTTGATTTTTAGGGTGATAGACATCAATGTAATGTCATTCATTATACATGTGAAATCTAGTTTTCCTAGCATTGAGGCTATCTTTTCCCATATACTTGCATTTTGTTGTATTTTTTAATTGCATATATTTGTACTGTATTCTCATCATTTCCCTTCTCCTTTTCCAACTCCTCCTGGACCCCACAAATATTTTTTTCAAATTCATGGTCTCTTTTTCTTTATTATATATAGCCTCTTGAGTTCATTTAGTGTTGTTTAAATGTGTGTGTGTGTGTGTGTGTGTGTGTGTGTGTGTGTTTAGGTCTGATCACAGATTGTAGATAGCTGATTAGGATGCTCATTCTAATTCCCTATAGCTTTTCATCTATAGATGAGGCTTTATTAAATTTTCCCCATCCACATACGCATGTCAACTAGTTTTGTCATTATTTAGGTGTTGTTTATGCAATTATATAATTGAGATTTTACAGATTTAGCTTCCCTGTAACATATGGAGAATGGCACCTTGCATTAGAGATGCTGGGCCTCTGGCTCTGCCCCTCTTCTATACATGTTCCATGAGCCTTAGGTATAAGGATTGTGTTTCTGCTGTTGTTCTTTAAATTTTGACTAGTCATGGCTTTCTGTAATGAGCTCTTTCTACTACTTTGTCACCTTTGATGGTAAAAGGTAAGAGGTATTCTTATTTGTACACATAAGGGTAAGTACGTAGAATGCAGTTAGAAAGTATCATGGTTTATATAATTGCGCTAGTATGTTCCCTTCTAGATTCCATAATTTCACCAATCATGAATAGTTGGCTGGGTTTACAGTGTCAGGCATAAATATTCTCCTATTGAGTAGGCTTTAAGTCCAATAAGAGTTGTTGGTTACTGCCAAGTGATAAGTGCCACTATTATACCTTTGAGGATATTTTTCTCATCCTGGACATTGTGGTTTTGGGCATCACAGTTTGGTAGGACTACTGACTGCTTTATTCTTCTTATACCCTTTCTCACATTTTTTTTCTCTATTCTGGCTCGCAAATGAGGGCATATCGGCCACCCGTATTATTGACAATTTACCAAGTTAAGTACTACTCTCTTTCAGAAACACCTTTATGAATACATTAAGAAAGGAAAAAAAAACTGTTCTCTGGGTATCACTTAGCTCAATGCAATGAGCACAGAAACTTAACAGAGAGAATTAAACTGTTAATCCATGTCAAATATCTCACATACATGATATTTGTGTTGAAACCCTACAGTGTACTAAAATATTTTAGAAGAATCTCTTCTAGCTTGCATCATTTAATTAAAATTTTCCTCTTTGCTATGGGAAAGCATCATAGTTTCTGAGAAAATATATAAAATGTGGAATTCTGAAAAATATTCTCTTGATAATAAGCATAACAATCTGTACTTCTCCCCTTAGGAAAAATATTTGCATCTTGAAATAAATAATGCTACTTAAGATGAGTGGCAAGTTCTCAGAAAATCTTCTCCTTTAAAAACAAAAAAGCCTCTCTTGTTTATTCTGTACAGTAAATACAGTAGAAAGAAAGGTTACTCAGAACTCAGTGTTCTACTTTTCTGTATGTTTTTAAGGCCACCAAATAATGCTGAGTCAAAGTGATGCTTTTCTGTTTCTTTATCCTTCCAATTTCAAATTAAAATTTAGCAGTGAAAGCATGACAATAAACTAAAAGATAAATTAGACATCAACAAACTCAAATCTGATGTGCATTAGGGGACAGTATCAATGAAATGAAAAGACAATGTACAGAATGTGATAGAATGTGGGTCGTACATTTGCATCAGATTCAGGATCTTTAACATGTTACAAAGAAAGTAACTAAACTCCACAAATTCTAACCCAACAAACACAAGGACTTGAATGGACATTTCTCTTAGGGAATGATCAAAATACTTGTGAATATATATTTCAATACCACCGATCATTAAGGAAAAGCAAATCAAACACAATGTAATGGCACTTCACACCCACTGGACAGACAGACAATAAGTAGTTTTGGTTAGCATGTAAAATAATGCAGGACAGTCTCTTTGAAAAACTTGAAATTTCTCAAGTAATTAAATAAATACAGAATTGTCACTTGGTTCATTTATTCAGTTTTATATAAAAGAAATGGAATAACCTTCACATAACTACTACATTACTCATAATAGCCAAATATAGAAAATAGTCAGATGTTTTGGTTCATTTATGTTTCTAAAACAATACAACAGAACTAAAACCTAGTAATTTGATTAAAATAGATGATTATTTAGCATTAGACCTGAAAACTCATAAGTCTAAGAACATGGTGCTGGCATGTGATAATGGATTTATTCCTGAATCAAAGGATACATAGGGTATTGCCCAAGGCTCCCAAGAAAGAATATCAAGGAAAGCACATTTTTATTTCCAATCTATTCCCTCAATCATCCATTTATTAATCATTTAGTCAATTAATGGATAATCCATTTATGTAGATGGAACTGTCATAATCCAGTTCCTTCACAAATGTCTTACCCAACAACTTCCATTGACATATGACTTTAAGGATTGTTTCAACACATAAAACTTGGAAGATACATTCCAATTGTGGTAAGTATCCATGAACTGATGAGTGGGTCAATGTACCATAGTACAATGGAATACCTCTCAATCATAGAAAGGTATTGAAATTAACCTTGAATAAATTCTGACAGAACCTAACTAAAGGTCTGTTGAAACTTCAGCCCCCTTCTCCCAAAACTGCCATTACATATATCAGTCACCCACTATCTCATCCATACTGATAGCTGGGACAAGCCAATTTCTGAAAATTAAATGGCCTTATCTGAACAAATTATCTGTGGAGAGAGAAATAACTGAAGGGTGCATGTAGCAACCTTCAGCTGAATTTAACTTCTCATTCTGATTTGTAGGATATTCCCTAAATATTCTATAAAAGCTCCAAGTATCACCTCTTCCTTTCTCAGAAATTCCCTTTTCCAATGGGGGAGTATTGTTCCCTCGCTATTTTGAAATAAGAACCACATCTACTGAGGTCAAATTGTTCTCTTTCTCCCTCTGTCTCCTTACTTTGCCTCAGAAATTTAACATAAAGAAATTAAGTTCAAGTACAGGCCCCTGTGGGTTCCCGCTTGAGCTCTCTGAGTTGACATGAAGAAGATTTGTTTAAACTGGAGATATTTAAGACTCACCAGATACTGAAAGAAGCATTTGTGAGTTATATACTCTATTATTCATATTAGAAACAAAATAATAGGAGAATCAAGCTTCCATGGCTATAGCTTGAGTCTCAAAGACCCAATGGATTGAAGGTTTCCTATCTAGGTGGAGCATTTAGGAGGTTAGTCCAACATAGGTAGTTTAGTAACTCTGAATGTATCATTGACAGAAATAATAGAACCTTATAATAGTTATAAGGTTTAGATACCTGAGAAAAATAACTTAAGGAAACGCTTATTTCAGTCCAGTGTTTGAGAGTATAGTCCATTGTGGTAGGGACATATGATTCTTAAGTGTGTGTGTGTGTGTGTGTGTGAATTTGACACAAGCCAGGGTCATCTGAGAAGAGGGAATCCTAACTGAGGAACTGTCTCTGTACAATCAGCCTATAAGCACGTCTGTGGGATTTTTTTTCTTGATTCATAATTGATGTGGGAATGTCCAGCCCACTATAGGTGATTACTGGCTGGTATAAAGGTAGCAGGCTGAGCAAGCCAGTAAGCAGTGTTTCTACATTGCTTTCTTCAGTTCCTTTCTTGAGTTCCTAACCTGACTCTCTGGATGTCAGACTATAATTTGTAAGATGAAATAAATCCCCTCCCCCCAAGTTGATTGTGGTCATGTTTTATCACAGAAATAGAAACCATAACTAAGATAGAAACTAAGGTAATCTGAGAAGAAGGAACCTCAGTTGAGAAAGATCCCTGTTAGATTTGTCTGTAGGCATGAACATCTATGAAGCATTTTCTTAATTCATTATTGATATAGAAGGGCCTAGCTCACTGTGGGAATGTGGGTTAGAGTTGTATAAAAAGGCAAGCGGACACCTTGGTGTGGTGATGTACATTTATTTCCAGCATTCTGGAGGCAGAGCTAGCAGACCTCTGTGAATTTGAAGCCAGCCTGATCTACATAGTGAATTTGAGGCCAGCCAAGGCTGGGTTGAAAGACCATGTCTCAGTGTATTTTGTATATTAGCCTTCTGTCAGATGTAGGGTTGGGGAAGCCCTCTTCCCAATGTGTAGGCTGTCATTTTGTCCTATTACAATGTCCTTTACCTTCCAATTTTTTAGTTTCATGTTTCAGTTCCATATTAATTGTTGATCTTAGCACCTCAACTATTGGTGCTCTGTACAGAAAGTTGTCTCCTATACCAATAATTTTCAAAGCTATTTCCCACTTCCTGTTCTATTAGGTTAAATACATGTGGTTTTAAGCTAAGGTGTTTGGAATTGAGTTTCATCAACCCCAAAAGACCATCAAGGAGCCTATTCTGATATAATCTGATATAATCACTTTAGGGTCTCTTTATTCACACTCAAAATTGAGCTTCCCAACAACCTTGACACAGCAAGACTGTAGAGCCCTGAGCCTAGTTTCAGACAAGTATTTATAGAGGCAAGAAAAGGGTATCTAGCCTAGTACAAATCTGGTTGGGGGGCATTATTTTTAATGTAATTGGCTGATGCCAGGAGCCAAACCATAAACTTAGCTTCTACTTTCCTCCTGATTAGTGGTTGTTAGGAAGTGATGTGTCAGGGATGGGCTTGCAACCTGGGGGTGCAGACTTGTTGAGGAATAACCTGGAAACCAATGCTAGACACAGGTTTTGTTGGGGGATAGCCTGGAAACAGGTGTTAAACATAGGTCTTGTTGGGGGGAGCAACCTGGAAAATGGTGCTAGGTACTGGCCTGTTAGTTAACTTGAGTTCAAACCTTAGGCGAGGTTCTCTAAGATGTAGTCTGAACCCAAAAGATTTGGTCTCTTGGTGCAAAGTAATCAATGTAGATCTATTTGCATTCTTCTACATGCATACATCCAGCCAGACCAGCACCATTTGTTGAAGATACTCTCCCTTTTCCATTGTATGGTTTTGGCTTCTTTGTCAAAAATCAAATGGGCATGGGTACATGGGTTTATTTTTGAGTCTTCAAGTTCCACTGAGCAACTTGTCTGTTTCTATGTCAATACCATGTGACTTTTATTCCTATTCATCTGTAGTATACCTTGAAATAATGATGGTGATAGTTTCAGAAGTTCCTTTATTTTATAGGATTGTTTTAGCTATCCTGGATTTTTTGTTTTGCTATATAAAGCTGAGAATTGTTCTCTCAAGGTCTGTCAAGAATTGTGTTAGAATTTTGATGGGAATTGCATTGAATCTATAGATTGCTTTCCATAAGTGGCCATTTTCCCTATGTTAATCCTATCAACCCATGAGCATGGGAGATATTTCCATCTTCTGAGATCTTCTTCAATTTCTTTCTTCAGGGACTTGAAGTTCTTGTCATACAGATCTTTCACTTGCTTGGCTAGATTCACTCCAAGGTATTTTATATTAATTGTGACTGTTGTGAAGGGTGTCATTTCCCTAATTTATTTCTTAGCCTGCTTATCTTTCTAGTAGAGGAAGGCTACTGATTTGTTTGAGTTGATTTGATATCCAGCCACTTGACTGAAGTTGTTTATCAAGTTTAGAAGTTCTCTGGTGGAAGTTTTGTGGTCACTTAAGTATACTATCATGTCATCTGCAAATAGTGATATTTTGACTTCTTCCTGTCATATTTGTATCCATTTGACTTCCTTCTGTTTTCTAATTGCTCTGGCTAGAACTTCCAGTACTATATTGAATAGGTAGGGAGAGAGTGAACTGCCTTATCTAGTGCCTGATTTTATTGGGATTGATTTAAGTTTCTCTCCATTTAGTTTGCAGTTGGCTACTGGCTTGCTTTTACTATGTTTAGGTATGAGCCTTGAATTTCTTATTCTTCCAAGACCTTTACCATGAAGGAATGTTGAATTCTGTCAAATGCTTTCTCAGCATCTAGTGAGATGATCATGTAGTTCTTTTCAAGTTTGTTTATATAGTGGATTATATTGATGGATTTTCAAATATTGAACCATCCCTGCATACCTGGGTTGAAGCCTACTTGATCATGATGGATGATTTTTTTGATGTGTTTTTGGATTCTGATTGCAAGGATTTTATTGAATATTTCTGCATCAATATTCAAAAGGGAGATTGGTCTGAAGTTTTCTTTCTTTGTTCTGTCTTTGTGTGCTTTAGGTGTGAGAGTAATTGTGACTTCATAGAACAAATTGAGTAGTATCTCTTCTGTTTTTATTTTGTTAAATAGTTTGAAGAGAATTGATATTAGGTCTTCTTGGAAGGTTTGATAGAATTCTGTCCTAAGACTTAATGATTGCTGCTATTTCTTTAGGGGTTATGGGACTGTTTAGATGATTTATCTGCTCCTGATTTAACATTGATACCTGGTATCTGTCTAGAAAATTGTTCATTTCATCCATATTTTCCAGTTTTGTTGAGTATAGGCTCTTGTAGTAGGATCTGATGATTTTTTTGAATTTCCTCAGTTTCTGTTGTCATATCTCTTTTCAGTTCTGATTTTGTTAATTTGGATACTGTCTCTGTGCCCTTTGGTTAGTCTGGCTAAGGGTTTATTTATCTTGTTGATTTTCTCAAAGAACCACCTCCTGGTTTTGTTGACATTTTGTGTAGTTCTTTTTGTTTCTTCTTGGTTGATTGCAGCCCTGAGCTTGATTATTTCCTGCCATCTACCCTTCTTGGGTGTATTTGCTTCTTTTTGTTCTAGAGGTTTCAGGTGTGCTGTCAAATTGTCATTGTATGCTTTCTCCAGTTTGTTTTTGTAGGCACTTAGAGCTTTGAGTTTTCCTCTTAGCACTGCTTTCATGGAGTCCCATAAGTTTTGGTATGATGTTTCTTCATTTTTGAATTTAATGAAAAAGAGTATATTATCTTATTAGAGTACATTCAAGGTGTCTATCAAACCCCAAAGAGTGGGATCATGTCAAATCTCAGAAACAAGTTAAAGCATGGTCAACTTGAATTTTACAGCAAACAGAAATGAACTTGTTCAGGTCTTATAACAAAATGGCTTCCATTTTTAAGATGGAGTCAGGCTGATCCATCACCAGACATAAGGTTTACTGCAGTCATTCTCCCTAGATCCTTATCTTAAGCATTGTTTCTAAGTCAATAAAAATTCTTCTTATGGACAATGCCATATATTTTATTAAGAACGTCAATGTAAACATTTAAGCATTTTTGTGCTTACAGGGCTGTGATTTTTTTTTGAAAATATTTTTTCTAAAGTTGTGCTATAATTAAATATGACAAAATAAATGTGCTGAAGTTAGACTCTAAGAAATACTGAATCAACATTAGTTACTAAGATCAAGCTGGTACAAGTTTCATTCTTACCTCACCCTAATCTTTTTTCCCTGCCTACTGTAAAACCAGTGAGTAAACCCCCATATTAGAATATCCAACAATTTTTAAAGCTCAGTTGCTGTCAGAACAGTGTATCCATACATTGCCAAACCTAGATATTTGATATAAAGCTAAATATCTGATAGAGTCGTTGAATGCTTCAGGTTGTTAGGGGTAGTTATTCATTTTATGAACTTTATTTATTAGCTTCCAGTTGTATAAATCTAAACAAATGGGGCTTCTGATCACATTCATCCACAGAAAAGAGCTGTTCTCTGCTGGGTGAGCCAGCTGTCTGTGGCTTTTTGCTGTCCTTTTTCAGCAAAAAAGCCCTTGTACTCTGGGAAGCCTCTGAAATTACTACTTGTGATTGCCACTCAGAACTTTCTGTCATGAGGTGGCTGTGGCCTGCTTTCATGACTCTGAAGTAATTTTCTTTTGGCCAGAAATGTTCATATGCCAAGCAAACCACTACAAAAGCAATGTTCTTTCTGATTTGAAGAAGCAGCAAAAAAGGAGCAAGTAGAATCTTCCAACCTATTTAAAGCATGCTTTTTTGTATTTATAATTACTAGAAATATACTTATCAGCTATGTCTGCAGCTATATTTTATCAACTGCCAAAACAAGAAAATTACAATAAATTCATTATATATATCTTTAGCACCATTTGAGACATTGGGAAATGTGAGTAATAGAGTGTAAACATTTAGAAAGAAAAATATTAACATATACACGTCTATAATCCATTCCTGAAAAGCTCATAGTCAGAGCGTTTCATGGTATTGAGATTTCTGACATTCTTGCTCCTACTTGAGAAGATGTATGCACACTATCACTTGGAATGAAATATCCAGCAGTTATTATAGTAAATGCCAAATCGATCATGAAGTTACAGTGGAGAAAAAGAGTTAAACTGATACATACATTTTTTCAACAAGAATTAATACTAGTAATGACAAAAGAATCTGCTTTTCTTTTCTGACACATTCTCTAGCACCTGACTCCTAAATAGCCACAGTGTTCTGATGGTTAATAATGTTAGTGTGTGCATATAATCAAAATCAGTGTCTGTTTGCGATAAATGCTAAAATGTTTAGGCTCCACAAAAAACCTTCCACTTTGCCAAGAATGTTGTGAACATCAACAAATCAAGGTGTCTTGTTTCTTCACATCTAGTCATTGAGTTTTCTTTGATGAAAGCTTCTGGGTTCTCAACGTCCTTTGTGGAACCTTTCCAGAGTTGTTTCTTTGAAACATGAATTATTCCTTTGCCAAAGGCAAACAAGAACAGGCTTAAGTTTGATTGCTGTCTTACATATTTGTGTAGAAAATTTAAAGTTGAAATCAAATAAAGGCAACTTCAGCCACAGCTTCCAAAAATCACCATTGTGAAAACTCTCAGATGAATCAAACAAGAAAGTATTCACTAATAATGTTTTCTCTCATAGGAAAAATCCAGATGATAGATAGATGATAGAGATCTATAGTATGATGGTTATTCTTGGTCGTCAGCTTGACTACATCTGGAATCAACTAAAACCCAATACTATAGAACACTAAAGTATAGAATATAGAGTAAGAAATTTTTGCCTAATTTTAAATAAGAAGATCCAATTGTGATCTGGATCTTTCAGATATGAAGACACACTTTTTATCTGGATCTTTTGAATTGAGAAAAGACACATCTTTGAGACCATTTGAGCTGGGAAAACCCACGTCTAATCTGGGCCACACCTTCTGCTGGAAGCCTATATAAAGACACAGAAGAAGGACGCTTTTGTTCTTTGCCTGCTTGCTCTTGCCTTGCTAGCACATCCATTCCTTCTTTGGTATTAGAGCCTATTTCTTTGGGATTCCAGTGTATACTGAAAACCAACTGAGACATCCAGCTTCATGGAAGAAACTACTAAAGTCCTGGACATTTCATTCATAGCCTCTAACTATTGGATTAGTTAGACTGCAGCCTGTAAGACATTTTAATAAATTCCCTTTCTATATAAATACATGAGAGAGAGAGAGAGAGAGAGAGAGAGAGAGAGAGAGAGAGAGAGAGAGGATAGATAGATAAAGATAGATTATAGATAGATACATGATAGATAGATAAGTAGATAGATAGATAGATAGATAGATAGACAGACAGATAACAGATCGGGCTGTGAAAATAAAAGGGAAAGTATTTGGGATGTAGCAGTAGCGTAGTAGGAAGCAGGAGTGGGACAGAAAATGCTAATGGAGGGTGAACATATCCAGATGCATAGTATACTTCAATATGAAGGCCCCAAGTCATTTATATAAGGAATATATGATACTAAAAGTGTTACTAAAAGAAATGCTGCAACTTCTCCTCTTTCTCTAGGAAACACTTTATATAGTTTTATCTGTTACATTTCTGTCACTAAGACATAACTTGCATCAATCAGAATTCCATCATCAGAAGACAAACAGAACAAAACTAACCAAACAAATGAAAAACAAAAAACTGTAAGCGAGATGTTGCTTCCTTATATGACAATGATATTATCACTGTTAGTTGCTACTTTTTCTTTTTTTTCTACTTTTTCTGTATGCCATTAGGAGTTTGTGAATATTAACAAATATTGGAGTTGCCTTACCTCATCATTGAACTTTTGGTGTTAAGAATAAGTCATAAAAGAAATTAAAGTAGATTTGCACAAATGTGAGAATGGCATCCTCTACATAGACACCTGCTCATATTTGTCTTACAGGCTCCATTTATGCTTTTAATCATTTTATTAACATGTACTTGTTGCATATGTTAATGGAGTTCAATGTTACATTTCTAAACTTAAATAGATAGACACTAATCAAATCGAGCCCTCCTTTTCAATGGCAGCTACTCAATAAATAGTAATTATCATTATACTTTCAGATCAACTTCTTTTTTAAGCTTCCACATATGAAAAGATGCATGCAGTACTTGTTTCCTGTGTTTGACCTATTTCAATATATATATATATATATATATATATATATATATATATATATTCTATCTATTGTCTATCTGTCTATATTAGTCAGGGCTCTCTAGAATATCAGGATTTATATTATATATACATTACAGATACTCTCACAATGGCTGAATGGCTGTCTATAAATGGGATATACAGGAATGCAGTAGTCTCTCAGGTCTCAAAGCTGTATGTCTCAGCTGATCTTTAGTTTCCCTTTGCTGATTTTACACACACACACACACACACACACACACACACACACATCTAGAAGAAGAATAGATAGATCATAATGTAGACCTGCCTTTTTGTGCTTTAGGAGACTCCTTGTTATTATATTTTTTAAATCTATGCTTGTCTTTTTGTTAATAGTATTCTAAGATAAATTGATATCTCATTATAATTTTGATTTACCTTTCCCTAAATGTCTTAATAAAATATGTATTTTCCATTTATTGGATGATTATATATATATTTCTTATTTTGAAAAGTGTTTGTTCAGGTCCTGTACTCATTATTAACTGAGTTTCTTTTTGTTGTTGTTATTGTTGTTACTTTTTTAAGTTCCTTAATATATCCTTAATATTAACCTATCTATCAAATGAATAGTTAGCAAATATTTTCTGGCATGTGCTAGGTCACCTCTTGATTCTGGTGGTGGATTACTTTGCTGTCCAGAAGCTTTTCAGGTTGCTGTAATTCTGTTCATCAAAGTTTGCTCTTGTTTTGTATACCTTCAAGTTCTCTTCAGAAAATCATTACCTGTACCAATGTAAATCAAGTCCCTTGTTTTATTCAAATAGTTTTAGAGATTCAGATTGTATGTTTAGGTACTTTGTCCATTTGGGACTGACTTTTCTACTAATTGAAACCTGTTACCCTAGCTCATATTTAAAATTAATATGTACAAAAATAATTTAGCTTAGTACTCAGTGAACAATCCAATAAGTTAAAAGGCACTTAAGAATTTGTACATGTATAAAATATTTAACAAGAAAATATTGAAATATTGTTGTAATATGTGCAAAATTTCAGTTCAACACAGTCTTTCACCACTATCTTTTGGTTCCCTGATTGATGGCAGAAACCATAGCTATGTCTACTGAGAACCATCTATATGTTGAAGCTAAAGAAATGGCTCATCAATTAAGAGCTCCTGCAGTCCCAAGTTTAGTTCCAGTTCTCATCAAGCCACTCACAACTACCTCTAGTTCCAGATCTAGGTGGCCCAACACCCTCTTCTAACCTCTATAATCATGTACATGCACAAAATTAATTAATTAGGTAGATACATACATATAGGTTTGTAGGCCTGCACCCACTACACAGGGCACAGCCACTTGTGGAGACAGGACACAGGGGTTTGACTGCACTTATCTCACTCTGGAGGATAGGTGCTGGGCTGTAGGGAAGCTCTGAGGCACTGCTTGGGGGTGCGGGGGAGCACAGTTTGACACATGGGAAGGCCAGAAGTGGTTCAGGGGTCCCTGGGCCTGCAACAAGGGTGGGGCCATGGGTTCTTAGGCTCTTGAACATCCGGCATCACTGGAAGTTGCAGAAGAGCTAAGAATGGAGGGTGCCGAGGGCTGCATCTAGCTGGGGGGAGGGGGACCAGGGGGTGAACTCTGGCCAATCCCAGGGGTGAAAGTGCTTGGCTTGACCAGTTGTGGCTGGGAGTGCAGAGAGGTCTTTTACAGGAGATTAGATTGCTGTGGCAGCTCTGTAGATGAAGACCTTCTCCATGGCTCCCCACAGCAGATCTTGTTGAAAAGAGGCAGCCCATGGTTCCAAACACTTTATTATTGTCATGGCAGAAAATGGATGTGTAAAGCCATACTTCTCAGGGTGGATCTGAGATTAAATACTTTCTGCAGAGAGAAATATCTGGGAAGAAAAGCTTATTGGCACACCTCTGGTCCCCTAGGTACCTCATTAGCATGGAGAACTCTGTTTTGAGTCTACTTGACACTAGTCACATCTTTTTTCATATTGTCTTGGTCTGAGATGTTAGGGATGCCTCATCTACATGTAGAAGGGATTAGGGCATTCCACTTATGTGACTTGAGGCCACATCTATAGGGGGCTGCAGCTATGCGACATTGGACTGGTGCCAGGACCAGGTAAAGTCCCTATTGTCCCTTCGGGATATCTGGGCTACAAGCCTTTACCTTACCTGGGTTCCTCTCACAGTCCACAGCCCCACACATACATAGATACATAGAAAAATAGATATTTTAGAAAGTCTACAACCTAACCTGTGCTTCTATAGAGATGATTGTTCAGACTATAACATGAAGACCAGCACTGCGTGGAAAGATCAGCCAACAATCACTTTTGCCACTTTTCAAATTTCAGACATCAGTGTTTCCTACAAATTTAATAATGTCAGTTAATAATACTTCTAATTATATATGCTGAAGTAAGAAAAGGACCTGCACCAAGGAAGACTCAAGTGTCTTAATTATTTGATATAAAAGAAAAGAAAACCCTCAGATAATGTTTTTACATACAATTAAACCTTACTGTTTATCACTCTCAAGTTTGGGAAATCCAAGATCATGATGTCAGGAGGTTTGATAGCTCATAGGAAATTGTTTTATAAATAGTACTTTCCATGTGTTCTCACATGGTTAGGATGAAAAACAAGCTCCCTCAGACCTTTTATGAAAGAGATTAAAATCTCACTCACAAAAGCAGGACCTTCATATATCAATTTCTTATCATATATCTATTGTGAACAAAATACCTGGCATGAACAACTTACTGTTGGAGATTTTGTTTTAGCCTGCAGTCAATGCTGCTGAATCTCATGCATTTGTGAAGAACATGGTTAGAGGAGTATGTTGTAGAGACTATTATTTACTTTGGAATAGACAGGCAGGAAGCAGAGTGAGAGATAGGAGGGGCCAAGTGACAACATGTTCCCGAGTATCCATCTCCAGTGACTTACTTCCTTTAGCCAGACCCCACATCTTAATGTTTCCATAACAACAACACCAGCCTGGACCAAACATTTAGAACATGAACCTCACGTCTTATTATCATCACTTCAGAAATAGTTTTCAACACCTTAACTGGGGAGTGAGGCATGAGCAGAGTACTACACCAGAGTACTGAAGACACAAAACTGAAAAATCCTGCTGTTGATAAAATTTTTCCTTTTGGGGATATAAGTAACATTCACCCCTCCTCCTAAGGTCCCAGTTACAAACCAAGGCACCATTCCACTGAAATTCACTCTGGGGAACCATTTCTTTTATTGGGCTTCCTCACAGAGCTAGATAGATGACTTACCAATTAAGAACATATACTGTTCTTCCAGAGAACTTAAGTTCAATTAACAGTACCCATAATAGAAGGCAGCTCATAGCTGCCTATAACTCCAATATACAGAGGATCTTACTCTCTCTTCTGGTCTCCAAGAGTACTCTACTCACATGCACATACCTAAAAACAAGGAGAATATATATATATATATATGTATATATATATATATATATGTAATTAAAAATTAAAACTAAAATCTTTATAATATTCTATTATGTTCAAAAACTATATTACATTGTTAAATCATTTAAAATTTACCAAAATTTTATATCTTCCAAAATTAACTATTATTAGTAGTAGTTCTTGATTACAGAGGTCACTCAAATGGTGGGATTGAAAAACAAACCAGTGTTTCTCATGCAACCTTCTTACTGTTAACTCATAGAAATGCCAGCCGTCTGACAGTCAGAATGCTTAATGTTAATAATACAATGGTAGATAACACAGTGTTAATGTCTTCCAAGAATTCCAAGTCAGAGTAGGTCAGTTAGAGAACAGATACAACAAGAATATTCATAAAGGAATTAGCATGGAGCATGGCCATGTCTTAGCTATCGTGAATAGAGTAGCAATGACTATGTTCACATTTTAGAACTGGAATCTCCCATCTATTATTTAGTTAAAGAATACATATTAGGGAGTTCGTCTGATAGCTGGTTGCAGTTTTAGGATAGTTGTGATGGACTTAATGTATAAAGCAAACTATACCATCATTAGTGTTTATAAAAGCCTCTAAGAAGGATTCTCATGCCCTTCCCAATTTGGCCTAGTTCCTTTTCCACATGAAGCCCCCTCCAGCAGCTGAGGAGCTGTTAATAAGTGACAGTTGTTGGTAGAATGAAAGCTACTTTTCTTCAAGGATGTGTGTTGGAGATTGCTACTAATGCTTTGAATCTGCATGTCCAGACACTATAGGTCCTTGTGCCCAGTAGCTTCTTGATCCATCAATAAAGATGCCAGCAGCCATTGGCTGGGCATAGGGACCAACACTTAGAGTTGAGCAGGTAGGACTCAGAGGAACAGGAGAATTGGGATGGCTCAGGGTAGAAGGATGGGACACAGGAAGCCATGTGAGATTTCAGGTGGGCTACTGGCCACTCCCCCATTTGGGCCTGGAATATCAGGAGAAGGTTTAGGAATGCTCACCTTTGAAGTAGCCAAGCCATTTAAAATAAGCTAACGTATCTGTATCTTTCATCCTTGGATCCAAAGATTCCCTGGGCAGGTGGCTAGAAGCACAGCCTGCTAGGAGCACAAAGTGGAGAACCAAAAACTTCTGCTAGGAAGGTGATCATGGAGAGATCACCCACTCCAAAAGTAGTCCTACACCCATGTTTAAAAAAAAAAAAAACAGATGCGTGCCTCTGCGTGCGGTGCAGCCTTGCAGCCCCCGCCCCCCACCGCCCCCGAGGGAGTTCGGAGTGGACCCCGCCAGCCCACGGGGTGGGCATGCGGCGAGGTGTCCACTCGCTCGAGGCCGACCGGCCGCCATGGCCGACCGGCCGCCATGGCCGACGTGAGTGCGGATCAATCCAAGTTGCCGGGGGAGAAGGAAGTGTGTCGAGATTTTGCTGTCCTGGAGGACCACACCCTGGCTCATAGCCTGCAAGAGCAAGAGATTGAACATCATTTGGCATCCAATATTCAGCGGAATCGTCTGGTACAGCATGATCTCCAAGTTGCTAAGCAGCTCCAAAAGGAAGACCTCAAAGCCCAAGCTCAGCTCCAGAAGCGCTACAAAGCCCTTGAACAACATGAACAACATGAAATTGCTCAGGAAATCCAGGAGAAGCTGACAATTGAGGCTGAGAGACGACGCATTCAGGAGAAGAAGAATGAGGACATAGCACGTCTTTTGCTAGAGAAGGAACTACAGGAAGAGAAAAAGAGGAAGAAACACACTCCAGAGTTTTCTGGGAGCAGTGCTTTTGGAGATAATTACTATTATGAGGATGGAGACCAGTCAAGATCAAGGAGGGACAGGGAACTGGGTTCTGGACACTCAAAGTTTTGTAGACTCCAAAATGATGGGAAGACTGCAAAGCAGAAGGAGAAACCAAGGCATCAGCAGGAGAACTTGGAAGAGCTGGAAGAATACAATTCGTCAGAGAGATCCCTGCCTTCTGCTAGCTCGGGCAGAGGGAGGGATGATGCCCAGACTGTCTGTGAACAGCAAGAAAGAAAGAGGTCTAGTCAGGAGAGGCTCTGGAAATCTCCACTTTCAAAGATCCGCGGGGAGGTATTTCTGAGCACTGACTCTGAAGACTGGGAAGCTAACTGCAGCCTTGGAACTTGGAGTTGGGAAAAACAGTCTCGACAGCATGGCAGACTTTCACCCAAATCTTCACAGAAAACAGGATTTCCCTGTAAGGAAATTGTATATGGGAGGGACCTTGGGCAAGGTGAACACAGAGAAATGAGACATAGGACCAGGACTTCTCCCTTCTCAGAGGATAAAGAACTTCGCCATCACTGTGTTGCAGGAATGAAACCAAGAGGAATAAAAGAAGCTGTTTCTACCTCAGCTCGAGCAAGCTACAGGGACCAGGAGTGGTATGATGCTGAAATTGCCCGGAAATTGCAGGAGGAAGAACTTTTGGCTACTCACGTGGACATGAGAGCAGTTCAGGTTGCCCATGATGAGGAAATTGCTCGACTTCTGATGGCTGAAAAAAAAAAGCTTACAAGAAAGCCAAAGAGCGAGAAAAGTCATCTTTGGACAAAAGAAAACATGACCCTGAGTGCAAGTCAAAAGGAAAGTCGGCACACACAAAGTCAAAAGAGGGTGATGAAACACACCGTTCCAAGATTGACCGGCCTTCATGACCACTGCCACCTACAGGGATGGGCGCTGAGGATATGGACCCCACCCATTTTACAAACCAGCATAGTGCTACACGTCATTTCCCAAAGTCAGAGTCCTCACTTAAAGGCTTCCATAATAAGCAGTAAATCAAAACAAACAACAAAAAGGGATATGCCTTGAAAATGGACATCTTATAGCACATACTACTGAAAGATACAACATGCATTCCACATTGGCTGTTGTCCTGTGTGCCATTGCTGGGAGTTACTCTCAAGTGTTTTTTTTTTTTTTTAACTAAAAAAGTATTTCACTTCATTTTAAAATTTTGGTAATTTTGGTCACTTGGGCAGTGTAAGAAAACGTAGTTTCTGAATATTGGCCACCTCTTCTGTGGATATATTTCCTGGGACAAAATAATTCTATGCTAGTTATACCATATTGGCATCTAGGGAATTGAGTTTATTTAGCAATTAGAAGTGTACAGAGATTCATTATTAAGTAAAGCATAACATTTGGATGCAATGAAGTATAGGGAAGTACATGGAATAGCTGCTTTGCTGTTTATTATTATGATATTTTGAAAGATACAGCCTTTGTTTTTTATTCTTTTCAGAAAAAAGTAAAATCACAACAATAAAGTATAGGGGAAATACAAAAAAAAAGAAAGATGAACACAGCAGATATATGGACAAAGTACATGAAGCTGACAGGGAAATGGGAGGGGGAGAGAAATTAGACGGTGGATCTGCTCAAAGCACATTCTATTTATATACATGTATGATATTTTCAAACAGCAAAATAATTTCTTTTAATGTGAACATGAGTTGGTGAGATGCCTAAGGAGAAAAGGGTCCTTGCCACCAAGCATGACAACATGAATTCAACCACCAGAATGGATGGGATAGAAGACAGAGACAACTTCTACAAGTTTTCCTCTGACCTCTGTAACATGTAATGGCACACACACATACAAATCTAAAACATTTTAAAACATGAACCTGTGACTAGATCTTTCAAAGAAGATTACTTTCAAAATGTAACAAAAATACTTTTTATTTTTAAAGTGAAAGATGATCATTGTAATAATTGGGATAACGACTGTCCTGGCAAGACATGCCCACTAACGCAATAGTGGCATCGACATCATGGAAGTAATCATCTACTTTATAATTATATGCCCACGATCCATCATTGTGACCTCACATCCCCACACACACACACAAACAGTAAAAATAAAAATAAGAATAAAAATGTCTAATTTGTGTTGTCTATACACTCACTGTAACATGGCCAAACTCCCAGTGGCCTACTACTTAAATTGAAATGAGTCTGTCTTCTCTCAGGCCCCTGCCAGAAGCCATCAATTGTGGGGATCTACATTTCAGCATCCCTATCACACTTTTTAAGAACTGAGGGTTGTCACAGAAGCCTCCAGTCCTCCAGAAGCATGCTGACAAAGACCTGAGTGTACATAGCTGAGCTTTTAGCGCCACCTAGTGAGGAAACGAATACTTACAAAATGGAGGAGTGAAAGAGTGCCTAGGTGTTCAGAAGACTGGTAATTTAAAACTTGAATGAGGTGATAGTCTTAAAATTATTCATTTATACT
Source organism: Grammomys surdaster (assembly GCF_004785775.1). NCBI lineage: Eukaryota > Metazoa > Chordata > Mammalia > Rodentia > Muridae > Grammomys > Grammomys surdaster. The sequence goes on along the minus strand of NW_021604671.1, from coordinate 1,389,660 downwards.
TACTACTTACTGAATATATATTAATAATTTCATCACACCCAGATCATCCAAAATGGTAAATAATTTTCACAGCATTAGAAAGGTATTTTCTTAGTTCTTCTATAGTATTCACTTGATCTTGTCTTAAAATAACCAGTCAAACAAAGCCAAACAACAGATGAAAACAAATGAAAGTTAGTGAGGCAGGGACATAGACATAAGTTTTCCACTATATGAATACAAAAGTATGAAACATGCATAACGAAGGAAAGAAAACAGTCCTATATGTACACATGAACCTGCAACTGCACCAAGGACCAGTACACACTCCTGTCATCTAGTGAGAAGAATGCATTTCCAAAATGCACACATAGAAGTATAGACAAGTACAGGTTTATGAATATTATAAATAAATATAAATAATATATAGCATCTATATATACAAATAGCCATACAATAACAAATGTATAACTGCATTGCACAAAATGAGCACACCCCCAAAGAACTACACACAACCTCACATGCATACACAAACTGTCATCCATACCAGGGACCAAGAGTACCCTTGCCCTCTACTTACAAGGATGGGATTCTAAAACAAAAGAATCCCTGGCTACTAGGTTTATGTTGTTCTTGACTAAATTATCTCAATGTGGACAATGTTGAATGCAGCTTAACAGGCAAGACTGGTGAGAATGATGTGAAAGATATATTTTAAGGATAATGCAAATTTCCTGCATCTTGATTGAGATGTTGATTATGCAAGTATACGTCATTAGTCATAGCCTTTACACTATACAGTAAAAGAAAAGGTGAATAACTCAGTAAGAATGGCTTTAAAGAAAGAAAAGATTGAAGGCCACTTCCCTTGAATCCTAACTTTTGTGCAATGCTTCAAGATGTGGTTGTCATCAGGGAAATGTAAATCAAAACAACCCTGAGATTCCACCTCACACCAGTCAGAATGGCTAAGATCAAAAACTCAGGTGATAGCAGATGCTGGTGAGGATGTGGAGAAAAAGGAACATTCCTCCATTGTTGGTGGAATTACAAGATGGTGCAACCACTTTGGAAATCAGTCTGGCGGTTCCTCAGAAAATTGGACATAGCATTACTTGAGGACCCAGCTATACCACTCCTGGGCATACACCCAGAAGATGCTCTAGTATATAACAAGGACACATGCTTTACTATGTTCATAGCAGCCTTATTTATAAGAGCCAGAAGCTGGAAAGAACCCAGATGTCCTTCAACAGAGGAATGGATACAGAAAATGAGGTACATTTACACAATGGAATATTACTCACTTATTAATAGCAATGACTCCATGAAATTCTTAGGCAAATGGATGGAGCTAGAAAATATCATCCTGAGTGAGGTAACCCAATCACAAAAGAACACACATGGTATTCACTCACTGATTATTGGATATTAGCCCAGAAGCTTGAAATACTCAAGTTTTAATTCACACACTGTGGGAATCAAAATTAAAAACAACTTGGCAAGGACTGCCGGACGGCTTGCTGAGCTTGCGGAGAATAGCCATAATAAAAATATCCAGGGGCAGAGTGACCAAAAACTGTAGAGACAACCAAGGACATGCTCTGACAAACCTAAACATGCCCTAGTGAGAAATGGGCCACCTGGTGTTTTTCTCCCCTTCTTCGAGGTCTGTGGTTTCATGATCAAAATTAGCAAGTCATTCTGCCCGACAAAAGTGCTGATGTTTGAAATATCCAATTATATGTAACCACGCCAGAATTTCCTGCTTTTCCCTTTCCCCCTTGTGCCTCTCCCTATAAAAGCTCCAAGCTTTCTGGGGTCATTGTCGATTCTTTCCCTTGCGTGGGATGAGTTTTGACCCGAGGGCCCCTCGCTAGTAAACTGCCTTTTGCCATTTGCATCAAGTCTGTCTCTCGTGTTTCCTTGGGTGCTCACAATTCCAGGTGTTGGAGAGGGTCTCCCTCCGGGGGTCCCTTACAACACCATATGAAGCTCATGAAGAAGGAAGACCAAAGTGTGGATGCTTCGATCCTTCTTAGAAGTAACAAAATACTCATGGGAGCAAATATGGAGACAAAGCGTGGGACAGAAACTGAAGGAGGGGCTGTCTGGAGACCATTCCACCAGGGCATCCATCCCTTGTGCAGTCACCAAAGACAGGTGCTGATGTGGATGTTAGGAAGTGCATGCTGGCAGGAGCCTGATATAACTGTCTCCTTAGAGGTCTGCCAAGCTTCAAATATACAGAGGTGGATACTCACAGCTAACCACTGAGCTGATCATGGGTTCCCAATGGAGGAGTGAGAAAGAAGACTGAAGGAGCTAAACAGGTTTGTTGTCCCATGGGGAGAGCAACAATACCAACCAACCATAGCTCCCAGGGTCTAAACCACCAGCCTGGGAGCACATAGGGAGGGACCCATGACTCCAGCTGTGTATGTAGGGGAGGATGACCTTGTTGAGCATAGGTGAGAGAGGAAGTCCTTGATCCAGTGAAGGCTGGATGCCCTAGTGTGGGGGAATTTGTGAGTGGGGAAGTGGGAGTTGGAGGGTGGGTGGGGGCGTATCCTCATAGAAGCAGGAGGAGGGGGGATGGGATAAGAGTTTCCTGGATAGGGAGGAAATGGGGAAAGGGGATTACATCTGAAATGTAAATAAAATATTCAATAAAAAAATTAAAAATTAAAATAAATCACAGACTACAGCTACAGCTATCAGTATTGAAAACAAAGAAACTTTAGCTTTACCCTTTTAGAACATTATACATAGATCCATTAATACAAATGCATTTCACTAATTCTGACTCCTGTATTGCCTGGCTCCACACTAGTCTAAACTTTACAAGACTTAGAGATAGAGGAGCTTTAGATGTTTGGCTATTAGCACTTAACCATGCAAAACATGAAGAGCAATTATATATCCCTGCCACAGGGAATCCCAAAATCTAAAAAATGGTTTGGGAGGTGATTTATGCATGAGTTCTTTCACCATTCACTCACTGTTGTTCTGCAGACAGAGTAGTTTCCTTTTATCTTCAGTCTCAGAACACAGAGAGGAAAGAGAGAACCAAGTCCTAAAATTTGTCCGGTAACCTTCACATATGTGCTGCAGCGTGACACATCTGCACACACATATGTACATTTTTAACATGCATACAATAATAATCAGCAAAATTCAAATTACAGAAAAAAATAAAAATTCAAGAATTTCAATTTTGCAATTGGGTAATGCAATATGGTCTTGCATTTTACTTCATCCCTCCCAGGATACGAATCACCTTTTATGCTAAGTATTTCTATTGTTTATATTACTTGTCTCAAGTAGTATGTTATCAGATTCACAACTGCACAATTTCAATGTTTGTGTTCATGATATTGCTATGTGATAGTTTAATGCCACATTACACCTATGAGTGAATGTCCATCTCAGTCCATCTCATCTCAGAGGTATCAAATCATCTCACATCATAAGAAGGGAAACTATAGTGCAGTAAGATGCTTAGTGTTGGAGACATTCACACAACTGCTTAAAATAATTATATTTTGCTCTCACTTGGTCCTTTTTCTGGGGCAGAAGCCTAGCTGGTCTGCTCCTGTAAAGACACCATATCCTGACCCATCCTAGAGGAACCACTGTACTCAGAGCAGCGGAAAATCCACTGCACTCAGAGCAATTGAGGAAGCTGGGCACCCAGTAGCTCTAACACGCCCAGGATAAAAGGATATAAGGATCCCAGAGGCAGCCTGAGTCCCAGGAGCTCTTCCACCCAGGAGCTCAGGACCACAGGATCACAGAGAGAGCTGGACTCTGGGAAGTTCTGACAAAAGCAAGATAACAGGAGATACAGGCTCCAGTCACACAGTCAGAGACAGTGAGTACAAGTAGCACTAGAGATAACCAGATAGCAAAAGGCAAGCATAAGAACATAAAGAACAAAAACCAAGGTTACCTGGAATCATCAGAACCCAATTCTTCCACCATAGCAAGTCGTGGACACCTCACTACATTAGAAAAGCAGTATTCAGATATAAAATCACTTCTCATGATGATAATAGACGACTTTAAGGAGGACACAAACAACAGCCTTAAGGAAATACAAGAGAACACAGGTAAACAGGTAGAAGCTCTTAAAGAAGAAACACAAAAATCTCTTAAAGAATTGCAAGAAAACACAACCAAACAGGTGAAGGAATTAAACAAAACCATCCAGGATCTAAAAATGGAAGTAGAAACAATAAAGAAATCTCAAAGGGAGACTACTCTGGAGATAGAAAACCTAGGAAAGATATCAGGAGTCATAGACGCAAGCATCACCAACAGAATACAAGAGATAGAAGAGAGAATCTCAGGTGCAGAAGATACCATGGAAAACATTGACACAACTGTCAAAGAAAATGCAAAATAAAAAGCTCCTAACCCAAAACATCCAGGAAATCCAGGAAAAAATGAGAAGACCAAACCTAAGATAAATAGGTATGGATGCGAGCAAAGATTCCCAATTTAAATGGCCATTAAATATCTTCAACAAAATTATAGAAGAAAACTTCCCTAACCTAAAGAAAGAGATGTTCATGAATATACAAGAAGCCTACAGAACTCTAAATAGACTAGACCACAAAAGAAATTTCTCCTGTCATGTAATAATCAAAACACCAAATTCACAAAACAACAAAAGAATATTAAAAGCAGTAAGAAAAAAGGTCAAGTAACATATAAAGGCAGACCTATAAAAATTACTCCAGACTTCTCAACAGAGACTATAAAAGGCAGAAGATCCTGGACTGATATCATACAGATCATAAGAGGAGACAAATGCCAGCCCAGACTACTATACCTAGCAAAACTCTCAATCACTATAGACGGAGAAACCAAGATATTCTGTGGCCAAACCAAATCTACAAAATATCTTTCCACAAATACAGTCCTACAAAGGATAATGGGTTGAAAACTCCAACACAAGGAGGGAAACTACAACCTAGAAAAAGCAAGAAAGTAATCTTCTAACCAACCCCCCCAAAAAAAGATAGCTTCACAAATATTATTCCACCTCTAATAATAAAAATAGCAGGAAGCAACAATCATTTTTTCTTAATATCTCTTAACATCAATGGACTCAGTTCCCCAATAAAAAGATGTAGACTAACAGACTGGATAAGTAAACAGGACCCAGAAATTTTGCTGCATACAAGAAACGCACCTCAGTGACAAAGACAGAAACTACCTCAAAGTAAAAGGCTGGAAAATGATTCTTGAAGCAAATGGTCATAAGAAACAAGCTGGAGTAGCAATTCTAATATAAAATAAAACGTACTTTCAACCAAAAGTTACCAAAAAAAGATAAGAAAGGACACTTTATATTCGTCAAAGGAAAAATCTACCAGGATGAACTCTCAGTTCTAAATATCTATGCCGCAAATGCAAAGGCACCAGCCTTCATAAAAGAAACATTACTAAAGCTTAAAGCACAAATTCTACCTCACACGATAATACTGGGGGACTTCAACACCTCACTCTCAGAAATGGAGAGATTATGGAAACAGAAACTAAACATACAATGAAACAAACAGAAGTTATGAACCTAATGGATTTAACAGATATCTAAGAATATTTCATCCTAAAACAAAAGAATATATCTTTTTCACAGCACCTCATGGTACCTTCTCCAAAACAGACCATATAATTGGTCACAAAACAGGCCTCAACAGATACAAAAAGACTGAAATAATCCCTTGCATCCTATCAGATCACTACAGACCAAGGCTGGTCTTCAATAATAATAAAAAAAAAAATGGAAAGCCCACATATACATGGAAACTGAACAACGCTCTACTCAATGATAACTTGGTCAAGGAAGAAATAAAGAAAGAAATTAAAGACTTTTTAGAATTAAATGAAAATAAAGGCTAGTCATACCAAAACTTATGAGATACAATGAAAGCAGTGCTAAAACCAAAATTCATACCTTTAACTGCCTACAAAAACAAACTGGAGAGAGCATACACTAACAACTTGAAAGCACACCTGAAATCTCTAGAACAAAAATAAGCAAATACACCCAAGAGGAGTAGATGTAAGGAAATAATCAAACTCAGGGGTGAAATCAACCAAGTAGAAACAAAAAGAACTATGCAAAGTATAAAAAAATCCAGGAGCTGGTTCTTTGAGAAAAAAGACAAGATAAATAAACCATTACCTAGACTAACAAGAGGTCACAGAGACAGTATCCAAATTAATAAAATCAGAACTGAAAAGAGACATGACAACAGAAACTAAGGAAATTCAAAAAAAGTAATCAGATCCTACTACAAAGGCCTATACTCAACAAAACTGGAAAATCTGAATGAAATAGACAATTTTCTAGACAGATAACAGGCAACAAAGTTAAATCAGGAGCAGGTAAAGCATCTAAACAGTCACATAAACCCTAAAGAAATAGCAGCAGTCGTATAAAGTTTTCCCACCAAAAAAAAAAAAAAAAAAAAAAAGCCCAGGACCAGATGGTACTAGTGCAGAATTCTATCAGACCTCCCAAGAAGACCTAATACCAATTCTCTTCAGACTATTTCACAAAAGAAAAACAGAAGGAACATTACCCAATTTGTTCTATGAAGCCACAGTTCCACTGATACCAAAACACCACAAAGACCCAGCAAAGAAAGAGAACTTATTTCCCTTATGAATATCGGTGCAAAAATACTCAATAGAATTCTCGCAAATTGAATCCAAGAACACAACAAAACAATCATCCATCATGATCAAGTAGGCTTTATCCCAGGAATGCAGGGATGGTTCAATATACAGAAATCCATCAATATAATCCACTATATAAACAAACTCAAAGAAAAAATGCATGATCATCTCACTAGATGCTGTGAAAGCGTTTGACAAAATTCAACACCCCTTCATGATAAAACCCTGAAAAGATCAAGAATTCAAGGCCCACACCTAAACATAGTAAAAGCAATATACAGCAAGCCAGTAATCAACATGAAACTAAAAGGAGAGAACCCTGAAGCAATCCAACTAAAATACTAAGGTACTAGACAAGGCTGCCCACTCTCTCCTTACCTATTCAATATAGTACTGGAAGTCCTAGACAGAGCATTTAAACAACCAAAGGGTGTCAAATGGATACAAATATGACAGGAAGAAGTCAAAATATCACTATTTGCAGATGACATGATAGTATACATAAGTGACCCTAAAACTTCCACCACAGAACTGCTAAACCAGATAAACAACTTCAGTCAAGTGGCTGGATATCAAATCAACTCAAACAAATCAGTAGCCTTCCTCTACTTGAAAGATAAGCAGGCTGAGAAATAAATTAGGGAAATGACACCCTTCACAACAGTCACAAATAATATAAAATACCTTGGTGTGAATATAACCAAGCAAATGAAAGATCTGTATGACAAGAACTTCAAGTTCCTGAAGAAAGAAATTGAAGAAGATCTCAGAAGATGGAAAGATCTCCCATGCTCATGAATTGACAGGATTAATATAGTAAAAATTGTCATCTTGCCAAAAGCAATCTACATCTTGCCAAAAGCAATCTACAAATTCAATACAATCCCCATCAAAATTCCAACTCAATTCTTTATAGAGATAGAAAAAGCAGCTTTGCAAATTCATTTGAAATAACAAAAAACCCAGGATAGTGAAAACTATTCTCAACAATAATAGCATTTTTGGGAGAATCATCATCCCTGACCTAAAGCTATACGACACAGGAATAGTGATTTAAAAAAAAAAAAAAAAACTCCATGGTATTGGTATAGAGACAGGCAGAAACTCAATGGAATAGAATTGAAGATTCAGAAATGAACCCACACACCTATGGTCACTTCATCTTTGACAAAGGAGCTAAAATCATCCAGTCCATCCAGTGGAAAAAAGGCAGCATTTTCAACAAATGGTCCTGGTTCAACTGGAAGTCAGTATGTAGAAGGATGCAAATCAATCCATTCTTATCTCCTTGTACAAAGCTCAAGTGCAAGTGGATAAAGGACCTTAACATAAAACCAGATACACTGAAACTAATAGAAGAAAAGGTGGGGAAGAAACTCGAATACTTGAACACAGGGAAAAAGTTCCTGAACAGAACATCAATGGTTTATGCTTTAAGAGCAAGAATTGACAAATGGATACTCATAAAATTGCAAAGCTTCTGTAAAGCAAAGGACATTGTCAATAGGACAAAAAGGCAACCAACAGATTGGAAAAAATCTTTACCAATTCCACATTCAATAGAGGGCTAATATCCAATATATACAAAGAACTCAAGAAATTAGACTCCAGACAACCCTATTAAAAAATGGGATACAGAGCTAAAGAAAGAATTCTCAACTGAGGAAACTAAAATGGCCAAGAAGCACCTGAAGAAATGTTGAACAACCTCAGTCATCATGGAAATGCAAATCAAAACAACCCTGAGATTCCACCTCACACCAATCAGTATAACTAAGATCAAAAACTCAGGTGATAGTAGATGCTGACAAGGATGTGGAGAAACGAACACTCCTCCATTGTTGGTAGGATTGAAAGCTAATGCAACCACTCTGGAAATCAGTCTGGCTATTCCTCAGAAAATTGCACATGGCATTACCTGAGGGCTCAGCTATACCACTCCTGGGCATATACCCAGAAGATGCTCCAACATATAACAAGGAATTATGCTCCACTATGTTCATAGCAGTCTTGTTTATTCTAGCAAGAAGCTGGAAAGTACTCAGATGTCCTTCAACAGAGGAATGGATACAGAAAATGAGGTACATTTACACAATGGAATATTACTCACTTATTAATAGCAATGACTCCATGAAATTCTTAGGCAAATGGATGGAACTAGAAAATATCATCCTGAGTGAGGTAACCCAACCACAAAAGAACACACATGGCATACACTCAATGATAAGTGGATATTAGCCCAAAATCTTTCAATACCCAAGATACAACTCACAGACCACATGAAGCTCATGAACAAGGAAGACCAAAGTGTGGGTGCTTTGGTCCTTCTTAGAAGAAGTAACAAAATACTCAAGGAAGCAAATATGGAGACAAAGTGTGGAACCCAAACTAAGAAAGTATAAAAAGGCTGAGAGAGAAAATAAAAAATATTAGTTTAAAAAAGGTGCTCTTACATGTGTTAATGGTATTGTGGGGGGGGGTTGAAGATTGTTGTGGTTTTAGAAGTTAAATTAATCAAAGAATGTAATCTATACCTAATTTTTAAAGATTACATTTTTTTAAGAAAGTCTGGTTTACTAACTGTTTTCAGAACGTAACTAAACTCCTTTGGAGTATGAGGAGACTTCATACATCTGAAAGAAAGGAGGAGTTGGTCATGCACAGAGCTCTATGCCAGCATGCTCATAGTCAGGAAAACTCATTGTCAGGTATGGTGGTTGAGACAAAAACATCTCCCACAGATCCCACAGACTCACACATGTGAATACTTTGTATTGCCCCAGTTGGTGGCATTTTTTCAGGTAGATCTAGGTGTGGCTCTGCTATAGGAAGGATGTCACTAGTCATTGGCATTTGAGATTCCAAGATTTCCCATAACTCCCAGTGTATTCTTCCTGCTTCCTTGCTTTGTGATTGAAGATGTGTGTGCCCAGGTTGCTACTCCAGCCACCAAGCCTGCCATATCTCCTCTATGGCAAACTCTTACCCTCTGTACTTAAAAGCCCAAATAAACCCTTCCTTCAAGGTTGTCTTGGTCATGGTACTTGGTACTGCATGAGAAATGTAATTAATACACCTGCTATATGCATCTTCTTTACTCAGATCCTGACTGAGTCCCAGTCTTCAACATCTTACAAATGCCTTACATCTGACAAATAGGTTGTCAGTGTATGATAAAAGAATTTGGTAAATTAATAAATATTGTACATTAAATTTTTGTTGCTTTGTTGGAACATAGCAGTGGTTGAAACACATCCCAAGAATGGAATTGTGTAAGAAATCTGAGTGTGTGCAAGAACACACCAAAGAAAACAAGACAAGAGGCTTGTGACCTCAATTTCTTCAAAACACAGAATTATTCTTGGAAAGTGTTTTTATGTTTCTTCCAGGTATAGTACAGAGGAATGAGTTTACTTCGGATTACTCATTATTGCTTGATGTTGTTACTCAATTAACTCTTTAAAGTATTCTTTATACACCTCTATGGGAAAACATGTTTTTGCCATATGAGGCTTGTCTGTGTGATTGTACTCATGAGAACTTTACTGATGTGACTTTTCTTAACATTCAGCATATAAATTGTCTATAAGTTGGCTATTGCATGAAACTTTAGTCCACCTCATTTATCTGCTCAATTATCCCAGATTCCACTGCCTCTATAGTAGTGACATTGCCTGAATATTTTCAAAAGATATCACCTTCCACAAACTTGACCATTGTGCTCACTGGGTTTGTGGAGAAAGAAGGGATTTTGAATGAGAATGTTTATGTATCAGAGACTTTTAAATAATAATCTGTGTTACACATATGTAATGTTTTCAAGTCTGTTACATTTATAAGGGACAAACCTGGGTCCTCTGAACCACTGAGCATCTCTCCAATCCCATGAAAAGGTTCTTCTATTTAACCTTTCTAGAAATTAGGATTTGATGTGATAGAGCTAGAATGTATTAGAGCAATGGAATGAATAGCAATAGAGTTTTATAAATAGCTCTTAAAGCAGATAAGAAATATTATGTTTAGAAATGAAAATTTTAAACTATTGTAAACAAGACAAAAAAATCTAAATAATTTCTAAAGTCCAATTTGTATCCAAATTTCTCCATTGTCATTGAGAGCCCTTTACAGCAGAAATTTCAAATCAGAACTGGATTAAGGGGTATACTCAGCCTTTGAGAATGTTTATTTTTTAATTCTATTTTAACCAACAGGATATCCTTGATCTTTGGAGGTGTAAGTATATAATGCTGACTTTATGTAAAGTCCAACCTGAGAGCTGTTTAAAGAATTACCAACATTCTAGATTTAGATGATTTTTCTTTTATGATATTGTTTTTCTTTATTCTTTATTCTTAGTTTTTTCCTCTTAACTTGTAATTAGTCACATGTTTTATGAGAAGAGCTAAACAACTTGGGCAAGAACACATCCTGAGTGAGTATTGCTAAGCATGTGCCACTTTACCTGTGAATAATCCCATTAGTTGTGCTAGACTGGGTTATATGATAACCCAATCATACCACTTTTTTTTATAAAAACAGACTTTTCCACTTTAGTAAGATTTGTTTTGGGTGACAGTCTGGCACTGTGTTAGTGTCCTTGTTCCCAATAAGTCTCCTACCCAGTAGTTTTGAAATTTGTTGATGAGCCTTGCTTAAGTCAACAATTCTAAACAGGTTGATGTTTTAATTGTAAAATGGTGACTTTTCTAACTTTGACTTTTAGTAGCTATTTATCCACAAAGAACAGTTGATGGTAGCTTTTCTCCTTTTAGAAGTTACAGCTAATATTAGAATGGTCATGATCATTACAAAGTACGAGGTGGCTATGAACGATTTACGTGAGGATAAGGATGATAATGAGATAAATGTCAAGCCCTTAGATGATAAGAACACACATCAGAGTAATGCAGTTGGTGTTTGACTGGAAAGTCAAGTCCTCCACATGGCAGGAGGAAAGGGCACAGTGTGGCAGCTTAGATTTGAGGTGAAGAAATGCCTACACATCTACCTACCATCCTAACAAGACGGTGAAAGGTAAAACATATGCATAAATATATCCATTGTAGTAATTAGTTAAACCAGCACACTTAAAATAAAAGTGTGGCCATAGAAAAATTGAAAACACTGCAGTATGTTCAATCTTTATGAAATATTAAGTTCCTAAAATGATTAATGACTTAATATCATTAAAATGATAACTTAAAAAAGTTATAGAAAGAACCCAGCAAATGAAGTCGGGATGCTAATATTGTTGATGTTTTCTTGTAAGTGTATCATGGTTACTCCTGCTGATTTTTATGTTTAGTCTCTGTTTTATTTGTTGTTGCTTTTTTTTTATAGCGATAAATCCTTTTTTATGTTTTGTTTTGTTTGTTTTTTGTTTTTTTGAACATGAAATGCTTTTTTATAGCATGTTTTACAAGGGGAGGGGGGGGTAAGAGGGGCCAGGTGGTGGAAAAGTACAGAATCTTCTTGGCCTGTGCCTTGAAACATGTCATGGTCTATACGGTACACTGCCTTGAATTATGATCTACCTGTTATTCTTCAGAAGATATGGTACACTGCTTGAGTTATCGTCTCCCTGCTATTCTTCAGAAGATATGGTACACTGCTTTGAGTCTATCTGCAGTTGACAAGCAGGATCTTGCAGTTGTCAAGCTTCAGGGGACATTGTGCAGGTGGGGAAAGGTAGGGGGTGAGGGTAAGGGTGAGGGTCCTGGCTTCTGGCATCTCCCCTTTCTCTGTTTAGTTAGAGAAGGCATCTTATGATCAATCCCAACTATGTGAATTTTGAATTTGGATGTCTAATTATGAGGGGTCTTAGACAAGTTCACAACCCCAAAACATTGATGTGAGGCGAGTCACATCGATGGTCAAAGGCTTTAGGCTGTCGACGATGGGCAACGTCAAGGGACCCTAAGGTGGGTGAAAGGAGGGTGAGAGCCCTGTCTTAGGCCATGTAGGCTGCACCCACTCCCAGCACCACGCACTCCTTTTCGGCTGCAATGGGTGGGCCCCTGGGAAGTGGACCTACAATAATCCCGTCATTGGGCTAACTCACAGCCACCCTAGTCCCTTGTAAATGTTCAAGTTACCAACCATTTGTCAGTTTGGGGTGTAATATTGTCATAAAGAAGGCTCCCAAATGTTAGCGGCCATATCAAGGGCAGCCTTGGTTTAGGAAAAAGACAATTTTTGTTGGAGTGATCAAGAGGCCAAGCTCTCTAGCGAGAGAAATGAGGGCAAAGCCAGGCATACAAGGAACCCTTCTGGAGGGCGTGGAAGTCTAGGGGTCGACCGTAGGGGGAGGCAGGGGAGCTGACAGCTATGTCAGTCTCCTGTGGAGTTATTCTGGATCCTCTTCAATTTTCGGCTGATGGTAATGAACTTCAACCGTCTTCTTGATGGCAGAATCAACCTGGTTCCGAGGATGACAGGTTGCGGGCGACGATCTCTGTCTCACTCAATCTTGATGTCGTGCGCACGTCCTCTCAATGAGGGTCCGTCTGGAGGGGTCCGTGCCTCGAGCCCCACGTCTGGGTGCCACTTGACCCGACCAGAGGGTCCTAGTTATTAGTGGGGGCGAGGAGGACAGCAACCTGCTATTCTTCAGAAGATATGGTACACTGCTTTGAGTCTATCTGCAGTTGACAAGCAGGATCTTGCAGTTGCCAAGCTTCAGGGCACATTGTGCAGGTGGGGAAAGGTAGAGGGTGAGGGTAAGGGCGAGGGTCTTGGCTTCTGGCACATCTGGATTAGAACATCTAACAGCAGGCATCACAGGTGATTCATTTTTACCTGGAAAGAAAAAAGAAGGGGATTCTCAGGGAGATTTCTCGTCCCTGGATGTAAATTGTTATTCATCGTATTTATGGTTGGGCCTGGCTTTATGGGGGTATCTATTTTTTTCATTAATCTTTTTGCTAGCCGGTTAGCTGTGCCTTCTGTGGTATTGGACAGGCATATCAGTCCTCGGCTCCGTAAGGGAACTGGGTCTGGGCCATTCCCTTTATGGATAAGAGGGTCCTTCTCCATATCTGTGGCAAAGATTTGTTGGTCTTGGTGGTGCCAGAGGTCACCAACATGGTCAGCAAGAGATTTGCCATGAGCTTTCAGCTTTAGAGAGATAAAAGTGAACAAGGCATGATGGAGAGTATTTCGGGGGACTCCTTCTGAGGGGGTACCATTACCCCTCTTTTGTTTTTAAAGCCAATTTTTCAGAGTTCTTGTAAAATCAGGGCAGAAGCGCCAACAGTCGCTCCTTCCACACTCAGAGAGTCATGAAGACCTTATTTAAGGATATATAAATCTATATTAATAATCTTTTGTCAAAGGACTTTTATAGCACCTCTGACAATTAATCATACTATATAATATATCGATTAGAAAGAGCTTTTTCTACTTTTTGTGAGGTTACCTCTCTTTTGTCAATTAACTGTTGAGGAAATTAGGGTTTACCTCTCTCTTGAGAATATTGAACAGAGATTTAAATTCTTTTGTGGAGAGCTTAAAATAGTGTCTTAGCCAATTAGCAACTCCTAGAAACTTTAGAAATTAATTTAAAATAAGTAAGCTCTCTCCATCTCTCTCTCTCTTTTTTTTTTAGACCCTTTATCTGTGTGGGTTTTTTATTGGATATTATATGTATTTACCTTTCAATGTTATCTCCTTTCTCATTCTCCCCCAAAACCCCTTATCCCATACCCCCTCCTCCTAATTTTTGTGAGGGTATGCTCCAAACATCTTCCCAGTTCCATCTCCCTGCTCTCGAATTCCCACACAGTAGGGGATCCAAACTTTTGGGGACCATGGCCCTCCACTTTCACTGAAGTCTAACAAGGTCACCCTCAATGCCCAATACAGCTGCATGATTCCCTCCCTTTCTCCTCTCTGGCTGGCGGTTTAGACTTTGGGAGCTCTGGTTGAAACTTTTGATACTCCTTCTAGAAAGGACCAACGCATTCATACTTTGGTCTTCCTTCTTCTATGTGAGTTTTATGTGGTCTATATGTAGTTTGTTAGAAATTGTGAGCTTTTGGGCTAATATCCACTTATCAGTGAGTGCATACCATGTATGTTCTTTTGAGATTGGGTCATCACTCAAGATGATATTTTCCAGCTCCATCCATTTGCCTAGGAATTTCGTGAACTCATTGTTTTTAATAGCTGAGTAGTACTCCATTGTATAAATGTACCACTTCTTCTGTCGAAGGGCATCTGGGTTCTTTCCAACTTCTGGCTATTATAAATAAGGCTGCTATGAATATGGTGGAGCATGTGTCCATGTTGTATGTTGAAACGTCTTTTGGGTATATGCCCAGGAGTGGTATAGCTGGCTCCTCAGGTAACACTATGTTCAATTTTCTGAGATACCGCCAGATTGCCTTCCATAGTGGTTGTACCAGTTTACAATCCCACCAACAGTGGAGGAGTGTTCCTCTTTCTCCACATCCTCGCCAACATCTGCTGTCACCTGTGTTTTTGATCTTAGCCATTCTGACTGGTGTGAGGTGGAATCTCAGTGTTGTTTTCATTTGCATTTCCCTGATGACTAGGGATGCTGAACACTTCTTTAGGAGCTTCTCAACCATTCGAGCTTCCTCAGTTGAGAATTCTTTGCTCAGCTCTATGCTCCATTTTTTAATTCTGGGTTCTTTGATTGTCTAGAGTCTAATTTCTTCAGTTCTTTGTATACCTTGGATATTAGCCCTTTATCAGATGTAGGGTTGGTGAAGATCTTTTCCCAATCTGTTGGTTGCCGCTTTGTCCTATTGACTGTGTCCTTTGCTTTACAGAAACTTTGCAGCTTTATGAGGTCCCATTTGTCAATTCTTGGTCTTAGAGCACAGGCCATTGGTGTTATGTTCAGGAACTTTTTCCCTGTGCCTATGTGTTCCAGGCTTTTTCCCAGTTTCTCTTCTATTAGTTTCAGTGTGGCTGGTTTTAGGTGGAGGTCCTTAATCCACTTGGAATTGAGCTTTGTACAAGGAGATAAGTGTGGATCAATTTGCATTTTTCTACATGCTGACCACCAGTTGGACCAGCACCATTTGTTGAAAATGCTATCTTTTTTCCATTCGATGGTTTTAGCCCCTTTGTCAAATATCAAGTGACCATAGGTATGGAGGTTCATTTCTGGGTCTTCTATTCTATTCCACTGATCCTCCTGCCTGTCTCTGTTCCAATACCATGCAGTTTTTGTCACTATTGCTTTGTAGTACAGCTTGAAGTCGGGGATGGTGATTCCTGCAGAAGTTCTTTTATTGCTGAGAGTAGTTTTTGCAATCCTGGGTTTTTTGTTATTCCAAATATATTTTAAGATTGCTCTTTCTATCTCTGTGAAGAATTGAGTGGGAATTTTGATGGGGATTGCATTAAATCTTTTGGCAAAATAGCCGTTTTTACTATATTAATCCTTCCAATCCATGAGCATGGGAGATCTTTCCATCTTCTGAGATCTGCTTCAATTTCTTTCTACAGGGGTATGAAGTTCTTGTCATACAGGTCTTTTACTTGCTTGCTTAGGTTCACACCCAGGAATTTTATATTATCTGTGACTATTGTGAAGGGTGTCATTTCCATAATATCTTTCTCAGCCAGTTTATCTTTTGAGTAGAGGAAGGCTACTGATTTGCTTTTATATCCAGCCACTTTGCTAAAGTTGTTTATCAGGTTTAAGAGTTCTCTGGTGGAAGTTTTGGGTTCACTTAAGTATACTATCATATCATCTGCAAATAGTGAGATTTTGACTTCTTCCTTTCCAATTTGTATCCCTTTGACCTTCTTGTGTTGCCTAATTGCTCTGGCTAGGACTTCCAATACTATATTAAATAAGTAGGGGGAGAGTGGGCAGCCTTGCCTAGTCCCTGATTTTAGTGGGATTGCTTCAAGTTTCTCTGCATTTAGTTTAATGCTGGCTACTGCTTTGCTGTATATTGCTTTTAGTATGTTTAGGTATGGACCTTGAATTCCTGATCTTTCCAAGACTTTTATCATGAAGGGGTGTTGAATTTTGTCAAATGATTTCTCAGCATCTAGTGAGATGATCATGTGTTTTTTTTCTTTGAGCTTGTTTATATATGGATTACATTGATGGATTTCCGAATATTGAACCAACCCTGCATTCCTGGGATGAAGCCAACTTGATCGTGATGGATAATTGTTTTGATGTGTTCTTGGATTCGGTTAGCTAGAATTTTATTGAGTATTTTTGCATCAATGTTCATAAGGGAGATTGGCCTGAAGTTCTCTTTCTTTGTTGGGTCTTTATGTGGCTTAGGTATGAGTGTAATTGTGGCTTCAAAGAATGAGTTGGGTAGTGTACCTTCTGTTTCTCTTTTGTGGAATAGTTTGAAAAGAATTGGAATTAGGTCTTCCTTGAAGGTCTGATAGAATTCTGCACTAAAACCGTCTGGTCCCAGGCTTTTCTTTGTAGGGAGACTTTTAATGATTGCTTCTATTTCTTTTGGGGTTATGGGACTGTTTAGATGGTTTATCTGGTCCTGATTTAACATTGGTAAATGGTATTTGTCTAGAAAATTGTCCATTTCATCCAAATTTCCAATTTTGTTGAATATAGGCTTTTGTAGTAGGATCTGATGATTTTTTTTAATTTCCTCAGTTTCTGTTGTTATGTCAGCCTTTTCAGTTCTGATTTTATTAATTTGGATACTGTCTCTCTGACCTCTGATTAGTCTAGCTAAGGGTTTATCTATCTTGTTGATTTTCTCAAAGAACCAGCTCCTGGTTTTATTGATTCTTTGGATAGTTCTTTTTGTTTCTATTTGGTTGATTTCAGCCCTGAGTTTGATTATTTCCTGCTGTCTACTCCTCTTGGGTGTATTAGCTTCTTTTTGTTCTAGGTCTTTCAGGTGCTCTGTCAAGCTGCTAGTGTATGCTCCCTCCAGTTTCTTTTTGTAGGCACTTAGAGCTATGTATTTTCCTCTTAGCACTGCTTTCATTGTATCCCATAGATTTTGGTATGATGTGTCATCATTTTCATTAAATTCTAAGAAGTCTTTAATTTCTTTCTTTATTTCTTCCTTTACCTGATTATCAAGGAGTGGGGTGTTGTTCAGTTTCCATGTGAATGTGGGCTTTCCATTCTCTTTGTCATTATTGATGAACAGCCTTAAACCATGGAGATCTGATAGGATGCAGGGAATTATTTCTATTTTTTTATATCTGTTGAGGCCTGTCTTGTGCCCAATTATATGGTCTATTTTGGAGAAGGTACCATGAGGTGGTGAGAAAAAGGTATATTCTTTGCTTTAGGGTGAAATGTTCTATAGTTATCTGTTAAGTCCATTTGGTTCATAACTTCTGTTAGTTTTACTGTATCTCTATTTAGTTTCTGTTTCCATGATCTATCCATTGCTGAGAGTGGGGTGTTGAAGTCTCCCACTATTATTATGTGAGGTGCAATGTGTGTTTTGAGCTTTAGTAAGGTTTCTTTTATGAAAGTCGATGCTCTTGTATTTGGCGCATAGATATTCAGAATTGAGAGTTCATGTTGGTTGACCTTTCCTTTGACAAGTATGAAATGCCCTTCCTTATCCTTTTTGATAGTTTTAAGTTGAAAGTCGATTTTATTCAATATTAGAATGGCTACTCCCGCCTGTTTCTTAAGGCCATTTGCTTGAAAAATTGTTTTCCAATCTTTTACTCTAAGGTAGTGCCTGTCTTTGTCACTGAGGTGGGTTTCCTGTAAGCAGCAAAAAGCTGGGTCCTGTTTGCGTATCCAGTTCGTTAGCCTATGCCTTTTTATTGGGGAATTGAGTCCATTGATGTTAAGAGATATTAAGGAGAGGGTGTTGTTGCTTCCTGTCATTTTTGCTAATAGTGGAGACATTGTTTGTGTGGTTATCTTCTTTTGGGTTTGATGGAAAAGGATTATTTTCTTGCTCTTTTTAGGGTATGATTGCCCTCCTTGTATTGGAGCTTTCCTGCTATTATCCTTTGTAGAGCTGGATTTGTGGGAAGATACTGTGTAAATTCAGTTTTGTCATGGAATATCTTAGTTTCTCCATCTATGGTAATTGAGAGTTTTGCTGGGTAAAGTAGCTTGGGTTGGCATTTATGTTCTCTTAGGGTTTATATGATATTTGTCCAGGATCTCCTGGGTTTTATAGTATCTGGTGAGAAGTCAGGTGTAATTCTGATAGGTTTGCCTTTATATGTTACTTGGTCTTTTTCCCTTACTGCTTTTAAAATTCTTTCTTTGTTTTGTGCATTTTGTGCCTTGATTATTATGTGACGGGAGGTATTTCTTTTTTGATCTAGTCTGTTTGGCGTTCTGTAGGCTTCTTGTGTGATTATGTGCATCTCATTCCTTAGGTTAGGGAAGTTGTCTTCTATAATTTTGTTGAAGATATTTACTGGCCCTTTAAGTTGGGAATCTTCACTCTCATCTATACCTATTATCCTTAGGTTTGGTCTTCTCATTGAGTCCTGGATTTCCTGGATATTTTGTGTTAACAGCTTTTTGCATTTTGCGTTTTCTTTGACAGTTGTGTCAATATTTTCTATGGTATCTTCTGCACCTGAGATTCTTTCTTCTATCTCTTGTATTCTGTTGGTGATGCTTGTGTCTATGACTCCTGATTTCTTTCTTAGGTTTTCTATCTCCAGGGTAGTCTCCCTTTGTGATTTCTTTATTGTTTCCACTTCCATTTTTATGTCCTGGATGGTTTTGTTCAATTCCTTCATCTGTTTGTGTTTTCTTATAATTCTTTAAAGGATTTTTGTGTTTCTTTAAGGACTTCATCCTGTTTACCTGTGTTCTCCTCAAGTTTTTTGAAAGTGTTATTTATTTCCTTCTTATAGTCCTCTATCATCATCATTAGAAGTGATTTTAGATCTGGTTCATGTTTTCCTGGTGATATGGGGAGTTCAGGACTTTCTAATGTGGGAGAACTAGGTTCTGATGATGGCAGGTATCTTGGGTTGCTCGTGCTTGTGTTCTTGCGCTTGCCTTTTGCCATCTGGATCACCTTTGTGCTATCTGTGCTGTCTCTGACTGGTGCCTGTCTTTCCTATTATCTAGGTTGTGTCAGAACTGTTTGGGCTGGGTTTTGCTGCTTGGGTTAGAGCTAAGGCCCAAGATGTGCTCGGTGCTCAGGTGGAAACCGGAAGGGGCCGGGGCTCCAGGTCAGGAGCGGATTCCTGGGACCCAGTGAGTCCCAGTGGGTCCCAGTTGGTCCCAGTTGCTCCCTGATTGGGGGCAATCACTGCTACCTCCTAGCCTAAGAAACTGCTTGAGCTAGCTAGAGCCACGGAGAGCCCTGCTTCCTCTAGGTTCTGTGAGATTGGGTGCAGAGCTGACTCCCGGGATCTGCTCGGGCACAGACCGGAAGGAACCCAGGCTCCGGGCCTGGAGTGAACTCCTGGGTCTCAGTGGGTCCCAGCCGCTCCCTGTTTGGGGGCAAGCACTGCCACCTCCTAGCCCAAGACCCTGCTTGGCACAGAGGTCCTACGAGCCCTGCTTCCTCTGGATTCTGCGAGATTGGGTGCAGAGCTGCCTTCTGGGATCTGTGAGTGCTCAGGCCCAGACCAGATGGAGCCTGCTCCGGGCCAGGAGCAAATTCCTGGGTCCCAGTGGGTCCTGGTTACTCCCTGTTTGGGGTAAGTGCTGCTTTTTCCTTACCTGGGATGGTGTGTGAGTTCAAGCTCCTGGGAGTCCCTGTTTCTCTCGGTTTTCTGGGGTTGGGTACGGAGCTGATGCTCTATGCTCGGGCCCAGACCGGAAGTCAATAATGTTGTTGCTTTTTTTAATGTAGCGTTGATAGAACTGTAAAGCCTGATATTTTGTGCAATTCACCCTTAAGATGGCAGGAGCTCCACTTTTCACAGATACCTTAAATAAGAGAAAGTAAATAACCATATAGGTAAAGAAGTCACTCCTGTAGATGTCTTAAGTTTGGCTCACACACTGAAAATAGAAAACAGAATTAATAAGCCAATTACCTTCTCATTTACTGAGCATAAACTAAACTATATTCACAAACAACATTATTTGAGGAAATGTTTATATACAATATAGTAATAAAGGAAGAAACAGAGCTATGAAGCATGCCAAGAAGAAAAAATAATTCCATATGATTTTAAAAGGTGAACCAGGAAATGCCGCTATCTGCTGCCTAAACAGTATTATTTCACATTTTAGATTCTAGTATATGTAATATAAAAAAGACTTTAGCTTATTACTATAAAATAAAGTTATACAGGTGTTTGCCCTGTCTTCTCCAAAAGGTCTCACATTTCAGTACTACTGCACATGGGATGACATCACACATGAGCTTTGTAGGTGCTGTCTTCATAGTCTCGCAGCAACATTTATTTTCCTGTTCACATGATTGTGTGTGTCACCTGCATGGCTTTCTTCCATATCTCATCCTGGAGCTGAGACTTTGTGCACAAGAAATGCTGATGTCAAATGTCACCCAGAGACTTTATTTAACAAGGGTCAAAGGCAGCATGGCACATGTGAACAATGCATGTGCCTTGTCTATTGTGCCTGAGATGGGCTGAGGAGATAATACAGAAATTCTGCTTTGCTACAGGTAGGGCATAAACCCTGGAGAATCAACCAGAAGTATCTTACCTAGAAGTAAGTTCTGGGCTCTTGATATCAGAGAAATGCAACATTTTAGACTACTGAAGGTTGCTTCATTTCCAGATATTTTATTAGCTTTGGATTCTGTCTTCCAAGTGCCAGGCCCCTTTGTGATTTATCCGGGTTTATCCGAGTTTGGGCAAGTATGCTATACCTGCACCCACACAAACACACAGAGACACATTTATTTTCACATGCATTTTTAATGATGATATCCATACAATATTATTATTATTATTATTTCTGAAACCCTACTATAATTAAAAGGAAACAGGTGTTTTGAATGTATAGAAAAGAATTAGGTAAGATACAGCAGATGTATCAATAGCAATATTTTTGTTTTATTAGTTCTTGGAGAATTTCATACAATGTGTCTTGATTATATCTTTCTTCCCTCTCCAAGTCTTCACAGACCCGTCTCCACTTCCGCACATACCCAACTATGTGCCCTCTTTTTTCCCTCATCAAGGCCATTTTCTGCTACCTAAATATTTAGATGTGTGGTCTTCCACTGGAGTATGGTCAGCTTCTCAGGGGATATGCTCTTTAGCTAAGGGTGAAATTTAGCTCCCTTCTTCATGCTGGAATTTGCTCTGGTTTACAGCTGCATAGGTCTCCTGGTCCCCAGATCCCCTCTCCACACTGGGCTTTACTCTGGGTATTCCTGCACGGCTCTTACACACAGCTTTTTAAAGCTGATAGACAGGAGTGTTGAGCCACAGACAGGAGAAAAGTCTCTATAATGGTAAACAAATCTGTTGAGTTTGAGTGGGGAGATGGGTGACAAACAGGGAGGCTGAAGGAAAGTTTGTAAAAGAAACAAGCAACCTCTGCTCCCCAAACTCCTGAAATGGGGCACAAAATGAAGAAATGTACCCCAGAGTTTTTTTGAACAGGGAACCAAGAACAAAAATGGAGATAAAGACAAAGTCTGAAAGAAGACGAGCATTCAAGAATGCCAGCAGTACCATACACAGGACTAAATAATGGTGTAATATCTAGCGAACCATTTTCTATCATCCAAAATTTTTATCTCAAAGTTTCCCAACACCCCTCAAAACATCACCAGCAACTGAAGACCAAACATTCAAACCCAGGAGTCTAAGGGGGATATTTGACTTCAATGTATAACATGGTCCATGGTAGAGTAAGGCTCCATATCAAGGCATGTTGCTGGGGAAAAGACCCCCACTACTCACGATGCAAGCTGAGCATACCCAGGAATATTGTCCACCAAGTATTTACTGTGTAAGCTAAATGTGACCAGATGTATTTTGGCCCACCATTTCCCCTCTTTAATTATGACCTTCAAGTTTAACAAGAAGGAAGGCCCAAGTGAGGATATTTCAATCCCACTTAGAAGGGAGAATAAAATATTCATGAAAGGCAGAGGAAGGGAGAGACCTGAGTGGGAGAGGAGAAGGGGAAGGGAAAGGGGACAGGATCAGGTACATCTAGTTTGTGGGGAGAAACAGGAGAGAAGCCCAGAGGGCCAGGAGAATAAATGAAAATATGCAGCTGAAGGAGTGGGGGTCTAGGGAAACCTCTAAAAAGTCCCAGAGATCTGGGATGTGAGAGGGTCCTGGGACTCAATGGGAATGACCTTAGCCAAAATGCCCAACAGTGGGGAGGTGGAACCAAAAGATAGACAGTAGATAGACAGGGCTCCCAGTTGGAGGGATGGGATTACTAACCTACCTTCAAAGATTTTTATCCAGAATTGTTTCTGTTTAAAAAAAAATGCAATGACAAAAATGGAGCATAGACTGAAGGAAAGGCCATCCAGTGACAAACCCAACTTGGGATCCATCCCATGGGCAGGCACCAAACCCTGACACTATTATTAATGCCATGTTGTGCTTTCAGACAGGAGCCTAGCATGGCTGTCCTCTGAGGCTCTACCAGCATCTTACTGAGACAGATGCAGATACTTACAACCAACCACTGAACTGATGTCAAGAGCCCTGTGGAAGAGTTAGGGAAGGATTGAAGGAGCTGAAGGGGATTGCAACCACCTAAGAACAACAGTTTCAACTAACCAGAACCCCTGGGAGTTCCCAGAGACTAAGCCACCAACCAAAGAGCATACGTGGGCTGGTCTGTGTCTGGAACATATAGCAAAGGACTGCCTTGTCTAGCCTCAGTGGGAGAGGATGAGCCTAATTTTGTAGAGACTTGTTGCCCCAGAAAATAGGGATCCAGGGGTAGGGATGGGATGGAGTGGGGAGTACCTTGTCAGAGGCAAAGGGAGGAGTGGATAAGGTGAAGAACTCTTGAGGGAGGACTAGGAAGGGGAGCAACATTTGGAATGTGAGTAAATAAAACAATTGTAAAAAATAAAAAACATTATGACCTTTAGCTGAACATGCTCAGTTACATCCATCTAACTCAGCATGCTCAGATGTGCTTGTCCCTGAAGTGCTTTATCATATGTAAATGTATATAGGCTTTCTGAATAAAATGCCTGTACTTCCCATTCCAATGAAAGCATGACCTGGTACCATTTCTCAAGCTTACTCGCCTGCTGCAGGTGATCTTCCTCCACTCTTAGCTCTAGGTCATGCTTGTTTTAGCTTTCTATTCATGGGATGCAAATCCATTGTGTGGCTTAAGAGTCCTCTTCTTCTTCAGCTGTTTGGTTGTTTTGTTTTGTCTTTTGTGGGGGAAGTGGCTGTTGTTGCTGTTGTTTATATTTTATTTTTGGTGGTTTCTTTTTTTGAAACACTTGTCACACAGAATGTTTCAGCTTTTATTTTAGACTGAGATCTTCTGAAATGAATTAGCAAATTCCTGCATTTCTTGAGAAAGCATAAAACCCACACTATATAATTATCCTAAAATCAGTCAAACCAACGTCACCCTTTTAGATATTAGAAGTGGTAAAGCCAAACAACATAGTTTACACAAAGACTGTAATAATTAACATGGAATTACAAATTTTACTCTTGTGTGACTTGTTTATTTATTCTATGTACTATTTAAAAGATAAAAAGTTATGTATAAGGCATACTTCCCAAATACTCACAGAAAGGTAACAGCCTGTAGGTGATGCAGTGATCACCATGTGCTTAGAAAGCCAGTGTGACACCGATATTTAGTCCTCTTCTTGTAAACTAGAGTGCCGGTCTGTACTGAGCTGTGGTGGACACGGTTATATCTCTCCTGTGTTTTCCAGCAGCATCCAGAGACTACAGGGCAGATGCAAACCCATCGCTAGCAGCGGTGGCATGACAGACAGAGAATGACCATGACCTCCTTCTTATCTGTGTTGTTGCTGCATGTATGAAGACTGAGTTTCCAACTAATGTGACAGTTCTCGGCTTCGTCTGTGGCCAAAGCTCCACAGCATCATCCGTTATCATCACCCCGGACGATCTACAAGTCGCTCAATTTTAAAACCCTAATTTGGAAAAATTACACAGGATCATACAAAAGTTACATTTTAAAAGAAATATCTATGGAGTGATTTCCAGAAATTTGAAGACTATGAACACATTCCAGGCACTTCTGAAGGTCACAGCAGAGGCCCGTTCTGAGGTGGTGATGAACATGGTTCAAGTTCATGACTGATGGAAAACTTTTAGACAATTTACTGTTATTGGCATCCAAGGCATATGGCCTCTAGATTAACTTTCTCAACTTGTACTTGAAAATTATCAATCTTCCTACAACTAAAAAGCTAAGGAGCCAATTGTCCCACACCAAAATCAGAAAGAAGTTTAGCTTCCCTCTTGTAAGAGAGTATTTCCTTTCCGCATATTTTTGAAGGGAACTTTGAATGTAAATAACTGAGAAATTGGCTTTCATGCCAAACGATGTAAACAAAGTCTCCTGACACCACTCCGATTCCCCATAAAACTGAACTTTCCCATAGGAAAAGAAAACTTGAAAATCATATCATTTCTTCCTGGGGATCATCCTAAACATATCGCTTAAAACATGCAATAATTGATGAGTCTGGTTATTCCAGACCATGGTGTGAATTTCAGATTTCTCCTCCAAGCTTGTCTTTCATAGGTAGAGATTAAAGAGATCAAAGTAGGTGCTGACTAATCCCAGTCAGTAATCAGAAACAGTTGTTCCCCAGGTGGCTACCCTCTAGAATTGGACGACACTTAGAAGTCCCTTGTGGTTAGAACATAGCCAAGTGTCCAGACAAGAAAAGGCTAGAGACGCAAAATGATCCCCATGCCGGGATCTCACTGAAGGGAGGTCCTGGGAGAATATCCAGTGAAGGGGAACCAGGGTTGGAACAAGTTAAGTAGCCTCTAAGTTTAGTAGCCTGTGAGATTAAGATAAACGTATTATTTACAGAGTTCTTGGTCCTGAAAAATTGTACACACTAACAATTACAAGGAAATGGTCCAAGTCATATGGGAGGCCGGTGAAGGCTAAAAGGCTATGAGGCAGGAAGGAAACTTTGGACTGCCTTACAGAAGCTACAAATTAAAAAAAAAAAAAAAAAAAAAAAAAAAAAAAAAAAAAAAAAAAAAAAAGTCGCAAACGCGGCTCAGAAACTCTCTGGATACCTGACTCCTCTAGAGGGCGCTGGAACCTCGCTCTTTAGCAATTTCTCTGTACTCTTGGCTTTTGCAGCCTCTGTTAAAAAGTCTCATATTTGCTTTGGCAGACAGGTTACACCCCGTTCCCATAAATGAATTTTGCCTTACTTTTTTTTTAAAGTCTTTTTAGGGCGATATCGACCAGGAGTTGGAAAGGTTGTGGTGCATACTGAGTGGGTGATTATCTCTATTCTTGTCAGTCAAAGCTAGGTCTAACCCCTTCACCACCAGCAGCACACCACCACATACACACCTCTAGGGAGGCATGGCCTTGACCCTGTTCCCAGGCAGTTAGAGTACACCTAAGAAGGGTCAGGTTTACCAAGGAGGTCAAAAGCGCTGGCATCCGTGGTGGAAAGCAAAAAAGCAAAATACACAGGCTAACGCTGAGCCACCTAAGGGAGAATGCCTGCGACATCCTAGGAGCCTACTCACAGGGAAATAGAGAGAGAGTTAGAGTCACATTCCAACAACACTGCCCCACCACTCTCCCTAAGTTCAGGGGTCAAGCCCTGCCCTCAGCTGTAGGGAGAAAATAGTGTCCTGGCCCAAGCTGTCCTCAGGCTTGCTATGCACCAGCCTCACCTCTGGGCTGGGCAAATCCCGGAACAGTCCTGGGTAGAGCCTGTGGTACTGAATGCCTGGAAGGGCTGCTCTTGGGACCCGGCACTCCCAGGATTCCCCTGAACCCAGCTGGCAGTGCTGCTTATGGTCGAAAGGACCTCAGCCTGAGCGGCATGACACCAGTTGACGGAGGCTTCTGCGAAAGCTGTCATCCAGGAAGGCGTAGAGGAAAGGGTTGAGGCAGCTGTTGGCATAGCTCAGGCTGGTGATGAAGTAAGAGATGCCGATGACCAGCGGCGTTTGAGGGAGGTCGGTGGTGAGCGCCACTATGGTGCTCAGGTGGTAAGGCGTCCAGCACAGGAGGCACACAGCCAGAATCGCTGCCACCAACAGGGTCACGCGCTTCTTGGCCCGGTCCAGGGCCTTGGCGTGGCTGTCTAGTTGGATAGCGCGCAGTCGGTACAGCAAGGTGGTATAGAGGGCACAGATGGTGGACACCGGGATGGCGAAGCCCAACACTAGTGTGTACAGACGACTGGCGCGCCACCAGAAGGCCTCGGGCTGCGGGAAGACCAGCACGCACTGGCGCCGACCCTGCTCCTCGTCCAGCTGGGCGAATACCGCAAAGGGCAGCACGATCAGCGTCACCAGCGCCCATACCGCTAGACTGACAGCACGCGCTGCACCGTACGTGCGCCCAGACACCCGGCGCGACTCGGCTGTGGCCAGGACCACCAGGTAGCGGTCTGCGCTCATGACAGCGAGGAAGTAGAGGCTAGAGAAAGTGTTATACTGGTCGACAGCCACAATGAGCTTGCACATGACCTCCCCGAAGGGCCAGCGCCTCAGCAGGAAGTCCGCGATGTTGATGGGCAGCACGAGGGTGAAGAGCTCGTCGGCGATAGCCAGGTTGAGAATGAACACGTTGGTGACTGTCTTCATGCGCTGCGTACGCAGCAGTACGTACAGCACCGCAGAGTTGCCTGCCAGTCCCACGGCGCAGATCACCCCGTAGACGACAGGCACTGCTATTGCCAGTGGCTGTGGCAGCGGCAGAGGTGCCGGGCTGGACCCGTTGGGACAGCCCAAAGATAAGCCGCCGCATGACACATTGCCCCCGCCAGGCTCGAAGAGCGACAAGTTGTGCATCTCGGAGAGGACAGGAGAGCCAGCGACCACCCCGATTCCACTCGTTAGCTCCGCGGGACTCGAGGTCTGTAAGCCCGCGTTTACAGGCATCTGCACCCAGGCACTGCCTTTCTCTCTCCGAGCCTTTCTCTGAATGTGCACCGGAGGGGGCGTTCCCCGTTGCTACTCAGCTCGCTTTTGCCAGGACTCTGGAACTGGAAACAGTATTGAAAACACAGGTTAGATTCCTCGAGGTGTAGCTTTAAGGAGAAATGAGGTCCATGGGAAGTAGCTACAGTGCCCCAAGCTCTTTCCTCCACCTGTGGAAATCAGATTCCAGCCCACCGAATACATCAAAGTGTTCTGCAGAAGCCGCTTGACTCCTAGGAAAATGTAAACTCACCCCATTCCGTTTTAGAGCTTAAGAAATTCACACTGGGGTCACCCCACCGATTTCGATAGAGTTTCCGGTCCACAGTAGATAATAGGACTCCCAACAGCAATCTTTATCTTACCTGACGGGTCCCAGAAAAGATCTGCGTTTCCTGAGGAGGTCAGGGAGGAGCTCACGGTCTGCTGGAGGATGCTGCAGCAGAGATGCTTGCCAGCCTGGTCTGCCTCCTGGTGTCTGCCCAGAGACTGCTGTTGGGGACTTTAGTTCTCCCAAGAACCCGAAGTGCAGGAAGCACGTAACCACAGGCTCTGTTAATCTGTCACTCCTCCCAACACCACTCCTAGCAAAATCTTCTGATCTAACAGAAAACAGCGCCCCCTTCCCCCAAAAGACTTCTTTGCTGCCTTCTGGAATTTTAACTCAGTTCATCTGAAATTATGAAAAGGTATCCTGTCAGAATAACAAAGTTTTAAAATTAATATTCTGTTTTTTATAAAACAGTTGAAGATGAGGTTCCCATAACAAGTTTTATTTCTTTTTTACTACTTATGTCATTATTTGAAACAATTTTTTAATTTAAACTTATTTTTGATCATAGTCTTCCCCTACCCCAAGTTTTTTAGATCCTCTCTCTACCCACCCAACTTTAAGTTCTTTCTCAAAACAAACAGAAACAAAACCCAACACAACAAACCTCCCAAATCCAAGAAAATAAATAAAAACAACACCCAAACACACACACACATAGAGCGAGAGAGAGCGAGAAAGAGAGAGAGACAGAGACAGAGACAGACAGAGAGAGACAGAGAGAGACAGAGAGAAGGAGAGAGAGAGAAATACTGAACTATAATAAAATAAAACCATAAATGTACAAAAACAAAACTATGGAGTTCATTATATGTTGATCAACTACTCTTGACCATGAGACCTGCCCTGAAGTAGTTGATAAATCCAGTGTCACTGCATTGAAGAAAATTAATTTTTCCTTTCATCAGGTATAATTGACAATTTAATTGTTTGAGTTGTCAACTCTTCCTCTAGTGACTAGATTTTCATTAGTAAATCCATCCATATTGTTTAAAATATAACAAAACAAAATAAATTTAGATAAAACAAAAACTGGACAGGCTGAACCAATAGAAGGAAAGGAACTCAAGAAAAGAATATAGAGACTCACTCCTTTACACACTCAGGAATCCCACAAAAACACTGAACTAGAGGTCAGAATATATTTGATGAGGACATGGTGCAGGCCTGTGTAGTCTCTGTGCATATAACCTTAGTTATATGCAGTTATATGCAGAGACTCCTGTCAGTCTTCTTGAGCTCTGAGGGGAGACATTCCACTTAAACCTAAGTGCTCACTTGCTCTGACCCCACCTCTCCCCATAATATTTTTATCTCTACATTTTTTAGACAAGTATTATTTGGTTTTACCCTATGTCCCTGGACTATCTAGTCTGATTCTTGGTCAACCAAGCAGGGTTAGGTACAGTTTGCATCTCTTAGAGTGGGCCTTAAATAAATCAGCTTTATGCCATCACTGCCCTAGCATATCCTGCAAGCATAACATCATTGTAGATCAAGGGTTTTGTGGACTGATCTTTATATTCCTCTTTTAGTATTGTTCAAACTACCTTCCAGTACCAAAGACACTAGAGTATGGATGTAGATGCTTTATGTAGGCACCTTTATGACATCTCTATTTTCAAGGAGTTGTATAGTGTTGTCCTCTGCAATGGGATCTTGCTCTTGGTTTGTGACGAGCAACCCATAGTCTTGGCAACAGCCTGGGTTGTTTGAGAATTCTCATGTGACACCTTTGGCCAAAAACTCAATTAGATCTAATGCAACCCTGGTAATGGAAGTTTCGTTTCATGACAAGAGATGCCCAAATGGAACTCTGTCTCCCACATTATTTGCTGATTTTGTTTAGGTAGTTTTTGTTTAGATAGATATGTATGTATTTTAGGAAGTTTCTAGTGTATTAGCTTTCCATACAAATGCTCCTTAATTTTAACTTCTTCTCACTGTATTCCCTCCCACAACTGCCTCATTCCACCACCACCAGGCATCTATAATTATCTATTCTATTTCCCATCCCTAATGAGATATATCTGTTCCCTCTAGCCCATCTTCTATACCATGAAGGATGATTTGGTTTCTGGTAGAGCACTAACTTTGAGATAGCCGGAGACCCAACAAGTGTCCATTGCCTGTGTAGGAACAGCACATATCTCACCACACCCCCGGATTCCAGACTCCTGACACTTGGTCTAAGATCTCCATTTGATCTGCGCCTTGCAGGTAAGGCTACAGGTGGAGGGCATGACTACAGGCCTCAGCCCTAGAGAGATTTCCATATTAATGAGTTATCTAGAGGCCAGAGGGTACAGCTAATTAAGTGACCCTCCCTCCTTTTCCTCCCTATTTAAGCCAGCTTCCCCCTTGCTTAAGTAAGGGATGCACCCAGACCATCTACATTTGCCATGAACAATAAAGCTTTGGAACCCTGGACTTTTCTCCTGTTATTGGGGCCTGTTGTCAAGTTGCAGTCATAGAGGATCTCTCTATGTTCCAGCCGCGGGGACCGCCTCTTCAACAAGCAGCCATTCCAGGCCAAGTGAGCACTTCCTGCAGGGCTCAGCACCAGAGCTTTCTCTGTCTCCATCACCTCTCTCAGCACAAGCCACACACTCAGTGTCTGAGACGCCCATGATTGAGGCCAATCAATCCCCCAGCTAACTCTGGGCACAGGTATCTGCCCCCACGAGAACTCTGAGCCACCCACATAAACCAAACTGAGTTCACTCCCTGCCTGGGTGTGAGTCCCACTGCGTCCACTTGGCGTGGTGTGAAACGAATGCAGCCAAGCTTCCCACTCTGCGGAGGACCGCCACCTCCCTGAGGCACCCACCCAGGACCAACAACACAACGGAGATCCACGCTCACATGTGGGCCTTCATCTTTCCCAGCATGAGAGGTATTTCCACCTCATCAAAGCTTCTT
The DNA here is from genome assembly GCF_004785775.1 of Grammomys surdaster. Classification (NCBI taxonomy): domain Eukaryota; kingdom Metazoa; phylum Chordata; class Mammalia; order Rodentia; family Muridae; genus Grammomys; species Grammomys surdaster. Next base: position 1,358,717 of record NW_021604671.1, on the reverse strand, counting down.
CAATTTCTTGCTTCAATTACCTGAATGTTTTGATTCAAATAATTGTTCATTATTATTATTATTATTATTATTATTATTTTTACTTATTCACTTTATATCCCACTCATTGCCCTGCTCCCAGTCACCCCTCCCACAATTCTTCCCCTATTACCCCTCCCCTTTTCTTTTAAGTGAGTGGAGACTTCTCTGGGTATCACCCGACGCTGGTACATCAATCTCTGTGAGATTAGGCATGTCCTCTCCCACTGAGGCCAGACAAGGCAGCCCACCTAGAAGAACATATCCCAAGTACAGGCAACAGCTTTTGGAATAGGCAAAAACAGCTTCTGAGATAGTCCAGTTGTTCAGGACCCACATGAAGATCAAGTTGAACATCTACTACATATGTGCAGGGAGGGCTAGGTCCAGCCCCTGTATGTTTATTGATTGGTGGTTCAGTTACTGATAGCCCCAAGGTCCAGGTTTGTTGATTCTGATGGTCTTTCTGTAGAGTTCCTATTCCCTGAGGGACCACAATCCTTCTTTCCTATTTTTCCATAAGATTCCCCAAGCTCCATCTACCTTTTGTGTGTGGGTGTCTGTATCTGTCTGTTGTGGTAAATCTCCAACCCAAATAAGACCAAAGAAAACACAACTCAATAATTATGAATATAAACTACACTCTTAGGCTGGGCAGATTTACCATTATACTATTCTATTCCCCAGCTATGAGGTCCCTTATAACTTGTGGTTTTCCCAGGCCATGTGCTTCTTCTCCATTGTCCTTCCATCTCTTCTTCCTCCGTCATCTTCCTCTTTTGTTGCCTTTCTCTCTCCCCTCCCCCAAACCTTTCTCCTCCACCTCCCCTTATACTGCCCAATCACTGGCTTTAGCCTTTATTTTACAAATTAAGGTGGGCAGGAGGTTCACAAGAAGTCATCTGTACACTGATTCACTCCTCCGCAGCCCCACCCAGGAAAGCAGAATTAGCATCAAAATACAAGGCTAGGGTCACGCCCCAGTCTGTCTGAGTCAGCGACTGGGTGGAGCCTCTCAGAGGGACAGCCAGGCTAGACTCCTGTCTTCAAGCATAATGAGTATCATTTACAGTGTCAGGGATTGATGCTTGCCGATGGGGTGAGTTGGGCCAGTTTTTGGTTGGCCATTCCCTCAGGCTCTTGCACATTTCCATTTATTCTCACGACTATCTGGCTAACCCTCCTGTCCCTCCCCACACATGATCCTGAATCCACTTTGTTCCCCTCACCAACCCTGCCTTCCATCTGCCTCTTAGGACTACTTTATTCCCCCTTTTAAGTGAAATTCAGACTTCTTCGATTGGGCCATTCTTCTTGTTTTAACTTCTTTGGGTCTGTGGAGTGTAGCATAGGTATCCTATACTTTATAGCTAATTATCCACTTATGAATGAGTACATACCATACATGTCAGTTTGGACTGGGTTAACTCACTCAGGATGATATTCTCAAGATATTCTCATTTGCCTGCAAAATTCATGATGTCTTGGTTTTTAATAGCTATATGGTATTCCATTCTGTAGATGTACCACATTTTTTTTATCCATTCTTCAGTTGATGAACATCTAGATTGTTTCCAGTTTCTGACTATTATGAATAAAGCTGCTATGAACATAGTTTAATAAGTGTCTTTGTGGGACGGAAGAGCATCTCTTGGATATATACCCAGGAGTGACTGTTTAGGTAAACGTATTTCTAATTTTCTGAAAAACCACAAGACTGATTTTCTGAGTGGTTATAAAAGTTCAGACTCCCACCAGCAATGAAGGACTGTTCCACTTTCTCCACATTCTCACCAGCATGTGCTGTCACTTGAGCTATTTATCTTAGCCATTCTGATAGATTTAAGATGGAACCTCAGAATCATTTTGAATTTCATTTCCCTAGCAACTAAAGATGTTGAATATCTCTTTAATGGTTTCTCTGCCATTTGAGATTCCACTATTGAGAATTTTCTGTTTAGATCTGCACATCATTTTCTTAATTAGGGTAATTTGGTTTGTGTGTGTCTAGCTTCTTACATTTTTAATGTATTTTGGATATTAGGCCTTTGTCAGTTGTAGGGTTAGTGAAGACCTTTTACCAATCTGTATGCTAACATTTCTTCTATTGAAAGTGTCTTTTGCCTTACAGAAGATTTACAGTTTCATGAGGTTCCATTTATCAATTGTTGATCTTAAAGCCTGAGCCATTGGTGTTCCGTTCAGGAAATTGTCTTCTCTACCAATGCATTCAAGCCTATTTCCCATTTTCTCTTCTGTGAGATTTAGTGTATCCAGATTTACATTGAGGTCCTTGATCAACTTGGGCTTGAGTTTCTTGTAGGGTGATAAATATGAATCTATTTTCGTTCTTCTACAGATAAACATCCAGTTAGACTAGCATCATATGATGAAGATACTTTTTGTTTCCATTGTATTGTTTCAGCTTCCTTATCAAAAATCAAGCATCTATAGGTGTGTGGGTTTATTTCTGTTTCTTTTATTCAATTCCATTGATCAAAATGTGTGTTTCTGTACCAGTACCATGCAGTTTTTATCACTATTGCTCTGTAGTACAGCTTGAGGTCAGGGATGGTGATTCCTCCCAAAGTCCCTTTGTTGTTCAGGATTGTTTTGGCTATCCTGGTTGTTTTTTTGTTTTTTGTTTTTCTGTTTTTTGTTTTTTGTTTTTCCATATGAAGTTGGAATTGCTCTTTCAAGGTCTATAAAAATTACTGTGGAATTTTAACGGAGACTACATTGACTCTCTAGATTGCTTTTGGTAAAATGGCCATCTTCTCTACGTTAATACTACCTATCCATCAACATGGGAGATCTTTCCATCTTCTGATATCTTCTTCAATTACTTTCTTCAGGAACTTGAAGTTCTTGTAATAAAGATCTTTCACTTGCTTGGTTAGTTACACCAAGACATTTTATATTGTTCATGGCTGTTGTAAAGTGTATTGTTTCTCTAATTTCTTTATCATCCAGTTTATCATTTATATACAGGAGGACTAGTGATTTGAGTTAATTTTATATCCAGCAACTTTGTTGAAGCTGATTATCAGCTATAAAAATTCTCTGGTAGAATTGGTTGCTTATGTATAGTATCATGTCATCTTGAGATAATACTGTATATTTCTTTGATTATATTTCAGTATGTGCACTGTATCCCTGATCTCTCTAATACTTTTAATGTGAATGGGTGTTGGATTTTGTCAAAGTTTTTTCAGCATGTAATAAGATGACCATGTGATTTTTTTCTTTCAGTTTTTTTTATATAGTGGATTACATTGATGGATTTTTGTATATTGAATCATCCCTGCATCTCTGGGATGAAGCCTACTTGATCACGGTAGATGATGGTTTTGATGTGTTCTAAGATCCAGTTTGTGAGTATTTTATTGAGTATTTTTGTATCAATGGTCATAGGAGAAATTAGTCTGATGTTCTTTCTTTCCTGAGTCTTTGTGTGATTTAGGTACCACAGAGACTGTGGCTTCATAGAATGAGTTTGGCTGTGTTCCTTCTGTTTCTGTTTTGTGGAAAAGTTTGAGGAGCGTTGGCATTAGCTTTTTGAAAAGTCTGGAAAAATTCTGCAGTAAAACCATCTGTCCCTGGTCTTTTTTTTTTTTTTTTTGGTTGGGAGAGTTTTAGTGACTGCTTCTATTTTTTTAGGGGTTAGCAGGGGGATTTCCTTTTCTGGTTCACTCTAATGGGTATTCCGTAAGCTTCTTGTATGTTTACAGGAATCTCTTTCTTTAGTTTGGGAAAGTTTTCTTCTATAATATTTTTAAAAATATTTTCTGGTCCTTGGAGCTCAGACTCTTCACCTTCTATTTCTCTTATTATGTTGGGTTTTTTTCATGGTATCCTAGATTTCCTGAATGTTTTATGTCAGGAATTTTTTAGATTTAAACATTTTCTTTGACTGACATATCATTTTCTTCTATTGTATCTTTTGCACCTGAGATTCTTTTTTCCATCCCCTTTATTCTGCTGGTGATGCTTGGGTCTGTTGTTCCTGTTCTCTTTCCTAGGTTTATATCTCCAGGATTCCCTCAGTTTGTGTTTTCTTTATTGCTTCTATTTCTGCTTTCAGGTCTTGAACACTTTTATCTATTTCCTTTACATGTTTAATTGTATTTTCTTGTATATTTTAAGAGTTTTATTTGTTTCCTCTTGAAAGAAATAATTTATTTTTTTCTCGTTTGAATATGTTTTTCTTTAATTCTTTAAGAGATTTATCAATTTCCTCGTTAAAGGCCTCTATCATCTTTATAATATTGGGTTTAGGGTCATTTTCTTATGCTTTGATTGTGTTAGGGTATCCAGGGCTTGATGTCTTAGGGTAGTTGTGCTCTGGTGTTAAACTCCCCTGGCTTTTGTTGACTGTGTTCTTTCAAGGGCCTTTAGTCATCTGGATGGCTTTGGTCCTAGGTTGCTCCTGATGTAGAAGGTGTTGGGAGTGGGTTAACCTCCATTGTCCTGATGAAGCAGGTCTCTCATGGATATCCTGAGACTGTATGGTTCTGGATCTCCAGGTGTGTATGGTTCAAGAGCTATAGATCTAATAAAGGTGGGCAGAAAAGTGAGGGGAGAATGTACATCCTCCTGGGTCCGAAGGCTGCTCAGGGAAGTTCTGCTTGTTCCAGAGGACTTAGCAAGCCTCATAGCAGTTAGTGTATACAGCCTGGTAGGTGGATCAGTATGTGAGAAATCTCTGGGATCCAGGCTAGTTGAGACTTATGGTCATCCTATGAGGTCACCCTATTTCTAACTTCTTGCAGCCTTTCCATAGTTCAACCACAGGGGGCCCAGGTTTCTGTCCATTGGTTGTATTTAAGTATCTGTATCTCTCAGCCAGCTGCTTGTTGGGTCTTTTGGAGGGCAGTCATGCTAGGCTCCTGACTGTAAGCACACCATAGCATCAGTAATAGTGTCAGGCCTTGAAGCCTTCCCTTGAGATGAATCCCAAGTTGGGCCTGTCACTGGACCTCCTTTCCCTCAGACTATTCTCCATTTTTGTCCTTGCAATTTTTTTTTTTTTTTTTTTTAGACAGGAACAATTGTGGGTCAGAGTTTTTGGTTGTGGGATGACAACTCTATCCCTCCACTTGATGCCCTGTCTTTCTACTGGGGTTGGACTCAATAAGTTCCCTCTCCCTACTGTTGGGCATTTCATCTAAGATCCCTCCCTTTGAGTTCTGAGAGTCTCTCAACTCCCATGTCTCTGGTACACTCTAGAGGGTCCACCCCACCTTCTGTCTCCCAACATTGCCTGTTTCCATTCTTTCTGCTGGCCCTTGAGGTTTCAGTCCTTTTCCCCCACCGAATACCGGATCATTTCTCCCTTTTCCCCACTGTCCCCTTTCCCTCCACGGTCTCTCCCTCCTCTCTTGTGATTGCTTTCTTCTCCCTCCCAAGTGGGATTGAAGCATCCTCATTTGGGCTCTTCAGCTTGTTAACCTTCTTGAGTTCCGTGTATTGTATCCTGTGTGTTCTGTATTTTTTGGCTAATATCCACTTATTAGTGAATTCATACCATACATGTCTTTTTGGGCCTGAGTTACCTCACTCAGGATGATACTTTGTACTTCCATCCAGTTGCCTGCAAAACTTATGATGTCTTTGTTCTTAATAGCTGAATAGTATTCTATTATGTAAATGAACCAAGTTTTGGTATCCATTCTTCTGTTGTGGGACATCTGGATTGTTTCCAGCTACTGGCTATCACAAATAACATCCAATGTCAAATTAAATGGAGAAATACGTGAAGCAATCTCACTAAAATCAGGGACAAAGAAAGGATACTTGAAGTTCTAGCTAGAGAACAACAAAAGGAGATCAAGGGGATACAAACTGGCAAAGAAGTCAAGGTATCACTATTTGCAGGTGATATGATAGTATACATAAGCAACTCCAAAAAGTCTACCAGAGAACTTCTACAGCTCATAAACAACTTCATCAAAGCGGCAGATATAAAATTAACTCAAACAAATCAGTAGCCTTCCTTTATACAAATGATAAACAAGTTGAGAAAGAAAATAAGGAAACAACACCTTTCACAGTAGTCATAAATAATATAATATACATTGGGATAACTCTGATCAAACAAGTGAAAGATCTATATGACAAGAATTTCAAGTCTCTCAAGAATGAAATTGCAGAAGACCTTAGAAAATGGAGAGATCTCTCATGTTCATGGATTGGCAGAGTTAACATAGTAAAAATGGCCATCCTACCAAAAGCAATCTACAGATTCAACACAATCCCCATCAAAATTCCAACACAGTTATTCAAAGACATGGAAAAAGCATTTCTCAATTTTATATGGAAAAACAAAAAACCCAGGATAGTGAAAATTTTTAACAATAAAAGAACTTCTGAGAGACTAGCCATCTGTCACCTCAAGCTATACTACAGAGCAATAGTGATAAGAACTGTATGGTGTTGGTACAAAGACAGACAGGTAGATCAATGGAATAGACTTGAAGACCTAGGGATAAAACCACATACTTATGGACACTTGATGTTTGACAAAGAAGCCAACAAGATACAATGGAAAAAAAAGAAAGGATCTTCAATAAATGGTGATGGTCTAACTGGCAGTCTGTATATAAGGAAGTAAAAATAGATCCATATTTGTCACCTTGAACAAAACTCAAGTCCAAGTGGATCAAGAACCTTCAACATAAAACCAGATACACTGAATCTAATAGAAGAGAAAGTGAGAAAGAGCCTCAAACTCATGGGCACAGAGGGAAATTTTCTATAGAGAACTCCAATTGCTCAGGCTCTAAGGTCAACAATTGATAAATGGGACCTCATGAAATTGAAAAGATTCTGTAAGACAAAGGACATAGTCAATAGGATAAATCAGCAACCTACAAATCGGAGACAAAAAACTTCACTAACCCCTCATCTGATAGAGGGCTAATATCCAAAATATATAAAGAACTCAGGAAGCTAACCTCCAAAAACCAAACAACCCAATTAATATGGGGTAAAAATCTAAACAGAGAATTCAGAGCAGAGGAAACTCAAATGGCCGAGAAGCACTTAAAGAAATATTCAAAGTCCTTAGTCTTCAGGGAAATGCAAATCAAAATGACCCTGAGATTCCACCTTACACCAATCACAATGGCTAAGATTAAAAACTAAGGTAACAGCACATGTTGGTGAGAATGTGAAGAAAGAACTCTCCTTCCCTGCTGGTGGGATTGCAAACTGGTACAACATTCTGGAAATCAATCTGAAGGTTCCTCAGAAAATTGGAAATAGGTGTACCTGAAGACTGAGCCACACCACTTTTTGGCATATCCTTAAAAGATGACTCATCATACCACAGGGGTACATGCTGCACTATGTTCATAGCCTATTTCAGTTTTCATATTGTTATAGCTAAGGCTTCAAGTACTCTATTGAATAAGTATGGAAAGAATGTGCCACCTTGTCTTATTCTTGATTTTAGTGGAATTGCTTTGAGTTTCTCTACATTTAAGTTGATGTTAGCTATAGGCAAGCTATAAACTGCATTTGTTATGTTTAGGTATATATGTAAGGTATGTCCCTTGTATCCCTGATCTCTCCAAGACTTTAATCATGAAGGGTGTTAGATTTTGTCAAAGGCCTTTTCTACATCTAATAAAATGATCACATGGCTGTTTATATAGTAGATTTTATTGATGGATTTATGTATGTTCAATCATTCCTGCTTCTCTAAGATGAATTCTACTTGATTATGGTGGATATTTTTTATTTGCTTTTAATGTGGTTCACAATTATTTTACTGAGAATTTTCTCAACTATTTTCATGAAGGAAGTTGATCTGTAATTTTCTTTCTTTTGTTTAGTCTTTGTGTCATTTTGAGTATCAGGGTGACTATGACTTCATAAAATGAATGGGGAAGTGTTGCTTCTGCTTCTACTTTGTGGAATGATATGAGAAGTATCAGCATTAACACTTGTTGGAATTCTGGTAGAATTTTGTGCTAAAACCAACTGGCCCTGGAATTTTTGTTTGTTGGTTTGTTTGTTTGTTTGTTTGTCTTTTAGGGAGGGAATACTTTTGATGACTGCTTCCATTTCACTGGGGGTTATAGTTCTGTTTAAATTGTTTATCTGATCTTGACTTAACTTTGGTAGGCTGTATGTATTGCGAAAATTATCCATTTCTTTTAGATTTTCCAATTTTGTGAAGTACATATTTTAATATGTCATCCTGAATCTCTAGATCTCCTATATCTGTTTTTATGTCCTCCTCTTTATTTCTTTAGGTAATTTCAATAAAGTTTGCCAGTCATTTTGATTTTTCTCAAAGAACTAACTCTGCATTTCACTAATTCTTTGTATTGTTATTTTGTTTCAATTTAATTGATTTCAGCCCTAATTTTGATTATTCTTTGCTGTCTCCTTTTAGGTGTAATTTTTTTCCAGTGCTATAAACTTGAGCTTAGAATATCCTTCATTGTGTTGAGTATGTATTGTATTCATTTCAATTCAATTCTAGAAAGTCTTTAATTTCTTTCTTAATTTCTGTTTTGACCCATATTTCTTTAAGAGAGTTGTTCCATGTCCAAGAGTTAGTAAATGTTCTGTCTTCATTGTTGTTGATATCCACCTATGGTGGTCAGGTAGAATGCAGGGTGCTATTCTATTTTTTTTTTTTTCTGTTGGGGCTTGCTTTGTGTTCAACTCTGCAGAAAGTTCCATTAGGTGCTGAGAAGAAGTTAAGTTCTACATTTGAATAAAATGTTCTGTAAATATTTGTTAGGTCCATTTGGTTCAAAATTTCAATTAGCTCCACCCATTTCTCTGTTTAGTTTTTGTTTGGATATTCTCACTATCAGTATCTGAGAGTTAATATGTGATTTACCTGTAGTAGTGTTTATTTCTTTTCACATGTATGGGTGCTAAACAAATGAAATGTCTTTCTAGTGGAGTTTTTCTTTTATGAGTATATAATTTCCTTCCCTGTCTCTATTGATTACTTTTGGTTTGAAATCCATTTCATCAGATATTAAAGTGGCTACACCAGCTTGCCTCTTAGGTCTATTTGCTTGGAATATCTTTTTCCAACACTTTATATAAAATATCAGTTTATCCTTGAATGAAGTTGCATTTCTTAGATGTAGCAGAAGGATGGATGCTGTTTCTGCTTCTATTCTCTTAGTCTGTTTCTTTTATTTGGGAAATTGAGACCATATGATATGAATGATTGATGATCAATGATTCTTGTAATTTTATTGTTCTTGTGTGCTTCCCTTATGTTGATTTTGTTGTAAGGGATTATTTATTTTTCACATGTAGTTGATCTCTTTAGATTTGAGTTTTCCTTTTAGTACCTTCTCTATGGCTATATTTGTAAATAGATATTGCTCAAATCTAGTTTTATCCTGGAGCATCTTGTTTTCTGCATTTTTCGTGACTTAAAGTTTTGCTGGGTATAGTAATCTGGACTGGCATTTGTGGTCTCTTAGAATTACTAAAACATCTATGCAGGCCCTTCTGGCTTTTAGAGTCTCTGTTGAGCAATAAGAATTAATTTTAGGCAGATTTCAGGCAGCAGCTCTGTACTCAACCTCACAAAACCCAGAGGAAGAGGGCCTTTCAGGAGCTTTAACAAGGGCAGCTTCTCAGGTAAGGAGACAGCAACATCCACCCCAAACAGGGAGTAACTGGGACCCACTGGGACCCAGGAATTCACTCCTGGCCCGGAGCGCTGATTCCTTCAGATCTGGGCCAAAGCGCTCAGCAGATCCCGGGAGTCAGCTCTGCATCCAATTTCATAGAACCCAGAGAAAGCGGGGCTCCCAAGAGCTCTAACCCAAGCAGTAGGGCAGTACCTTAGGCAAGGAGGTAGCAACACTTACCACAAACAGGAAGTAACTGGGACCCACTGGGACCGAGGAATTCACTCCTGGCCCTGAGCATGGGTTCCTTCCAGTCTGGGCCTGAGCACTCAGCAGATCCCGGGAGTCAGCTCTACACTCAATCTCACAGAACCCAGAGGAAACAGGGCTCCCAAGAGCACTAACCTGAGCAGTATCCTAAGCAAGGAGGCTGCAACACTTGCACCAAACAGGGAGTAACTGGGGCCCAGGAATTCACTCCTGGACTGGAGCACGATTTCCTTCCGGTCTGGGCCCCGGGGCTCAGCAGATTTCGGGAGACAGCTCTGCATCCAACCTCACTGAACCCAAAGGAAGCAGGGATCCCAGGAGCTCTAACCCAAGCAGTATCCTAGGCAAGGAGGCTGGAACACCTGCCCCAAACAAGGAGTAACTGGGATCCACTGGGACCCAGGAATTCACTCCTGCTCCAGAGCATGGGTTCCTTTCGGTCTCTACCTGAGCACCAAGCAATCTTGAGCCTCAGCTCTAACCCCAGCAGCAAAACCCAGCACAAACAGTTCTGACACAACCTAGATAATAGGAAAAACAGGATAGCACAAAGGAGATCCAGATGGTGAACAGCAAGTGCAAGAACACAAGCACCCAAGGCTCTTGCCATCATCAGAACCTAGTTCTCCCATAATAGAAAGTTCTGAACTCCCCATATCACCAGGAAAGCAAGAACCAGATCTAAAATCACTTCTAATGATGATGATAGAGGACTTTAAGAAGGACATAAACAACACTCTCAAAATTTTGAGAACACAGGTAAACAGGTAGAAGCCCTTAAAGAGGAAACACAAAAAAATCCCTTAAAGAATTACAAGAAAACAAAAAAACAGGTGAAAGAATTGAACAAAACCATCCAGGACATAAAAATGGAAGTAGAAACAATAAAGAAATCACAAAGGGAGACTACCCTGAAGATAGAAAATCTAAGAAAAGTGCACTGGGGTATGGAGACTATTAACACGCGGCTCTGAGAGCGTGATTCGGGGTTTGAGTTGCTGGTGCAGAAGTTTGCGAGATGCCCAAGGCTAAGGGAAAGACTCGGAGGCAGAAGTTCGGTTACAACGTCAACCGAAAGCGTCTGAACCGGAATGCTCGTCGGAAGGCAGCGCCACGGATCGAGTGCTCCCACATCCGACATGCCTGGGACCACACCAAATCCGTGCGGCAGAACCTGGCGGAGATGGGGTTGGCCATGGACCCCAACAAGGCGGTTCCACTCCGTAAGAAGAAGGTGAAGTGTTGGGAGCCGCCACGAGAGCTGACAAAGTCCGCCATCGCTAGGTGGCGCTGTCGCCCGTAATTCTTCCTAGTACCAAGTAAACTGCGCATGTGCCATGGTAAGCCCGCCAAAGCTAAGCCCATCCCACGGCGTTTGGCGCGCTACGAGTAAGCAGCCAATCAGGGGGTGAATACCCCGCTCTGGGGTATATAGGCAGTGCTTTCCCACGCCTTCTCGTTTTCTACCACCATTTTGGTTTATGGGAATAAACGTGTTTCTACGGAAGGATTCTAGTGTGTGTGTGTGTGTGTTCGTGTGTGTGTATGGTTTCGCCGGCGAGACTACATGCGCGCGCCCCGCACATTTGGTGCCGAAACCCGGGAGAATTTACCATCGCCGGCACCGTATTCAGAAGACCCCCACTCGCCATCCACGCGTGGAGAGAATCCAGAACCGTAGGACGGGGTAACGTTCTCTGAAAGATATGTTTCGATTTGATTTGATTCACTTCCCTCCCCAGTTGGCAGGAACGTTAGAGGTTTTCGCCTTGGTGCTAGCAGGATCACTTTTTTTATTCCTGGTTTTCGTGAGGGTTCGGAGAATAGTACAAATCAGCATGTCAGGGACAGAGACAGGACAGAAGCGCTTAGGAATTCAGAAAGAAAAAGGAAGAAAAAGTATATTTAAGGAAAAAGGCCTTTCCAAAGACACACAGTCTAAGGAAGTGAGAGATGAGAGAAAGTACGCTCTTGGGAGAGACGGGAGGATAGGAAGCCTCAGGAAAAGATCTCTTTATCCGGTAAAGGAAGTGCTGGGGCGTGATGCCTCTGAGTCGGAGGGGATAACTTCCTCAGAGGACTCAGATGAAGAAATAGGTAAACAGTTACCGCCGCAAAATCTAAAGCAGGGGAAAACGAGAGATAGAAGCCGGACGGCCTCTCGGCCTGTAGCGCCCTCCCAACCTAATGTTCCCGGCGCACCTCCGCCTCATGTGGACGGACGTGGCTCAAGCTCCTTCCTTTCAGAGGAAGACAAAAGAAAAATGTTACAAGCTTTTCCAGTGTTTGAGGACGCGGGAGGAGGCCGTGTCCACGCGCCTGTAGAGTATGCTTCTATCAAAGAATTTGCTGAATCGGTTAACAAATATGGAGTTGATGCTAATTTTACAATTATGCAGCTTGAGAGATTTGCCACTATGGCAATGACTCCGAATGATTGGCAGAACACAGTAAAAGCTGCCCTCCCTAATATGGGACAGTATATGGAATGGAAGGCCTTGTGGCACGACGCTTCTCAAGCACAGGCAAAGGCCAACGCTAATGCAGAGGGCAACCAGAGACAGTGGACTTTCGAATTATTAACAGGGCAAGGACAGTATGTTGTTGACCAGACTAACTATGATTGGGGAGCATATGGCCAGATTTCCGCCGCCGCAATTAAGGCATGGAAGGCACTCTCAAAAAGGGGTGAGGCTGGAGGAAATTTAACAAAAATATTACAAGCCCCCCAGGAGTCCTTCTCAGAATTTGTTGCTAGAATGACAGAAGCAGCAGGCAAAATTTTCGGAGACCCAGAGCAAGTCAAGCCATTGATCGAGCAATTAGTATATGAAAATGCCTCACCAGAATGTAAGGCAGCTATTGCCCCTAGGAGAAACAAAGGGCTGACAGATTGGATAAAGGTCTGCCGAGGTCTTGGAGGCCCACTGACTAACGCCGGCCTGGCAGCAGCTATCCTGCAGGGCCAGAGCCGCTCAGGTCCTGGCGGCCGTAAAGTATGTTATAATTGTGGTAAACAGGGTCATTTGAAACGAGAATGTCGTACTCCTATACAAAAGAAAACCCCTGGGTTATGTACTAAATGCAGGAAGGGATATCATTGGGCCAATGAATGTCGCTCGGTTAAGGACATTCAGGGAAGGATTATTCAACATGATCCCTCCCCTATAGAAAGAGATGAAAATATTTCAAAAAACGAATATCCGGGCCCAACGTCTCAGGGCCCGAAAAAATATGGGACACAAGCCTACAACCGGGGGAGATCTCTAACTACAGAGCCACTAGAGGGTCCGCAGGGTTGGACCTCCGCTCTATCTCCCAATTCTTATTAATGCCACATGAGGGTGTGCAACCTATCCCGGTTGATTTTAAAGGTCCCCTGCCTGAGGGAAGCGTTGGCCTCATTATAGGCCGCTCCTCTCTTACCCTGAAGGGGCTTGTGGTTCATCCTGGTGTCATAGACCAAGATTATACAGGAGAAATTCAAGTTCTCTGTTCCTGCCCACAAGGCATATTTTCTATCTCCCCTGGAGATAGGATTGCTCAATTGGTTATCCTTCCAAGTTTACATAATTGTTTTCCATCCACCGGGGCGCCAAGAGGTGCCAATAGGTTCGGTTCTTCAGGAACTGACTTTGCTCATTTAGTAGTGGATCTCAAAACCAGACCCACTTTACAATTAACAATAGAAGGGAAGAGCTTTACAGGAATTTTAGACACAGGAGCTGATAAAAGTATTATTTCCTCTAACTGGTGGCCAAAAACGTGGCCTGTTACACAGTCATCCCATTCCTTACAAGGGTTGGGATATGAGGCCAACCCCACCGTCAGTTCACGCTCCTTGACTTGGAAGACGCCAGAGGGTCAGACAGGAAGCTTTATACCTTATGTGCTTCCTCTCCCCGTTAACCTCTGGGGAAGAGACATTTTACAAGACCTGGGATTGACACTAACTAATGAGTACTCTCAACAAGCTATTAATATTATGAAAAGAATGGGATATAAGGAAGGAAAAGGCCTTGGCAGAAAAGAACAAGGAAGGTTAAACCCAATCTTACAGGAGAGTAATACAGGGAGACAAGGTCTGGGTTTTCCCTAGTTGCCACTGAGGGCTCCTTGCCCATACCCTGGCTTACAGAGGAAGCCGTGTGGGTTCCTCAGTGGCCCCTATCCTCTGAAAAATTGGAAGCTGCTACAAGGCTGATTGAGGAACAGGCACAGCTTGGTCATTTAGAACCTTCTACTTCTCCTTGGAATACCCCTATCTTTGTTATAAAAAAGAAATCAGGAAAATGGAGACTTCTCCATGATCTAAGGGCCATTAATAAACAGATGCAGCTGTTTGGCTCAGTGCAACGAGGCCTGCCTCTGCTCTCTGCTTTACCTAAGCAGTGGAGGATAATAATTATAGACATTAGGGATTGCTTTTTCTCCATTCCCCTACACCCGCTAGATAGGCAAAGATTTGCGTTCACCTTACCTGCTGTTAATCACCTTGAGCCAGATAAAAGATATCAGTGGACAGTTTTGCCTCAAGGCATGGCAAATAGTCCTACTATGTGTCAGCTGTATGTACAAATGGCCCTTGAACCTGTTAAGAAACAATTTCCTTCTCTACTCTTGATTCATTTTATGGACGATATTTTAATATGCCATAAAGAGTTGACCATTTTGCAGAACTCATATCCTTTATTAATTGCTACATTAAGACAGTGGGGTCTGCATATTGCCACAGAGAAGGTTCAAATTTCAGAAATTGGTTCCTTTTTAGGGACAGTTATTTACCCTGAGAAAATAGTTCCTCAAAAATTAGAAATTCGCAGAGATCATTTACATACCTTAAATGATTTTCAAAAGTTATTAGGTGATATAAATTGGTTAAGACCATTTTTGAAAATTCCCTCTGCTGAATTAAAACCTTTGTTTGACATTCTGGAAGGAGATTCCCATATTTCCTCACCAAGAGCGTTAACACCGGCTGCAAACCATGCCCTGCGATTGGTGGAGGATGCCTTGCAGGAAGCTCAGCTAAAACGCATTGATGAGACCAAAACTTTTAATCTGTGTGTCTTTAAAACCAGACATTTACCAACTGCCGTATTATGGCAAGATGGACCCTTATTATGGATTCATCCTAATGCCTCTCCTGCAAAGGTTATTGAGTGGTATCCAGATGCGGTTGCTCAGCTTGCCTTACGGGGATTAAAAGCAGCTGTCACTCATTTTGGAAGGGAGCCTAAAGTTTTAATAGTGCCTTATACTGCACATCAAGTTCAAATATTAACTGCTACCTCTGATGTTTGGGCCGTGTTGGTCACCTCCTTTAATGGCCAAATAGACAATCACTACCCTAAACATCCCATTTTACAGTTTGCCTTAACTCAAGCGATTGTATTTCCACAGGTCTTATCTCAAAAGCCGCTCCCGGATGGAGTGGTTGTTTACACAGATGGGTCAAAGACAGGTGTGGGTGCTTATGTAATTGATAATAAGGTCACTGCCAAACAATATCATGAGACCTCACCTCAAGTTGTGGAATGTTTGGTAGTTCTGGAGGTTCTTGAAACCTTTCCAGGCCCTTTAAATATTGTTTCAGATTCCTTTTATGTAGTAAATGCAGTTAAAGCCTTAGAAGTGGCAGGGCTAATTAGACCATCTAGTAGACTCGTAAAAGTTTTTCAAAAGATTCGATTCGCCTTAGTTAATAGGAGATTCCCAGTTTTTATTACACATATCAGGGCTCACTCAGGTCTACCAGGCCCAATGTCTCATGGGAATGACCTAGCGGATCGAGCCACAAAATTGGTTGCTATCGCCTTATCTTCCAAATTAGATTTGGCCAAGAATTTTCATAAAAACTTTCATGTGACAGCAGAGACGCTACGTCGTCGGTTTGAGATAACTAGAAAGGAAGCTAGAGATATAGTTACTCAATGTCAGAATTGCTGTCAATTTTTACCAGTGCCTCATGTAGGAATTAATCCACGAGGAATTCGGCCACTACAGATTTGGCAAATGGATGTTACTCACATCCCAACCTTTGGCAAATTACGATATTTACATGTTTCCATTGACACTTATTCTGGAATTATATTTGCTTCTCCGTTGACCGGAGAAAAGGCAGCACATGTTATTCAACACTGCCTTGAGGCATGGAGTGCCTGGGGGAAGCCTAGAATTCTTAAGACGGACAATGGGCCATCGTACACTTCTCAAAAGTTTAGACAGTTTTGTCGCCAAATGGAGGTAACCCATCTGACAGGCCTCCCTTATAACCCTCAAGGACAAGGCATCATAGAACGGGCTCATCACACTCTTAAGTCTTATCTAATAAAACAAAAGGGAGGAGTCGAGGAGACCCTACCCTCAGTGCCACGAGTCACCGTTTCTATAGCACTCTTTACCCTCAATATTCTTAACCTGGACAGTCAGGGCCACTCAGCTGCTGACCGTCACTGTTTAGAGCCTGAGAGGCCGAAAGAGATGGTGAAATGGAAGGATATTTTGACCGGACAATGGAAGGGCCCAGATATTGTTTTATTAAGAGCCAGGGGAGCGGTCTGTGTGTTTCCACAGGAAGAAGACAATCCGTTTTGGCTACCAGAGCGGCTGACGAGGCGACTCGCGATACTGGAAGGTGACACCCAGACAGACCCTCCAGGCTCTGATGATAGCCCTTGTACTGATCCAAGGGATACAGGTTCCTAGTATTTTTGTTTATTTTATCAAATTCCACCTTTAAGAATTGTACCAATAAAACCTGCTGGATGTCCCAGTGTTGGAATTCTAAAGATTCACTTGCACTATGGTTGCCAGAGTCACGCGATGGGTTCCCATCCCCGTGGAGACTCATTCCACTTTGTCATTATTTAGACAAAAAGGAGATTTGGTATAACTGCAGCCATAGTGACGACGATATTAATTAGTGCCGTTATCGCCACTGCCACTGAGATTGCTATGTCAACTTCTGTTCAGGTGGGCACTACCCCCAATTGTCAGCCACGGTGGCAGAGACTGTTAACCTTCAAACCTCCGCCAGTACCCTACTAAAAGGCGGGCTAATCATCCTTAATCAACGCCTTGATTTAGTGAGAGAGAGATTAGATATCCTCTTTCAACTAGCCCAATTGAGATGTGAGAGAAAACTGGGTACACTTTACATCACCAGTGTACAGTATAAAAACTTTACTCGTGTAACTAATCTGTCCAGAAAATTGTTTCAGTATCTTACAGGAAACTGCTCAGAAAACTTCAGTGAGACACTCAGAAAATTGAGAGCAGCTGTGGTGAACATCAACTCGACGCACGTGGATCTGTTCCTGACTGAGGGACTGTCCTCCCAGAATTCTTCAGCTTTCTTCCTTTCTTTTCCTTTTCCCCCCTTCCTTTTTTTTTAAGTAAGTGGGAGTAAGCCTGTTTAGTTTACCCTAAGTTGTGGTTTAGTATTCATCCTTTGATTGGTTTGCGAACTCATAGCTCAATAGAATTTTGGCAAGGCTATTATTGGCCAGGCGTTTGTGACCAAAGTACTAGGGGCTTTCCCTGCAGTGTAGCTTTCACTGCTTCGAAAATGAGCAGTCCTCCCCTTGCGAGTGGTGGTGCTAAATGTTAGGCCATCAGCGTTGCACCCCAGAGATTTGCCCAATACACTGGGTCAGTGAGGAGTCTCGGCCTGGCTGATTCTTGTCTGTATAGCTGTGGTACCTGAGTTTTGAGACAAACAGCCCTTGCACCCCTAGGAGATGACTCCATTGCACAGGGATGGGTGTTTGCATCTCTTTCTGTTCCCCTTAGCCCTTGCACCCAGAGGACTTGTGTTTCCATTGCACCTGGTAGGGTAAGGGAGACGGTTTTAAACTGTTGGTTCTTTGATCGCTTATTCCCCCAAGATGGAATTTGCTTGATCAGGCCTTAGGTTTGAGTCATAACTGGTACCATGCTAGACAGGCTAAGGGCAGTCAGTTAGATAACTCCATCCTTTTGTCTCCAGGCCGGCTGTCAATTGATCCCAACGACGGGAATAAGCTGATCTCATATGCCAGAGGTATACCACGAATGGTGATATTACCCGGTGACAGGCATTACGAGTGGCCACAACCTGGAGCGCACATTCAGAGAATGCCAGGTGTGGGTGCGTGACCCTCGTAGCCTAGCCAGAGCGCTCACCATTCTTTGGTGCTGGCTGTGAAGAAATGTCAGTCAGCCTAGACACGGGACATTGGCCAGTGTCTGTTTGACAAATCTAAAAGGAAATAGCCAGTAGACAGATTCCTCAGCCGCTGCACCCTAGGGCTTCTGGTAAAGACACCCTGTAAAGCCTCAAACATTTCTGTACACAGTCCCTGCCCACTAAGGTGTTCGTTCCATGGATAGAAGGTCTGGTAAGTCAATAACGGAGTGGACGGATAAGGCTCGGCCACCTAAGACAGGGCAGCCTCGGGTGGGGAGGCTGACCCCGTGACGGGTAAGAGTTTGAGCACCGCCCTCTAAAGAGACTCAGACCCGCCGTGAGACCCCCCAAAATTGGGAGTTACGAAACCTTCCCAGGGACCTCTGCCACCCTCTATATTTAAACAAAAAGGGGCAGTTGTTGGGAGCCGCCACGAGAGCTGACAAAGTCCGCCATCGCTAGGTGGCGCTGTCGCCCGTAATTCTTCCTAGTACCAAGTAAACTGCGCATGTGCCATGGTAAGCCCGCCAAAGCTAAGCCCATCCCACGGCGTTTGGCGCGCTACGAGTAAGCAGCCAATCAGGGGGTGAATACCCGGCTCTGGGGTATATAGGCAGTGCTTTCCCACGCCTTCTCGTTTTCTACCACCATTTTGGTTTATGGGAATAAACGTGTTTCTACGGAAGGATTCTAGTGTGTGTGTGTGTGTTCGTGTGTGTGTATGGTTTCGCCGGCGAGACTACATGCGCGCGCCCCTCACAGTGAAGGCCATGGAGGTGGACATGGAGGAGAGACCCAAGGATCTTGTACGGAAGCCCTATGTGGTAAATGACCTGGAGGCAGAAGCCAGCCTCCCAGAGAAGAAAGAAAATACCTTGTCTCGGGACCTCATCGACTATGTTCAGTACATGGTGGAGAATCACGGGGAGGACTATAAGGCCATGGCCCGGGATGAGAAGAATTACTATCAAGACACCCCAAAACAGATTCGGAATAAGATCAATGTCTATAAACGCTTTTACCCAACGGAATGGCAAGCCTTCATCGATTCTCTGCAGAGTAAGAAGATGGAGGTGGACTGAGTGGTGCATACCCCCAGAACTAGGTCTACTGGACCAAAGAAACCAAACCCCGGCTGTAAGGCAAGGGATGTATAGTTTCAAATGATGCTAAGTCCTATGGAATCGGGTTTTACATGTACACTGTCTCTGTCTCTCCCCCGGGCCCCCTTTTTCCTTCTAGAGAAGGAACTGTCTTTTTGTTTTAGTTTTTTGAAAGAGAGTGTCTCTCAGCCTTAGCTGTTCCAGAACTCTCTCTGTAGACCAGGTTGGCCTTGAACTCAGAGATCTACCTGCCTCTGCCTCCCAAGTGCTGGGATTAAAGGTGTGCACCACCACCACCTGGAGGAGGAGGAACTTTTTCGAGGCCATGGTCTATGTTCTGTTGGGAGCTTACAGAAAGCCAGGGCCTGCTGTTCTATGTTCAGAGGGGATGCTGTATTTCAGTGTGTTCTGTATGTGATAAAGGAGTATTTTACCTGTGTAAAAAAAAAAAAAAAGAAAAAAGAAAATCTAAGAAAGAAATCAGGAGTCATAGACATAAGCATCAGCAACAGAATACAAGAGATAGAAGAAAGAATCTCAGGTGCAGAAGATACCATAGAAAATATTGACACAACTGTCAAAGAAAACGCAAAATGCAAAAAGTTCTTAACACAAAACATCCAGGAAATCCAGGACACAATGAGAAGACCAAACCTAAGGATAATAGGTATAGAAGAGAGTGAAGATTCCCAACTTAAAGGGCCAATAAATATCTTCAACAAAATTATAGAAGAAAACTTCTCTAACCTAAGGAATGAGAATAACCATAATCCCATAATCATACAAGAAGCCTACAGAAGGCCAAATAGACTAGATCAGAAAAGAAATACCTCGGGTCACATAATAATCAAAACACAAAACGCACAAAACAAAGAAAGAATTTTAAAAGCAGTAAGAGAAAAAAGCCAAGTAACATACAAAGGCAAACCTATCAGAATTACACCTGACTTCTCACCAGATACTATAAAAGCCAGAAGATCCTGGACAAATGTCATACAGACCCTAAGTGAACATAAATGTCAACCCAGGCTACTATACCCAGCAAAACTCTCAATTACCATAGATGGAGAAACCAAGATATTCCACAACAAAACCAAATTTACACAGTATCTTTCCACAAATCCAGCACTACAAAGGATAAGAGCAGGAAAGCTCCAATACAAAGAGGGCAACTATACCCTAGAAAGAGCAAGAAAATAATCCCCTTTCAACAAGCCCAAAAGAAGATAACTATATAAACAATGACTCCACTATTAGCAAAAATGACAGGAAGCAACAACACCCTCTCCTTAATGTCTCTTAACATCAATGGACTCATTTCCCCAATAAAAAGGGATAGGCTTACGGACTGGATGCACAAACAGGACCCAGCTTTTTGATGCATACAGGATACCCACCTCAGCCACAAAGACAGACACTACCTAAGAGTAAAAGGTTGGAAAACAATTTTTCAAGCAAATGGCCCTAAGAAACAAGCTGGAGTAGTCATTCTAATATCAAATAAAATCGACTTTCAACTTAAAGCTATCAAAAAGGATAAGGAAGGTCATTTGATACTTGTCAAAGGAAAAGTCAACCAACACGAACTCTCAATTCTGAATATCTATGCACCAAATGCAAGGGCACCCACTTTCATAAAAGAAACCTTATTAAAGCTCAAAACACACATTGCAGCTCACATAATAATAGTGGGAGACTTCAACACCCCACTCTCAGCAATGGATAGATCATGGAAACAGAAACTAAACAGAGATACAGTGAAACTAACAGAAGTTGTGAACCAAAAGGACCTAACAGATATCTATAGAACATTTCATCCTAAAGCAAAAGAATATACATTTTTCTCACCACCTCATGGTACCCTCTCCAAAATAGACCATTTAATTGGGCACAAAACAGGCCTCAACAGATTCAAAAAAATTGAAATAATCCCTTGCATCCTATCAGATCACCAAGGTCTAAGGCTGGTCATCAATAATGACAAAGAAAAGGGAAAGCCCACATACACATGGAAACTGAACAACATCCTACTCATTGATAATCTGGTCAGGGAAGAAATAAAGAAAGAAATTAAAGAGTTTTTAGAAGTTAATGAAAATGATGACACATCATACCAAAACCTATGGGATACAATGAAAGCAGTGCTAAGAGGAAAATTCATAGCTCTAAGTGCATACAAAAAGAAACTGAAGGGAGCTTACACTAGCAGCTTGACACTGTACCTGAAAGACCTAGAACAAAAAGAAGCTAATACACCCAAGAGGAATAGATGGCAGGAAATAGTCAAACTCAGGGCTGAAATCAACCAAATAGAAACAAAAAGAACTATACAAAGAATCAATAAAACCAGGAGCTGGTTCTTTGAGAAAATCAACAAGATATATAAACCCCTAGCCAGTCTAACCAGAGGACAGAGAGAGAGTATCCAAATTAATAAAATCGGAACTGAAAAGGGAGACATAACAAAAGAAACAAGGGAAATTCAAAAAATCATCAGGTCCTACTACAAAAGCCTATTCTCAACAAAACTGGAAAATCTGGATGAAATAGACAATTTTCTAGACAAATACCAGTTACCAATGTTGAATCAAGAGCAGATAAACACCTAACCACCCCACCTAAACAGTCCCATAACTCCAAAAGAAATAGAAGCAGTCATTAAAAGTATTCCCAAAAAAAAAGTCCCATACCAGATGGTTTCAGTGCAGAATTCTATCAGACCTTCAAGGAAGGCCTAATACCAATTCTCTTCAAACTATTCCACAAAATAGAAACAGAAGGAACATTACCGAATTCATTCTATGAACCACAATTATGCTCATACCTAAACCACACAAAGACCCAACGAAGAAAGAGAACTTCAGACCAGTCTCACTTATGAACATTGATACAAAAATACTCAATAAAATTCTTGCAAACCAAATCCAAGAACACATCAAAACAATTATCCATCATGATCAAGTAGGCTTTATCCCAGGAATGCAGGGTGGGTTCAATATTCAGAAATCCATCAATGTAATTCACTATATAAACAAACTCAAAGAAAAAAACCACATGATCATCTCACTAGATGCTGAGAAAGCATTTGACAAAATTCAACACCCCTTCATGATAAAAGTCTTGGAAAGATCAGGAATTCAAGGTCCATACCTAAACATACTAAAAGCAATATACAGCAAACCAGTAGCCAACATCAAACTAAATGGAGAGAAACTTGAAGCAATCCCACTAAAATCAGGGACTAGGCAAGGCTGCCCACTCTCCCCCTACCTATTCAATATAGTACTGGAAGTCCTAGCCAGAGCAATTAAGCAACACAAAGGGGTCAAAGGGATACAAATTGGAAAGGAAGAAGTCAAAATCTCACTATTTGCAGATGATATGATAGTATACTTAAGTGACCCCCAAACTTCCACCAAAGAACTCCTAAACCTGATAAACAACTTAAGCAAAGTGGCTGGATATAAAATTAACTCAAGCAAATCAATCAGTAGCCTTCCTCTACTCAAAAGATAAACTGGCTGAGAAAGAAATTAGGGAAATGACACCCTTCACAATAGTCACAGATAATATAAAATACCTTGGTGTGAATCTAATCAAGCAAGTAAAAGGCCTGTATGATAAGAACTTCATGCCCCTGAAGAAAGAAATCGAAGCAGATCTCAGAAGATGGAAAGATCTCCCATGCTCATGGATTGGAAGGATTAATATAGTAAAAATGGCAATCTTGACAAAAGCCATTGACAGATTTAATGCAATCCCCATCAAAATTCCCACTCAATTCTTCTCATAGATAGAAAAAGCAATCTTAAAATTCATTTGGAATAACGAAAAACTCATGATAGTGAAAACTACTCTCAGCAATAAAAGAACTTCTGGAGGAATCACCATCCCTGATTTCAAGCTGTGCTACAAAGCTATAGTGATAAAAACTGCATGGTATTGGAACAGAGATAGGCAGGAGGATCAATGGAATAGAATAGAAGACCCAGAAATGAACCCCCATACCTATGGTCACTTGGTCTTTGACAAAGGAGCTAAAACTATCCAGTGGAAAAAAGACAGTATTTTCAACAAATGGTGCTGGTCCAACTGGAGGTCAGCATGTAGAAAAATGAAAATTGATCCATTCTTATCTCCTTGTACAAAACTCAACTCCAATTGGATCAAGGACCTCCACCTAAAACCAGCTACACTGAAACTAATAGAAGAGAAATTGGGGAAAAGCCTTGACCACATGGGCACAGGAAAATGTTCCTGAACAGAACCCCAATGGCTTGTGCTCTAAGACCAAGAATTGACAAATGGGACCTTATAAAACTGCAAAGCTTCTGTAAAGCAAAGAACAGTCAATAGGACAAAGCAGCAACCAACAGATTGGGAAAAGATCTTTACCAACCCTACATCTGATAAAGGGCTAATATCCAACCTGTACAAAGAACTGAAGAAATTAGACTCTAGACAATCAAAGAACCCTATTAAAAAATGGAGCACAGAGCTGAACAAAGAATTCTCAACTGAGGAAGCTCGAATGGTTGAGAAGCTCCTAAAGAAGTGTTCAGCATCACTAGTCATCAGGGAAATGCGAATGAAAACAACACTGAGATTCTACCTCACACCAGTCAGAATGGCTAAGATCAAAAACACAGGTGACAGCAGATGTTGGCGAGGATGTGGAGAAAGAGGAACACTCCTCCACTGTTGGTGGGATTGTAATCTGGTACAACCACTATGGAAAGCAGTCTGGTGGTATCTCAAAAAATTGAACATATGTTACCTGAGGACCCAGCTATACCACTCCTGGGCATATACCCAAAAGATGTTTCAACAGGCAACAGGGACACATGCTCCACTATGTTCATAGCAGTCTTATTTATAATAGCCAGAGTTGGAAAGAACCCAGATGTTCTTCAACAGAGGAATGGATGCAGAAAATGTGGTACATTTATGCAATGGAGTACTACTCAGCTATTAAAAACAATGAGTTCATGAAATTCTTAGGCAAATGGATCGAGCTGGAAAATATCATCCTGAGTGAGGTGACCCAATCTCAAAAGAACATACATGGTATGCACACATGGAAAAGTGGATATTAGCCCAAAAGCTCACAATACATAAGACACAACGTATAGACCACCTGAAACTCAAGAAGAAGGAAGACCAAAGTGTGGGTACTTTGGTCCTTTCTAGAAGGAGTATCAAAAGTTTCAACCAGAGATCCCAAAGTCTAAAACTCCAGCCTGAGAGTACAAAGGGAGGGACTCATGTTTCCACCTGTATAGGTAACTGAGGGTGGCCTTGTCAGACATCAGTGGAAGTGGAGGGCCATGGTCCCCGAAAGTTTGGATTCCCTAGTGTTGAGGAATTCGAGAGCAGGTAGAAGGGACTGGGAGGTTGTTTGGAGCACACCCTCATAAAAACAGGAGAGGTGGGAATGGGATAATGAATTTTGGGGGCAAATGGGAGAGGGGATAACATAGAAAGTTAAATATGTAAAATATCCAATAAAAAAACAGATAAAGGGTCTGAAAAAAAAGTAAGAGAGAGAGAGTTTACTTAATTCATATTATTTTCAAAGGTTTCTAGGAGATGCTAACTGGCTAAGAACTTATTTTAAGCTCTCCACAAAAGAATTAAGACTCTGTCTAATATTCTCAAGAGAGATGTAAATCCTAATTTCTCTCAACAATTAATTGACAAAAGAGAAGTAATCTCACAAAAAGTAGAAGAAGCTATTATTAATCGATATATAGTCTGATTAGTTGTCAGCTGTGCTGTAACAGTCCTTTAATAAAAGACTATGTTAATAATTATTAACATAGATTTATATTTCTTTAAATAATGTCCACATGACTCGCTTAGTGTGGAAGGAGCGATGGTTGGTGCTTCTGCCCTGATTTTACAAGAACCCTGAAAAATTGGCTTTAAAAACAAAAGAGGGGGAACGGTACCCCCCCCCGAGGAGTTCCCAAGAAATACTCTCCATCATGCCTTGTTCACCTTTAACTCTCTAAAACTGAAAGCTCATGGCAAATCTGCTGCTGACTGCCTCTGGCATCACCAAGACCAATAAAAACTATGCCACAGATATGGGGAAAGACCCTCTTATCCTTAAAGGGAATGGCCCAGACCCAGTTCCCTAATGGGACTGAGGATTGATATGCCTGTTTGATACCACAGAAGGCACAGCTAATTAGCTACCAAAGAGATTAATGAAATAAATAGATACCCCCACAAAGCCAGGCCTAACCATAAATAAAATGAATAACAATTTACATCCAGGGAAGAGAAATCTCCCTCAGAACTCCCTTTTTTTTCCTTTCCAGATAAAAATGAATCACCTGTGATGTCTGCTGTTAGAAGTTCTAATCCAGATGCTGGCCTCCAAACTTATACTACTCAGACCTTTGATGGGCCATTGACAAGAACATCAAACAGCTAGAGATTGACATCATTAATCTGAAGAAATCCCTCTTTTCGCTGTCTAAAGAGACCTCCAAAAATTGCAAAGATCCTTATTGGACTTGATTTACTCTATTACAATAGAAAAGACTGTGTACAGCTCTTGACTGTGTACTGCCCTTAAAGAATATTGCCTTTACATAGATAAGACAGGGATAGTTAAAGAGAGCATGAAAAAGGTCAGAGAAGGCCCTGAGAAAAGTCAGAGAGAGAAAGAGAAAGATGAGTGCTGGTACAAGAATTGGTTTTAAACCTCTCCAGGGTTGTCAACCCTACCTCCTCTCATCTTGGGACCATTATTTGGGTTCTTTTTGATTATTTTTGCTGGTCCCTGGGCCTCAAATAGGCTGACTAACTCTGTGAAACAACAGATAAATAATTTGGTAGCAAAACCTATTCAGATACATTATCATAAGTTAGCTATGGAGGACCACAAGACTCAAGATGAGGTTGCTACTTTATACAGGGTGTTCCCAAAACCCATCTCCACCCAACCTAAAAGAGGCGACTCATGCCCCTAGACCAGGCAGAGAGGGACCACTCAGAACCCCCTCTGACAAGCGACCTGAATTCTTGCTTAGGCTGTAAGGCTAAGCACTGCAAGGGAATATCAATAAAAGTTAAAAATATCTCTCTGGGTTCACTGATGGACAAGCCTGACTGCATAGTGGTTGATGTCAAAAGTATCCCCTCTCCAGGAAAAAGACATCGGGACAGGTATGGCCCTCATGCCTCACTGGACAACGACAGGGGGACCGGAGCCATTACAAGGTCCCCTTCATATACTGGAGGTCAGGCCTCTATCCCCACCTTCACAAGATTAGAATTGCCACAGCCCTTCTATACTTAGAGAAGGGAGGAGATGTCAGGGGCATCCCTGCTTATACACTGAAGGCCTAAAATCAGCCGTAGGCCTAAAATCAGCAATAGGCCTGTCATACATGTATACTAACACCAAGTCTTGGGTCTCTGTGGTTAAACATTGAAATAGATGGCTATAGGCTATTGTAAACAGGCAGCTTTTGTGGAAATTTACAAGCCTGAGTAGTCATAGACCTTGTAAATAGGTAGCCTTGGCAGATATTACCAACTTAGATAAGGACAAGTGAATCATAGGCAGAGTCATAGTGACCTGTCCCCTGAACCCTCACCCAGCCGATACCCTGTTCTGAAAAATATCTGTATTCCCCCTGAACACCCACACTCTTGTGTCATCCCCTTCCCCACGTCCTGCCTTTCTGTGTTTATAACCCCTGTGTGAATGAGTATAAATTACAATTTGAAAAAAAATAAATTATATATATAAAGAGTTCCACAAAAACACAAGGCTAACAGCCATAATACAGAAGGTACAGAAGACCAGATGCAGACCCCTGAAAGGCCTGTGCTTGCCACTTCAGTCTCTGTGAGCCCTATGAACCCTGTGTTAATTGTGTTCTTTTCTAGAAGATTATGAATTAAAATATTATTTAAGATCATCTTATTAGTATTTGAAGATGGTAGAAGATGAAGAGTAGGCTGAATTTATATTCTGTTGTGATATTTAGGATTCACAGTAAATTTACATATTTTTAATTCATAGTATACTTCTAGTTTAGTATTGCATTCAAGAACAAATATTTCTATTAAAAATATCTTTCCGTTCCAATCTTAAAAAAAGAATTAATTTTAATAGGTCTGCCTTCATACGTTATTTGGTCTTCTTCCCTTGCAGCGTTTAATATTGTTTTTTGTTATGTATGATGAGTATTTGATTATTTTATGTCACAGGTAATTTATTTTCTTGTTCAATCCATTTGCTGTTCTATATTGTTTCTTGTGCTTTGATAGTCATCTCCTTCTTTAGGTTAGGGAAATTTTCCTCTATGATTTTGTTGAAAATATTTTCTGGGTCTTTACCTTCTTTTTCTTCTCTTTCTTCTATTGCTATCATTGCTAGGTTTGGTCTTTTCATAGTGTCCCAGATATGCTGGATGTTTTGAGTCAGGGTTTCCTAAGTTTAACCTCCTCCATTACTGATGTGATCATTTTGTCTATTGTGTCTTCAATGCCTGATATTCTTTCTTTCATCTTCTCTATTCTGTGTGAAAATTGCCTCTGTGGTTCCTCTTGCTCAGATTTCTAAGTTTTTCATTTCCAAATTTCCGTTAGGTTGTTTGTTTGTTATTTTTGTTTGTTTTATATTTTTTGTCTTGTATTTCCACTCACAGTCTTGAATTGTTTCATTCATTTTCTTCCACTGTTTCTATTTCTATACATTTTTTAAAAAAAAAATTATTCATTCCTCTTTTAAAACTTCTATTACCTTCATACAGGCAGTTTTAAGTTCTTGGTCTTATGCTTCAGCTATGTTGGTCTATTCAACTTATGGTGGTAGTATTATTGGAGTCTAGTAGAGACATATTATCCTAGAAGTCATTTATTATGTTTTTTTTTTATAGTGGTGATTAGGCATCTGGGTTTGAGAAGATTGTAATTCCAGGTGGTACTATCTGGCCTTGTCTTTGTTAGGTAGCTGCTTTGTTCCTTGGTTTTTGTTTTCCCTTAGGCTCTTATAAAAGTGTGGTGGCTGTGTGTTACCTGGTAGGAAAATTTCCTGGGATCCTGATCACATTGGGCACTGGTGGTTCTATGTAAAAGATGTTTCTGATGATTGCAACCTGAGACTTGAGAACGGGGATGGGCTGAGAGGGAGGAAGACAAAAGGAGGATATTCGAACAGGATCTCCTTAGTTAATCCCCTGGGTGGCAGGGAGTGAGAAGAGGCCACAGCAGAATATTTGCTACAAAGTTGAGGATGAGACTGGGAGATTGGACAGGTGGTAGAATGGAAGGAGTGGTGAAGATCTCTAGCTAGCCTATTTGCTTCTCTAGTCAGAGTAGCCTGTGTGTTTCCAGGGAGTGCAAGCTGGAGTTGGAAGCTTGGATAAAGCAATGAGTTGGGGAAGCAAATAGGAAGAATCTGTAGAATCCGCTGGGGCAGGGGAGGAAAGAGAGCCTGCAGCACGTGTTCTTTTGCAGAACTGGGGATGAGGCTGAAGGATTGGACTTAAAGAAATACAGGGAGAAGTCAAAATTTGCAGTTAGCCAACCTGTTTCCCTGGCACGACTGGCCTGTCGGTTCTTAGGAACAAGCTACTGGAGTTGGAGCTTGGGATAATGCAATGGTTGGTGGGGGAAGTAGGAGGAGAATGTCTGTGGAATACACTGGAGATGAGGTGGGAACTGCCACAGGTTTTTTGCTACAGAGGTGGGGATGAAACTGGAGGATCAAATCTGGAGAAAGAGAAGTAAAATGAAGATCTGTCCCATTCCTTGTTTTAAGCAACAAGGACAAGATGAACTAGAGTATTTGAAGTTTAAATCATAGGCATACTACATGAATACACAAAAGGAAAAATGAGTGCTACTTTAAAATGCAAATGACTCATTTTATGATACTGTAGATGTCAAATGTTAGAAAAGTGTGACACCTCATGATATTTGGGACACTTCTGTGTTCTCTCAAAGCACAAGTGAGGACTTAGCAGAGACAAATAGGTTCTAAAAGCCTTTACTGCCCCTTACGTTAATGCATCTTTTGTGAACTGTTGCAAGTTGCTCAGCATCCTTCTGATTTTCAGATAGCTCTGATTCTCTCCTAATGAGAGCTACCTACCCGCAAGCCTAGAGTTGCCAGGGAAGCAGGGTGACCTACTTGGCCTCCACTGTCTCCCAGACCTCAGATTCTTTCCAGAGAGTAAATTGGCTAAGGCACTCTACCCTTCTGTTTGAGGATTATTTAGTTCTTTACAATTCTTTCTTCTTGTCCTCACATTTACTTTGGGAGAATGAAGAATGAAAATATTGAATTCAAAATCTGGCCTTTAATAAACTTTCAGCCACTAAAACAAGTAACGACCAGATAAAAAGCTGCTGGACTCCTTATGGCATACATTCGACATAGTGAAACAGATCTCAGGTCACCAGAAGCATACCCCTATAAAACCAGCTAGATAAATGCTTTCCTTTATCCATTCTGTTCTGATCTACAGAAATTTGGGTCACCTGCAGTTCCACATCTTGTGGGAATAAAGATTCAGAGATTGTGGCTATAAGTACTTTCTCGTTTGTATGGCCACTACTTTTGCATGGTGTATTTTACCAATGAGATTTTCCTTCTACTTTGCAATCAATCAATCACTCAATCAATCAATCAGTTAATCAATATAAAATGGCTTCCATGTAGATATTATAAAGTAATTTAATCTAGTGTACAAATATTATAACTGCCTGATTTTAAAAAGATAATTATTATGTTGCCTACGCTAATTACAAATTCTTGAGCTCAAGTGATTATGAAGCATCCCAACATGGTTTCCAGTGTTGCAGGAGCTACAGTCATGTGGCAGCATGACCAGTTCAATATTTGCCTTTTAAATAGAGAATTTAGTTCATAATATATCTAATGCAATTATAAGTGACATTAGGGCAGCTATGGTCTGAATGTTTTTATCCCTCCTGCAGTGATTTGAAAGATAAATGTTCCCTATAGTCTCTAGCATTTGAATACTTGATCCCTACTCGATGACACTGACTAGGGAGGCTTAGGAAGTATGGCCTTATTGAAGGAGGTATGTTACTAGTTGTAGGCTGTTTTTTTTTTTTTTTTTTTGTAGGAAAGGTCCTTTTATTGGGGTAGTCCATGATAAATGACGTAAGAGAAAGATCCACAGGGGCCAGCTCTTTCCCTGGTGCGGGCTCAGAATGAGGCCTGGGTACGGGAGGGACCGGGAGACTGGTGACCCGGCCAGGCCTGTGGGTGGGAAGGAGCCAGAAGGCTGCTCGGTGTGTTGGGAGACCAGCCCGCCCTGGGCTCTGGACCCTGGCGAAGTCTCGCTGTGGGTGGTCTGGTGGCGGACATCACTGTGCTTTAAAAAGCATCTACCGACACCTCGCGGCTGGGCCTGATGTCCTTTTAACCAATGCTTGACACGAGTTACAGCATAAATAAGAACTCAAGGAAAATAAATACATGAGTCCTACGAGGTTGGAGGGTGCAGACTGGATGAAGGAGCTGACTGCGCTTACACACACGGATGGGAACGGGCAGGGCAGATAGACGATGGGCGACGCACAGAACCCAGGTGTCTTCGGGCATGTCGAGGCTGTCGGTCCAGGCCACCTTGGGTGGTGACCCTGAGCTCTCGCCCTCGGCCTCCACCTGTTCTTGGTCTCTCTTATTGGCAGCGTTCTTTTTGTCCCATTGCTGGTGCAGGTACCCCAGGAGGATGTTCGTCTTTTCTATCACAATGATCTGTTCTGACGGGTATTCTCGGGTCGACAGGTATACTGAGGGTCAATGGTTCGAGGCTTTGCACACGGAGTCCGCGTGGAACCTGCTGAAGTTGCTCTTGTTGTAGACCGGCAAGTCTTTCAGAAAGTCTGCCATCGTCCGGGCCGCTGCTGCCACAGCCTCCTTCCCAATCACCACGGCACAGCCACTTAGTTGTAGGCTTTCACAGTTAAAAGACTCACATCATTTCTAGTCTTCTCTCTCTGCTTTGTTCTTTCAGTTCAGTATATGACCACTCAACTTCCTACTCTTGCTACCATGATTTCCCTCCACCATCATGGATGCTAAACCTCTGGAACTGTAAGCCCAAACAAACTCTTTCTTCTTTTTTCTTAAGTATTATTTTTTATTTTTTATTTTGTATTACCATTTTGTAATTTATAAAGTGTAAGATACACCTAACATCCAATCCATCATCTTTGACAATTAAGTAGAACACTGTCATCTATCCTAACTTAAAAGACTTATAAATCCATGTGTTACGTCCTGGTTTAGCGTGCATACTATCTGAGAACTGTCTTCTCAAATATATTTTATCAATGTTAAATAGCCTGGGTTGGCTATGAGACTATAAGTAGTCTTTAAACCCTGTCAGAAATCTGAGAAAGAGCAACACTATCTGAAAATATAGGAAGCCTAACTCAGCTTCCAGAACTGAGACAAGTTGTAGGGACAGCTGCTTACCCATACAGATCCAGTAAGTCTGGAAGTTGGAGCATCATTCTTCAGCCTTCTGGTCCAGGATCATCTGACAGAACTTTGAAAAACAGGAATTATTAAGTACTAGCTTATTCTGTCTTGGCAGAACTAAGCTGTCCTAACTTGTAACTTGTGTCCTCTCAAGAACTGTACAGGTCTGCAGGAGAGATAGGCAACTTCTGCCCAGTGGCTCAATTTCTTCTTTAAATCTACAAAAGGGGAGTTGCTAGGAGCAGATGTCTCAACAACAAAAGAATAACATTAAATGTCACATTCTGTAAATTTCTGACGTTTAGAAAACCAACTATCTATGTAAAGTAATCTGTACTGTTGTCCATTAA
The DNA here is from genome assembly GCF_004785775.1 of Grammomys surdaster. Taxonomy (NCBI): domain Eukaryota; kingdom Metazoa; phylum Chordata; class Mammalia; order Rodentia; family Muridae; genus Grammomys; species Grammomys surdaster. The sequence goes on along the minus strand of NW_021604671.1, from coordinate 1,326,702 downwards.
CTACTCCCAGATATTTCTAAGTTATTATCTGTTTAGTAAATTATCTGAAAAAATCCTAACAGTAAACTCAGAAACATGAATTTTCTATTTAGCTCTTAACTCACAGGCTTAAACATCTCAGATCAGTTTGTAATGACATTATAGAAGGACTGGGTCCAAGCCTTGTACTTTTACATTTTTCATATCAATAGAAGAATGATATGAAATGACACCAATGATAACCTTGATTCTGTATCAAAGTAAATTCTGTACCAAAATAAGAAATTATGACTTCAACTTAGTAACTATTATAAAGATTTCTACCAAATATGATTATGATTACACAATCAATTCTAGCTATTTCCTCCCTGTTCCAACTATGACTATTCCAATATTTCCCTGAAAGACAACTAGAATAACCACCTCTAGACCCCCAAGTCCAGAGAACTGGGGTGACGACTCTTCAGAACTTCTTCAAGCTGAATATGGACATTGAGGTATCTTTGAAAGGTAGGGAAGGGTAGGGAAAATATGGGTATTGGTTGGCCTTAAGAATGCCACACCAACAATTGTTTTAGTCTCTGATGCCTTTGACTGGATTTGGCTGAAAGTCAAATTTGGCTGAAAGCAGGTCAGTTCAGTGTGTCTAATGATGAGACTTGTCAAGACTGTATATTCTGTAATATACAAATCTCAAAACAAAGTTTTAGTATCATCAAAATATCTTCTTTTGTTCAATTCTCTAGAATCAAGTCCTCTGGGGGACTCCCTTCATCATATCTAATCTATATAACTCTGGAAGGTGCATAGAAACGAATCACCTTATCTAAAAACACACAGACAAATTCTCACAATCAGCATATTCTTGGTCCAGTAACCAGAAAAACCTTTATTTTAATCTCTCTCCCAGAGGAATAATATAACTACAAAACTCAAAATCATACTCATTTTGAAAATTGAAAGTAAACTAAAATACTGTATGTGTCTATTCTTAGGCTTTTTCTATTTTCCCATGCCAGGAAATTAACCTAAAATTCCCATGTAGTCCACTTATAAAAAATATGAGTTATCCTGCAGGACTTCAAATCTTCCCTAAAAGAAATTGTTTTCATACAATCTCCCTTCTATCAAAAAAGACCCTTTCATTTATTATAAAAACCTATTCTTATGCCCTTTTCCTAATCTGTGAGTCAGGATAACCAACCCAAAATTCCCATGTAGCCCACGTTCAAAGAATATGAATTAGCTATCCCACAGACCTTATTATACCACCATTAAAACAGTTGATTGACATTTCTCTATAAACCTGCTTATATGCAGGGAGATGGTGAAACTGGGATTTAAAAAAAATTCCCATGGACCCATGTTAGAAAGAATGTGAGTATCCTGTAAGATTTATTAGAGAAATATGTCTTTATACCATCTTTAAAGCAATTAATTTAAACTTTAATATCTGCCTATAGGAAGCAGGTAGTTTTTACTTGTTAAGCTCTCTGGCTAGAGCAGCCATCCTTTTATACCATCTACTGTTATGTGCGCTACCTGGAGCCACAGACTGTTAATCTATGTCTTTTTATTGGGGAACTGAGTCCACTGAGGTTTAGAGATATTAAAATCACTTCTCATGATGATGATAGAGGAGTTCTAAAAAGACATAAATAACTCCCTTAAAGAAATACAAGAGAACACAGGAGAATGAGGTAGAAGCCCTTAATGAAGAAACACAAAAATCCTTAAATAGTTATAAGAAAACACAACCAAACAGGTGAAGGAGTTGAACAAAACCATACTGGATCAAAAAATGAAACTAAAAACAAAGAAATCACAAACAGAGACTATACTGGTGATAGAAAACCTAGGAAAAAGATCAGGAATCAGAGACATAAGTATCACCAACAGAATACAAGAAATAGAAGAGAGAATCTTAGGTGCAGAAGATACCATAGAAAACATTGACACAACTGTCAAAGAAAATGCGAAATGCAAAAAGCTCCTAACCCAAAACATCCAGGAAATCCAGCACACAATGTGAAGACCAAACCTAAAAGAAATAGGTATAGAAGATAGTGAAGATTCCCAACTTAAAGAGCCAGTAAATATCTTCAATAAAATAATAGAAGAAAGCTTCCCTAACCTAAAGAAAGAGAGCGCATGAACATACAAGAAGCCTAAGGAACTCCAAGTAGACTACACCGTAAAAGGAACTCCTTCTGTCACATAATATTCAAAACATTAAATGCATAAAACAAAGAAAGAATATTAAAAGCAGTAAGGAAAAAAGGTCAAGTAACATATGAAGGCAGACTTATCAGAATTACACAAGACTTCTAATCAGAGAGTAAAAAAGCAAGAAAATCCTGGACAAATGTCATACAGAACCTAAGAGAACATAAATGCCTACCCAGGCTACTGTACCCATCAAAACTCTCAATTACCGTACTTGGAGAAACCAAGATCTTCCATAAAAAAAAATTTACACAATAACTTTCCACAAATCCATCCTTAAAAAGGATAATAGATGGAAAATGCCAACACAAGAAGGGAAATTCACAGGCCACATGAAGCTCATAAAGAAGGAAGACCAAGTGGGGGTGATGCAGTCCTTCTTAGAAGGTGCAACAAAATACTCAAGGGAGCAAATATGGAGACAAAGTGAGGGACAGAAACTGAAGGAGGGGCTGTCTGAAGACCACTCCACCTGAGTATCCATCCCATGTGCAGTTACCAAGGTAGATGCTGATGTGGAAGTCAGGAAGTGCATGGTGATAAGAGCCTGATATGGATGCATCCTCAGAGGTCTTCAAGAGTCTGACATATTCAGAGGCAGATGCTCACAACTAGCCATTGAACTGATAATGGGGTTCTCAATGGAGGAGTTAGAGTGAAGACTGAAGGAGCTGAAAGGATTTGCGGCCCCATGAGGAGAGCAACAATACCAACCAACCACAGCTCCCAGGGTCTAAACCACTAGCCTGGGAGCACTTAGGGAGGGATCCAGGGCTTCAGCTGAATATGTAAGAGTGGAGGGCCCTGCTGGGCATAGGTGGAAGAAGAGAACCTTGACCTCATGAAGGCTGGACGCCCCAGGGGGAGGGAATTTTGAGGGTGGGGAGGTGGGAGTGGGGGGGTAGATAGAGGTTACATCCACAGAGAAGAAGGAGGAGGGGTGAGGGGATAGGGGGTTCCTGGGTGGGTGGGGGATGGGATAAGGGGACAACATATGAAATGTAAATAAAACGTCCAATAAAAAATTTAAGAAAAAGAAATAATAAACATCAGTTTGTATATTTTTCCATGAGATAATAAACTTTATCAATATGTAAAGAAAGAAAAAAAAAGAAGGGAAATTACAACATAGAAAAACCAAGAAAGTAATCTTCATCCAACAAACCCAAAAGAAGATGGCCACATAAACATAATCCCACCTCTAATAACAAAAATAACAGGAAGCAACAATCACTTTTCCTTAATATTGTTTAACATCAATTCCCCATTAATGTCTGGATAAATAAACAGTATCCAGCATTTTGCTGCATACAGGAAATGTACCTCAGAGAGAAAGACAAACACTTCCTTAGAATAAAAGGCTGGAAAACAATTTTGCAAGCAAATGGTCCCAAGAAGCAACCTGGAGTAGCCATTCTAATATCCAATAAAATTGACTTTCAATGAAAAGTTATCAAAAAAAGATAAGGAAGGACACTTCATACTTGTCAAAGGAAAAATCTACCAAGATGAGCTCTCAATTCTGAACATCTATGCTTCAAATGCAAGGGCACACACATTCATAAAGTATGAGATTCCTAAATCTCAAAGCACACATTTCACCTCACACAATAATATAAAATACCTTGGTGTGAATCTAACCAAGCACGTGAAAGATCTGTATGAAAAGAACTTCAAGTCTCTGAAGAAAGAAATCAAAGATCTCAGAAGATGGAAAGATCTCCCATGCTCATGGAATGACAGGATTAATATAGTAAAAATGTCCATCTTGCTGAAAGCAACCTACAGATTCAATGTAATCTCCATCAAAATTTCAACTCAAATCTTCATAGAGTTAGAAAGAACAATTTACAAATTCATTTGGAATAACAAAAAAACTAGGATAGCGAGAAATATTCTCATCAATAAAGGAACTTCTGGGGGAATCACCATTGCTGACCTCAAGCTGTACTACAGAGCAATAGTGATAAAAACTGCTTGGCTTTGGTACAGAGACTGGCAGGAAATCAATGAAATAGAAATGAAGACCCAGAAATGAACTCACACACCTATGGTTACTTCATCTTTGACAAAGAACCTGAAACCACTCAGTGGGAAAAAGACAGCATTTTCAAAAAATAGTGGTGGTTAAACTGGCAGTCAGCATGTAGAAGAATGCAAATTGATTCATTCTTATCTCCTTGTAGAAAGCTCAAGTACACGTGGATAAAGAACCTTAACATAAAACCAGATACACAGAAACTAATAGAAGAGAAGATGGGAAAGAGCCTCAAATACTTGAGCACGGGGCAAAAGTTCCTGAACAGAACATCAGTGGTTTATGCTCTAAGATCAAGAATTGACAAATGGGTACTCATAAAATTGCAAAGCTTCTATAAAGCAAAGGACATTGTCAGTAGGACAAAATGGCAACCAACAGTTTGAGAAAAAACCTTTACCAATCCCACATCCTATAGATAGATAGAAGGCTAATATCTAATATACACAAAGAACTCAAGAAGACTCCAGACAACAAAATAACCCTATTTAAAAAAAAAATGGGATACAGAGCTAAAGAAAGAATTCTCAACTGAGGAAACTCAAATGGCAGAGAAGCACCTAAAGATATCTTGAACAACCTTAGTCATCATGGAAATGTAAATCAAAACAACTCTGAGATTTTACCTCATACCAATCAGTATAACTAAGATCAAAAAACTCAGGTGACAGCAGATGCTGGCGAGGATGTGGAGAAAGAGGAACACTCCTCCATTGTTGGTAGGATTGTAAGCTGATACAACCACTCTGGAAATCAGTCTGGTTATTCCTCAGAAAATTGCACATAGCATAGAAGGGACTGTCTGGAGACTGCCCCACCTGGGTATCGATCCCATGTGCAGTCACCAAAGGCAGATATGGTTGTGTATGCCAGGAAGTGTGTGTCTCCTAAGAGGCCCTGTCTGAATCTGACATATACAGAGGCAGATACCAACCATCGAGCTGATCACAGGGTCCTCAGTGGAGGACTTAGAGAGAGGATTGAAGGAGCTGAATGAATTTGCAGCCCCATGGGGAGGGTGATAATACTAACCAACCAGAGCCCCCAGGGTCTAAACAGCCAGCCTGGAAACACACATGGAGAGACCCATGGCTCCAGCCATATAGGTAGGGGAGGATGGCTTTGTCAGGCATCGGTGGGAGAGGAGGCCTTTGGTCCTGTGAAGCCTAGAATGTGAGGACAGGGAAGCAGGAGTGGGTGGGAGGGTGGGGCCACACCCTCATAGAAGCAGGAGGAAGGGGTATGGGGCAGAAGGGTTTCTTTCAGGGGAAAGGTGACAACATCTGAAATATAAATAAGTAAAATATCCAATTTTTTTAAAGAAGTGAGATAAATGAAGAAAGAAGACACCAAAGATGGCAGACAATTCAGGGAAGCAGAGAGGATGGAGAGAAACAGAAATGAAGAAGGAAGTGAAGTGACAGGAAATACATCTCCCTCTCAGATACCACTACAGAATGTCCTGGAAAAAATTAGCTCCCAGGATGTTTTGATCATCATTTCTAGCAGAGAGAAGAGAGAGAAGAGAAGAGCAGAGAAACAGAGAGAGGGGACAGTCAGAGAAAGACATATATATATATATACCTTCCCCAAAGACTTATTAATGAAAGAAAATTAGTACAACTCAGTTAATAAAACTGCAATCTGGAGATTCCTCAGAAAATTGAAAATAGATCTAGAAGATCCAGATGTCCATATACCCAAAAATGCCCCACCATGCCACAAGGGCATGTGTTCTACTATGTTTATAGTGGCCTTATTTGTGATAGCCAGAAGCAGAAAACAACCCAGATGTCCCAGGACAGAAGAATGAATACAAAAATTGTGACTCATTTACACAATGTAATACTACTCAGCTATTAAGAATGAGGACATCCTGAGTTTTGCTGGGAAATGGATAGAACTAGAAAATATCTTCCTAAGTGAGGTAATGCAAACCCACAAGGACATTGTATGTACTCACTAATAAGTGAATATTAGTCAAGAAAAAAAATACAGAATATCCAAGATACAGTCCACAGAACTCAAAAAGGACAATAAGCTGAAGGACCCAAGTGAGGACACCTCAGTCCCAATGGGGAGAGAGAAGAAAGCAAACACAAGTGGAGAGGGAAGGAGGGA